>NC_071391.1:143887845-144201774 GCF_022682495.2 Desmodus rotundus | reverse complement strand
CCAAACTCACACTATAACATAAAATTAATTTCTGATTGATTGTAGTTTTGAATGTGAAGCAAAAGGATAAAGTTCTTGGGTGATAGATAATATAGGAGATATATTTATAACCTTTGTATTGTAAAAGACTTTTAAAAATAAGATCCAAATGATACTAACTATAAAGAGAAAGATAGATAAATTGGACTACATTAAAATCAAAATATTCTGTTCATCAAAATGCACCATTAAGCCAGTATAAAAAGACAAGGCATAGCGAGGGAGGTATTAATATTTGGAAGACTCAAATGAATAATACTGTTAGTATATAGGATACAGAAAGAATGCCTGCAAGTCTAAGAAAAAGGTAAACAACCCAAAAGAAAAATAGGCAACAGTCTTAAACAGGGCTCCACAAAAGAAGCTATCCAAATAGGTAGTAAGTAGGGACATGAAAATTAAAACCTCAGTGAGATATCAATATACATTCACCAGAGTGGCTAAAATAAAAGACTTAGAACTCCAAGTGTTGGTAAGAATGTGGAGAAACAGAACTATCTTAAGCTACTGGTGGAGGGCGGAGGGGAAGGAAATAATTTTCCCTCTACCCTCCTAGGTTCTTGACTGAGTCCCCCAGTAACAAAAGGCAGAATTAAAATAGAAAAACAATGTTAATTATGTTTATACATAGTTACTATCAGGAGGCCCACAAAAATATGAGTCTCAAAGAAGAGATCAGAGCAGGAAGCTTCATACTTTTTAGACAAAGAAACATAAATTTGTGAAGAATTAACAAGGCAGACGTGTTTGGACTAAGGGTACTAAATGGTGAAGAAATAACAAGGTTTGTTTATGCAGCCTTCTGGCCCTTATATTCTCTGACTCTGGTGATAATGCCTCCCTTTCTTCTGGTACAGGGAGGTCACCTTTCACGTGGGAAATTTATCTCTTGCTTTGAGGGAACAAAGGATGGGGCAGGGGTAGGTCAGAGTGACTTCAAACTCCTTCACTTAAGAGCCATATTTCGAGGGTAGCATATTCTGAACACCATCATCTGTAAAAGTGTAGAAAGCACTTTGGAAAAATGACTTGGCATTATCTGCACAAGTTAAAGATATTCATACTCTGTGACCCAGCATTTTTTACTCCTTTGGTTTATATTAGGAAATCAACCATCAGTTTTCTCAGGACCTTCTTTCTTTCTTTCTTTTTTTCTTTTTTACATTTGACATACAGTATTTTATTAGTTTCAGGTGTTCAACCCAGTGATTCACACAACTTACAAAGTGATCACTTCAGTAAATCTAGTACTCATCTAGCACTACAATGTTATTGACTGTATTTCCTATGTTATGTTTTATATCCTGTGACTATTTTGTAGCTACCAATTTGTGCTCCTTAATTCCTTCACCATTTTCACCCATCCCCTCAATCCCCTTGCACCACTGGAAACCATCAAAATGTATTTTGTTCTTTAGATTCTGCATATAATTGCAGTTATATGTTTGTCTCTGGCTGACTTATTTCACTCAGCACAGTACCCTCTAGGTCCACCCATGTTGTTGCAAATGGCAAGATTTCATTCTTTTTATGGCCAAATCATATTCCATTGTATATATGTACCAACTCTTCTTTATCCATTTATCTATTGATGGGGACTTAGGTTGATTCTATATCTTGGCCATTGTGAATAATATTGCAATGAACATATCGATTCATATGTCTTTTTGAATTATTGTTTTGAGTTTCTTCAGATAAATACTCAGAAGTAGAATTGCTAGATCCTTTGTCTCTTGTTATACCCTTTGTTTTAAAGTCCATTTTGTCTGGTGTAAGTTTTGCTACCTCAGCTCTTTTGTTTATTCTCATTTTCATGAAATATTTTTTTCACCTCTTTACTTTTGGTCTGTATGTGTCTTTCAATCTGAAGTGAGTCTCTTGTAGACAGCATATGTAATGGTCTTATTTTCTTATCCATTGTGCCACCCGTGTCTTTTGATTGGAGCATTCATTTCATTTGCATTTAAAGTAATTGTTGATAGATATGTATTTATTGCCATTTTATTGTTCATATTTTTTATGTTCTTTCTTCTTTTCCTTACAGAAGACCCTTTAACATTTCTTTAAACACTGGTTAGGGGTTGTGAATTCCATCAGCTTTTTTTTTTTTTTTTTTTGGTCTGGGAAGCTCTTTATCTTTCAATTCTAAATGATAGCTTTGCTGGGTAGGGTAATTTTGGTTGTAGGCCTTTGCTTTTCATCACTTTGAATATTTTGTGCCAATCTTTGCTGGTCTGCAAAGTTTCTGTTGAGAAATCAGCAAAGAGTCTTATGGGACTTCCCTTATGAGTAACTAACTGCTTTTCTCTTGCTGCTTTTATGATTCTTTAATTGTCTTTAACCTTTGGCATTTTAATTATGATGTGTCTTGGTGTGGCTCTCTTTCAGTTCATCTTGTTTGGAACTCTCTGCGCTTCTTGGACTTGTGTGTCTATTTTCTTTGCCAAGTTAGGGAAGTTTTCTGTCATTATTTTTTCAAATAGGTTTCCAATTTCTTCTGTCTTCTCCTTCCAGTACTCCCATAATGTGAAAGTTGGTACACTTGAAGTTGTCCCAGAGTCCTCTTATATGATCCTCATTTTTATTCTATTTTTTTCTTTTTGCTGTTCCGATTTAGTGTTTTCTGCTATCTTACTTTCCAAATTGCTGATTTGATCCTCTGCTTTATTTAATGTACTGTTGATTCCTTCTCATGTGTTCTTCATTTCAGTTATTGTATTATTTATTTCTAACTGGTTCTTTTTAATGCTTTCTATTTCTATTTTATGTTTCCCATCTCTTTGTTGAAATTCTCACCAAGTTGATCTACTTTTTCCCTTAAGTTCCTTGAGCACCCTAATATCCACTGTTATGAACTCTGCATCTGATAGATTGCTTATCTCCATTTTCTTTAGTTGTTTTTCCTGGAGGTTTGTTCTGTGCTTTTGTTTGGGCCATATTTCTTTGTCTCCTCATTTTGGCAGCCTCCCTGTGTTTGTTTCTATGTATTAGGTAGAGCTACTTTAACTCGCTGTCTTAGTAGCAAGGCCTAAAATAGAAAAGCCACTGTTAACTGCTTGGGTGGGCCCATACGTTGGATGGGTTGGAGACTTAGGTAATTACCAGGGTAGGGCAACTTGTGTGAACCAGGTTGACCGGAGTCTCAGACATGGTGCCACCACACTGTGTGTCTCTGTGTTGGGGAGAGTTCAGAAAAGGACCTATGGCTGCTGCCTGGCCTGTGGAGTTTTGTCTGGGAGGAAGCTGTCCCCCAGCATGTACCCTGATGCCAGACACTTCAGTTTCTCCCTCATGCCACTGGTGCCCTTCAAACTGCTGCCTCATTGCTGGAGCCCAGAGGGAGTGAGCCTAAGTAAGTCCTAAGTCTGTTGTGGGCCCTTTAAGAGGAGAATCCCACCTAAGAATCCCACAGTTCCTTCTGCCACTCCAACCCCACTGGTTTTTACAGCCAGAAATTATGGAGACTTATCTTCCTGTCTCTGGAACCCTGGGCTATGTGGTCTGGTATGGGGCTGGCATCCCTCACTCCCAAGATATCCCTCTCAATTTTTATCCATCACACATGAGTACAGGGTTGGACCATTCCTCCTCTTCACTTCTCCACATCCACATCTCTTTGTCACTGCATCTCCATGTCTCTGCCCCTCCTGCCCATCTGAATGAATGTGACTTCCTTAATTCCTTGGTTGTTGGACTTCCATATGGCCTGATTTTCTGACAGTTTTGAGTAAAAATTGTTTTGTAGTTTAGTTGCCATTTTTGGTGTGGTTGTGTGAGTAGGTGAGCCTTGTTTACCTAAGCTTTCATCTTGACTGGAAGTCCTGATTAACCCTTTCCAAACCCCTTACCTACCCTTTTCTTCTCATTATAAAAAGGTTGGCTTAAGATGAGATGTCAAGATGGTTTTGGGGGTACATAACCCACCATCTTCTCAGATCGTCTGCCTCTGAATAAGGCTCCCATAAAGATTCAATCCTTGTCTCTGCTTATTGATTCTGGTAGTGATAGGCAGCGTGAATGCCGACTTTTCCAGTCTCAGCCCTTTAAGAGGAATGCCTGGGACTCCAGAAGCCCTCCATTTCATTTAGCCACAATATCCCCTCGTTTTAACATCCAGAAGTTATTGGAACTTCTCGGCACTGGAACCCCTTGCTAAGGAGCCTGGTATGGGGCTGAAACTCCTTGTTCCTCAAGTGGGACCTCTGCAACTGAGATATCCATCCCTCTTGATTTTTAACTTCCACATGTGGGTGTGGTATCTGCTCATTCATCATCTCCACTCTTTCTATCAGTCTTGACATAGCTTTTTCTGTTTATCCTTAGTTATGGGACTTCTGTTCAGCTAGACTTTAGGCAGTTCTCAGTGATGGTTCTGTAGTTTAGTTGTAATTTTGATGTGGTCATGGGAGGTTGCGAGTACTGCTTTTACCAACTCTGCCATCCTGACAGGAAGCTGTGGCCATGGGATTTTAAATGCTAAAATTGGGAGAGTTTTAGGCCACCTGGGACATTTGGTCTCCTAGTGTGTACTCAACAGAAACATGTACATGTGTACCAGGAAGTGTGCATGAGAATGTTCATAGTATAATTATTTATAATAGTTCCAAACTGGAAACAACCTAAATGTCCTCCAACAATAGAGCAGATAAATTATAGTATGTTCAAACAATGGAATATTATACACCAACAAAAATGAACAATGAAAATATAACCATATAGGTGAATTTCACAAACATAATATTGAATGAAAGAAGCTATATACAAGAAAATACAAGCTATAGGATTCTATTTATATAAAGTTCAAGGAGAGAGAAACTATGCCCTGGCTGGTGTCACTCAGTGGATTGAGTGCCTGCCTTCGAACCAAAGGGTCGCTGGTTCAATTCTCACTCAGGGCACATGCCTGTGTTGTGGGCCAGGTCCCCAGTAGGGGGCATGCGAGAGGCAACCACACATTGATGTTTCTCTCCCTCTCTTTATCTATCCCTTCCCCTCTCTCTAATAATAAATAAATAAAATCCTAAAAAAAAGAATGAGGTAGAGTTCTTTGTACGAATATAGAATAATCTCAAAGAATTATTATTACTAGTACTAAACAAGTACTAGTAATAAACAAGTTTTATTGAGTCAAAACAGCATTTTTAAAATGGGTAGAGGAAAAAATAAAGAAAAAAAACCCAACCAAAACAGAGAGAGGAAAAAAAAGAAAAAATAGGTAGAGGAGGTAGAGGGTTGGGAAGATGAGTGAAAAAAGGTAAAAAAGATTAAGACAGAACTTGCCAATTTTAAAAATAATCACAGGCAGGTAAAGTACAGCATAGGGAATATAGTCAATAATGCTGTAATAACTGTGTGTGGTGCCAGGTGGGTGCTACACTTACTGGCTTATTGGGGTGATCCCTTTTAAGGTATAAAATGTCTCATCACTGTGTTGAAACTAATATTGTGTCAACTGTAATTGAAAAATGAATTTTTAAAAATGGGTAGAGGAATCGATACAGTGGAATTTCATCAATATTCATTTAAGTTAGTAAAAATCAACTAATTAATGTAGGTAAAAAGAAGAGAAATATATGTTATTAAACAGGAGCAGGGCCTGGCACTGTCCTTTTCCCCACTTTGTGGGTCTATAATCCATCCTATAAGAGTCTGTGGATATCATGTACGAATAATTTCTAGGGTTTTACTGACCATTTATAAAGAAGAGTTATGTGTAATTCAGGAGGCCAGACAAGTGACCAGAAGTGGTTTTCTTACCAACTGTGCAGGACTATTTGTTTTAAGAGAGTGTCTCACACGCTGCAGGATGTTTTAGTATATTGGCTCTCAACCACTAAATGCCAGTAGTTCCTGAATTATTGGGCCAACCATAGACTCACCCCTACAGATCTTCAAACATTGGTAGGTGGAGCAGTGGTTAGGAGAAACTGTCTCGGGTTGAGAACATTGAGGAAAAAAAGAAGAAATAATAAAAGGTCACAGAGAATGCTGAGTAAAGAATTAGAGAAACTGGCAACTTGGTCTTTTGGACTGGTTGAACAGAACTGTGCATGCTGTATTTGAATAAAGATTTTAACGACTTTACAAAGATTATTTTGAGCATAAGCAAGGCATAAAGCCAGGCAAAGTGGTTGCACTTAAGTTCTATCTGGTATTTAAGTTGGTCTTGCAGTTCCCAACACCAGGGAGTGGACTTGCGAGGAAGTGGACTTGGCTTAAGGGACTCACCTGTCTTCCCCTCTGACTCTCACCCTGAAGTGTTTCCCGGGGACCTGCACTTATGTCTCCAGTGCCAGCATTTTCTTCCTCCCTCCCAGAGGACGGGAAGGAGAAATACCTTTGAGAGGGGAGACCAACTCTGAGCTGAGGGTGTGGGTGAGCTGAGGTGAGGAAATTGGATAGTGACTAAGGAATTCTGATTTGGTGTGACGTGTGACTGTGTTAGACTAAGGAAACCCAGAATGAATTCAGCATAAAGCACTGTATTCAGAGTGTTCCAGCTGTGAAAAGGCACACAGACTTCCCCTGAACAGGGCTTGGGGGAATAGCTTGCCTTGGAAAGGTTTTAGGTATGGCCAGCCTTGCCCTAGTGCTTCAGTAATAGACTGGATTGTGCCCAATGTTAGTCATCACGATCTAAAAAAGGATGTAGATCAATTCAGCAACCCATAGAGGGGCTATCAAATGATTTAAAAGCAGGCGAAATATCAGCCCTAAAACTGGCATTGAAATTTATTTTGGAGCCCAGGCCAGAGGCATTTCAAGTTTTCAGCAGCAATACTACACACCACCACAAGATGGCAAAAGAACTCTAAAATACCTTTTATTTCTATTTTAAATCTTGATTTGGGAGAGATCAGATGTTTCCTGATAAAACAAGGAAAAGAAAGTTTAAGAATGTCTATATTTCAAAACTTATGGAATGATTAAAATACTTGCTTTGGCAAATTTTTGCAGTCCTTGCTTATTGTTTAGGCAAAGGATTTCATGCATGTTAAAGAGCAATATTGTGGTATCACTTATATATGGATAAAAAAAACCTCCTCAAACCCATAGAAACAGAGTAGAAAAGTGGTTGTCAGGGCTGAGAGTTTGAGGAATCAGGGAAAAGTTGGTAAAAAAGGTCCACACTTTCTGCTCTCGGATAGATAAGGTGGGGGGAGAGAATGTAAAAAATGGTGATAGAGAGGATAGCCCAGTATTATAGAATTGAAGTTTTCTAAATTTAACCATAATACTTCAAGTGTCCAAAAGATATTGGATATGTTTGTATATTTGTATGATAAAATCATAAGTATGAAATTAATGCCATGCACTTACCACTCAAAGTAAGAAAACGTTAATAATACTTTTGAAGCCCCTTGTACTCCACTTATCCCATGCCACTCCCAGAACTTCCCATTCTGACTTTTTGATTTCTTAATCTCTAACATTAAAAAATATTTTCCCCTTTATGGACATATTTGTACACAGTGTATCGCTTAGATTTGCATGTTTGAAAACTTTACATTAACAGAATCATAACATAGATATTCTTCAGCAGCTTGATTTTTTTAAGTCAACATATTTCTACGTTCATCCATGTAGATATATTTAGTTGGAGTTCACTTATTGTAATCACTCTATAGTAGTCTACTGTGTAATATGCCATTTATTTTGCCTTTCTCCTGTCAATGAAAAATGGTATTAAAATCAAGGAGATTTTAATGTTGCTATTAAAAAGTCAGTGCTGCTGTGAACATTTTCATAGTCCTGGTGCACAGGCCCAAGAATAAAGCTTTTAGCCTACATACGTAGGAGAGGGAGTCCTGGAAGCTACGAGTTTTCCAAGGTGATTGTTCATGGGCGTGGAATTATTATCCATGTGCCTTCCCATCAGGAGTATACAAGAGGTAATGTTACTCCGCATCCCCACCAACATTTAGCTTGTTAGGTTTTGCCTGCTCTGTACAAAATGGTCCCTCCTGCAGTTACTCTGGCCTCCTTAGTGTTACTCAGGACCTTCACACTTATTCTTTCCTCTGGAATGTTCTCTCCCTTGATATTCCCATGGTTTGCTCTGTTACCTCCTTCAGGCCTTTACTCCACTGTCAGGTTCTCTCTGAGCCATTCCCAGTCCATCCCTTTTAAAATTTGACATGCCTCTTCTACTCACTATCTGCCCTCACTGCATCATTTGTCTCCAGAGCTCTAAATACACTGCCTTTTCCCCCTGGGACAAACCTACACTCCACAAGAGCAGGGGTTTTCTGTGTCTTGTTCACTGTTGCATCCCTAGAGCTTAGAGCAGTACCTTGCACACACTATACTTTATTATATATATATTTGTCGACTGAAAGGAATGAGTCTCATAGAGGTTTCAATTGCGTTTTTGAAACAATTAGATTGAGCAGATTTCTATGGGTTATTTGTACTTCCCTATCTGTGAATTGCCTTGTCAAATCTTTTCCTAATTTTCCTATCAGCTTGTTTAATACTTTATTGATTTTTCAGGAGTTCTTTATAAATTCAGGCATAAATCTTTCTTAATTACTTATGTGACAAATATTATTCCACTTTGTGATTTAATTTTTTTAAGATTTTATTATTTATTTTCTTAGAAAGAGAGGAAGGAAGAGAGAAAGAGGGAAAGAAACATCAATGTGTGGTTGCCTCTCAAATGCCCCCTACCGGGGACCTGGCCCACAACCCAGGCATGTGCGAGGACTGGGAATCCAACCCTCAACCCTTTGGTTCACAGGCTGGCACGTAATCCACTGAGTCACACCAGCCAGTGCTGTGATTTAATTTTTTACCTTATTTAATGTTGGTCTTTTGATAAAAATTTTTATTGAATTTATTGGATTTATGTTAGTTAATAAAATTATATAGGTTTAAGGTGTACAATTATATAATATGTGGTCTGTATATTGTGTGTTCACCACCCCAAGTCATGTCTCTTTCTATCACCATTTATCCCCCCTTTACCCTCTCCTACCTTTACCCACATTTCCCTAATTTCTTCACCTTTTTCACCCAGGCTCCCCACCTCCTCAACTCCAACAGTTATGCGTCTGTTTTTATATTGTTTGTTAGATTATTTTGTTCATTTGACTCCATATTTAAGTGAAATCATACAGTATTTGTCTTTGTCTGACTGGCTTATTTCACTTAGTAATATACCCTTCAGGTCATCCATGCTGTCATAAAAGGTAAGATTTCCTTCTTTTATGCTGAGTAGTATTCCCTTGTGTAAATATTCCACAGCTTTTTAACTCACCCATCTACTGATGGGCACTTGGGCTGCTTCCAAATCTTGGCTATTGTAAATAACATTGCAATGAACATAAGGGTGAATGTATATTTGTATTCTTTTGAATTAGTGTT
Source organism: Desmodus rotundus (assembly GCF_022682495.2). Taxonomy (NCBI): domain Eukaryota; kingdom Metazoa; phylum Chordata; class Mammalia; order Chiroptera; family Phyllostomidae; genus Desmodus; species Desmodus rotundus. The sequence goes on along the minus strand of NC_071391.1, from coordinate 144,192,369 downwards.
TCAGGTTTCTTTGGATAAATTCCCAGAACTGGAATCACTGGGTCATAAGCAATTCCACTTTTGATTTTTTGAGGTAGCTCCATACTGCTTTCCATAGAGGCTGCACCAATATGCATTCCCACAAAATAGTGCACTAGGATTCCCTTTTCTCCACAACCTCGCCAGTACTTGTTTGTTGATTTATTAATGGTAGTCATTCTGACAGGTATGAGGTGATATCTCGCTGTGGTTTTAATTTGGATTTCTCTGACGATTAGTGATGTTGAGAATCTTTTCATATGTCTGTTGGCCATCTGTATGTCCTCTTTGGAGAAGTGTCTATTTAGGTCCTTTGCCTATTTTTTAATTTGATTATTTGGTTTCTGGTGTTTGGGTTTTGTTTCTTTATTTTCATTGTTGACACTATTACAGATGTCTCCGTCACCCCCAACCCCTTTGCTTACCTCCTCCCAGCCCTCACCCCCTACCCTATTCCCTCTGTCCATCACCACCATGTTGTCTGTGTCTTGTGAGTTATGCATGTATGGTCTTTGGCTAATTCCTTCATCTTCTTTTATCCAGCCCCCCAGCCCCCTTCTCTCTGACAGCTGTCATTTTGTTCCATGCTTAAGATTTATAAGTTCTTTATAAATTTTAGATATTAATACCTTATCAGATGAATCAGTGAATATAATCTTTCATTCAGTGGATTGCCTTTTTATTTTGTTGATGGTTTCCTTTGCTGTGCAAAACTTTTTAATTTGATGTAGTCCTATTTGTTTATTTTTCCTTTTATTTCCTTTGCTTGAGGAGATATGTCAGAAATAATATTGCTATAAGAAATATCTGAGATTTTACTGCCTGTAATTTCTTCTAGAATTTTTATGGCTTCAAGTGTAACATTTAAATCTTTAATCCATTTTGAGTTTAATCTTGCATATGGTGTAAGATGATGTAGTTTTATTTTACTTATTTTTTGCACATATCTGTCCAATTCTTTCAACATCATTTATTGAATAGACTGTCTTTACTACACTGTATGTTCTTTGTCAAATACTAATTGACCATAAAGGTGTGAGTTTATTTCTGGACTCTCTATTTTGTTCCATTGGTCTATATGTCCCTTTGTATGCCAGTACCATGCTGTTTTGATGACTATAGCCCTGTAGTATATTTTTATATCAGGTGATGTGATTTCTCCAACTTTGTTTTTCTTTCCCAAGATTGCTGTGGCTATTTGGGATCTTTTGTGATTTCATGTAAATTTTTGAAATATTTGTTCTAGTTCTGTGAAATGTGCCATTGGTATCTTGATAGGAATTACATTGACTCTACATCTTACTTTGGGCAGTATGAACATTTTAATGATATTAATTCTTCCAATCCATGAAAGTGGTATATACTTCCACTTATTTGTATCTTCTTCAATTTCTTTCTTCAGTATTTATATAGTCTTTTCTATTTATATAATCTTATCATTTTTCGAGAAATATAATTGGCCACCCTTTGGTTCGCAGGCTGGCACTCAATCCACTGAGCCACACCAGCCAGGGCAATCAATGGATATTAATTTTACATCCTGCTACTTACTGAATTTATTTGTCAATTCTAGTAGTTTTTTGGTGGAATCATTAGGGTCCTCTGTATATAGTATAATGTCATCTGTAAATAATGACAGTTTTACTTCTTCCTTTTCAGTTTAGATGTCTTTTATTTCTCCTTCTTGTCTGATTGCTGTGGCGAGGACTTCCAGTACTACGTTGAATAAGAGTGGTAAAAGCAGATATTCCTATCTTGTTTCTGACCTTAAGGGAAATGCTTTTAGTCTTTGCCTATTGAGTATGATATTGGCTGTGGGTTTGTCATATAGGGCCTTTATTATGTTGAGGTATGTCCCCTCTATTCCCACTTTTAAATCATAAATAGGTGCTGAATTTTATCAAATGCTTTTCCTGCATCTATTGATGTCATCATGTGATTTTTATTCTTCATTTTGTTTATGTGGTGTATCATGTTCTTTGGTTTGCAGATATTGTACTGACCTTACATGCCTGGAATAAATCCCACCTTATTGTGGTGTATGATTTTTTTAATGTACATGGATCTGACTTGCTAATATTTTCTTGAGGATTTTAGCATCTACGTTCAACGGGGATATTGGCCTATACATTTCTTTCTTTGTAGAGTCTTTATCTGGTTTTGGAATTAGGATAATGCTGGCCTCATAAAATGAGTTTTAGAGTCTTTCTGCATCTTGAATTTTTGGGGGAATAGTTCGAGAAGCATAGGTGTTAGTCCTTTTTTGTATGTTTGGTAAAATTCGCTTGTGAAGCCATCCAGTACAGGACTTCCGTTTGTTGGGAGTTTTTGATTACTGCTTCAATTATACTAGTTGTAATCTGTTTATTCAGATTCTCTGATTCTTCCTGATTCAGTTTTGCAAGATTGTGTGTTTCTAGAAATTTATCCATCTCATTCGAATTGCCCAATTTGTTGGCATATAGTTGTTTGTAATATTTTCTTACAATTCTTTGTATTTCTGTGGCATCTGTTGTTACTTCTCTTTCATTTCTGATTTTATTTATTTTGGTCCTCTCTCTTTTTTTCTTTATGAGTCTGGTTAGAGGTTTGTAAATCTTATCTTTTCAAAGAACCAGGTCTTGATTTCATCAGTCTTCTGTATTGTTTTTTTTTAGACTCTATTTCATTTATTTCTGCTCAGATTCTTTGTTGTTTTTATTTTTTAATTAAATCTTTATTGTATTTTTTCCATTACCATTTAGTCCCTTTATTATTTCCTTCCTTTTACTCACTTTGAGCTGTGTTTGTTGTTCTTTTTAAATTTTTTTAAGTGTAAATTTAGATTGTTTATTTGAGATTTTTCTTGTTTCTTGAGACAGGCTTGTAATGCTATAAATTTCCCTCTCTAGGACTGCTTTTGGAATGTCTTATAGATTTTAGGTTGTTATGTTCTCATTTTCATTTGTTTCAAGGTATTTTTTGATTTCTTCCTTAATCTCATTGTTAATGCATTCATTGCTTAGTAACATGTTATTTAGCCTCCATGTCTTTGTGTGTTATTCAGTAATTTTGTTTCTCGCGATTGATTTTTAGTTTTATACCATTATGGTCACGGAATATACTTGATATGATTTTAATATTCTTAAATTTATCTAGACTTGTTTTGTGCCTTAACATGTGGTTTGCCATAGAAAATATTCCATGTGCACTTGAAAAGAATGTATATTCTGCTGCTTTGGGATGAAATGCTTTGAAGAAATTAATTAAATCCATCTGATCTAGTGTGTTGTTTAAGGTCACCATTTCCTTGCTGATTTTCTGCCTGGAAGATCTATTCATTGATATCAATGGGGTATTAAAATCCCCCACTATGACTGTATTACTGTCAGTCTCTCTCTTTATGTCCATCAAGATCACCTTATATATTTAGGTGCTCCTATGTTGTGTGCATAAATGTTTACAAGGGTTATATCCACTTGTTTGAATGTTCCCTTTATCATTATGTGGTATCCTTTTTTGTCTTTTATTATAGCCTTTGTTTTAAAGTCTATTTTTTCAGATGTAAGTATTGCAACCCCAGCTTTTTTTTTTTTAATTTCCACTTGCATGAATATCTTTTTCATCCCTTTACTTTTTGTCTGTTTGCATCTTTCCTTCTGAGGTGGGTCTCTTGTAGACAGCATATATATGGGTCTTATTTTCTTATCCATTTAAGTACCCTATGCCTTTGATTGGAGCATTTATTGACGCAGATCCCAGCCCACGGGATCCTGTGTTGTGGCGGCGAGATACAAATACACATGGACTACAGAAATCCTGTGGAGGAAAAGGGATGGCATGGCCACTCTCTCAAGAGGAGAGCGCCTTTGAGTGCCTTGGCCACTCCCTCAAGAGGAGAGCACCCTGACCCTTGCCTTGACAGGCTTTTATTGTTTTTCTAGGCCCTTCCATCAAAGATGGTCCTCATTTACTATGCATAGGTTTGTTTTAGGTGGTTATCTTTTACAGACAACAAAGGAGAGGATGTCACTAAATACATCAAAGAAGGATATTGTAAATATCCTTCTTTGTACATTGCATATTGTACATGCAATGTAAAGGGAGAAATGGTCAAACCGGTTATGCTCCATACCTGGAAGGTCTAGCTCAGATTTTGGGAAGATAAAGATACTCAGTAAACATTTGCTGCCTCAGGGTGAGGGAGTTTTAGCAACAGCAAGTCTCATAGCAGTCTAGGTACAATGCAGGCCTGACTTCCCACGGGAGAACCTATCCATGGACGTGGGTCCTGCCCGCCAACCTCGTTCCCCACTGGCTTTTCTGAGTGGGGGCTGAGCCACATTTCCCACGCTTGGAATGGTTCCCTATAATTTATGCCATTTATATTTAAAGTGATTATTGATAGGTACATGTTTTTTGCTATTTTATTTTTTATAACTATTGTTGTTGTTGTTCTTCTCCTCCTCCTCCTCCTCCTTCTCCTTCTTCCTCTCCTCCTTATCCTTTTTCTTCTTTTTCAAGAAGACCGTTTGACATTTATAATAATACTGGTTTGGTGGTAATAAACTCCTTTAACTTTTTGTTGTCTGGGAAGCTCTTTATTTCTCCTTCAAATTTAAATGATAGCCTTGCTGGGTAAAGTAGTGTTGGCTATAGGTCCTTGCTTTTCATCACTTTGAATATTTCATGCCAATCCCTTCTGGCCTGAAATGTTTCTTTTGAGAAGTTAGCTAACAGTCTAATGTCTAATGGTAGTTCTCTTGTAGGTAATTGACTGCCTTTCTCTTGCTGGTTTTAATGTTTAATTCTCTTTTATCTTTGGAATTTTAACTATGATGTGTCTGGGAGTGGACCTCTTTGGGTTCATCTTGTTTGGTACTTTCTGTTCTTCTTTGACTTGTGTGTCTATTTCTTTCACCAAGTTAGGGAAGTTTTCAGTCATTACTTCAGAGTCTCAAAGACTCTTGGTCCCTTGTTCTCTCTCTTCTTGTTCTGGTACCCCTATGATACAGATGTTTTTATGCTTCATGTTGTCCCAAAGGTCCCTTAAACTATCTTTATTTTTTTAATTCTTTTTTCTCTGTGCTCTTCTGATTGGGTGTTTTCTTCTATGTTGATTCAATCCTCTGCTTTACCAAGCCTACTGTTTATTCCTTCTAATGTATTCTTTATTTCAGATATCGTATTCTTCATTTCTGACTGGTTCTTTTTTATGGTTTCTGTGTCCTTTTTTTTTTAATCCTCACCTGAGGGTATATTTTTATTGATTTTAGAGAAAGAGGAAGTGAGAGAGAGAGAGAGAGAGAGAGAAACATCAGTCAGTTGCCTCTTCTACACGCCCCAACCAGGGACTGAACCTGCAACCTAGGTTTGTACCTTGACCAGGTATTGAACCTGAAACACTTTTGGTGTACAGGATGACACTCCAACCAACTGAACCCCCAGGGCTCTACATCCTTTTATATATTTATTATCTCTTTGGTTAAGTTCTCATTGATTTCATCCATTACTTCCCCTATGTTCCTTAAGCATTTTTATAATCATTGTTTGGAACTCTATATCTGTTAAATTACTTACCTCTATTTTAGTTAGTTCACTTTCTGGAGAATTCTCTTGTTCTTTCATTTGTGCCATGTTTCTTTGTCTCTCCATGTTGGCTGCCACTTTGTGTTTGTTTCTATGTACTGGGTAGATCTGCTATGTCTCCCAGCCTTGGTAGGGGGACCTTATATAGTAGGTGTTGTGTGGGCTCCTGTGGCATAGTCTCCTTGATCACCAGCACTGCGCGCTCCAGGAATGTCCCTTGTATGGGTTATGTTGTAATTTAGTTTTGATTGCTATTGGCCTATTTGTGTGTGGGATCAACCCTCAGGCTGGCTAACTGTGAGAATCAACCCCAACAACAGTGTACAAGGTACTGTGCAGGTACAGAATTTGCCTCCACAGGTTCTGGTGTCTGCTGAGATTTCTCTTTGGATATGTCACTTCTGAAGCTGGTTAGATCCTGCTCTGATGTTGTTTCAAGCTGGCCACTGGGTTCACTAGGTTTGGGGTCACTTGGGAGTGACTCTGGTGCAGGTCTATGTCATATGGTGCCTGTGACTGGCCTTAGGAAACTTATTTGGATCTACAAAGCAATCCACAGTTTGTGGCTGCCTCTTCTGGGCCTGGGTATGTCTGGGAAGGATCAACTGTGCACATAGGTTTGTTTTTTTGCCAGCACTGGACCGGGGTCATGTCAGCAAATGTCCCTGGGAACCTTGAGGTTAGCTTCTTCCTGCCTCTTCCTGCTGGCTGACTGTTAGGCTTAGTCACTGAAAGAGCCTCTGGCGGTACTTGGGTTGCATACATAGGTTCTCAGTGAGTCACCAGGTAGGGGCAAGAGGTGTTCTCCAGATCTATACAGGTTCAAGTCTTGGAGCCAGCGCTGGGTTTGAGGCCACTCAGCTCATGCCCCAGGGTATACTAAGTCTAGCTGCCATACATTGAGTGCTTGCACACATTTGTGGTGCAGCAGGGGTCTAGGGAGTCATCGGGGTAAGGCAAAAGAGTTTGTCAGACCTAAAGAGACTGAGATTAAGCTGTATGAAGCGAGGGCATGGGCTTGCAAGAGAAAAATTTCCTCTGTTTCCTCTGTCGCAACTCTGTCTCTCCTAGGTTCTTCCAGGAGCCAGATCTCAGTAGAAAGGGTCCACTGTGAGTTGAGAGAGGGGGAGGGGCTGTTCAGGCTCGGGGGAAGGTGGAGGGTATGGCCTCATCCCAGAGCTGCACAACTCAGATTGTCCCAGACTCTGTCCAGAACTTGGATGGGTAGAGCCACCAAGAGTTAAGTAGGTGGGGCTGCCCACCAGGAGCTTGGAGAGTGGTGCTATCTCATCTACTGGGAGGGAGAGGAGTCAGTCAGGATCACAGGAAAGTGGGAGGAATGGCCCCTGTCCTACACAGCTTAGTCACTGACACCCCTTGAGTGTGCCCAGACCTCTATACCTTGGGCCAGCCACTGACTCCTTAACAGGGCAGAAGATCCACAGGTTAGGTCGACAGGGAGACGGGAGGGTGGGGCAATTGTTTTGCCACAGGCTGATGTCACATGGGGGGGCATGCTCTACCCAAGAAAGATGGCGTCTGTGGTAGAGTGACTCAGCACAAGCGCAGGGGTTCCTAGTGGCTGTGCCCTGAGCTCTCTTCTCAGATCCACAAACCCCAGTCTCTCCTCGCACTCTAGTCTGTTCCACCCTCCCTTTGCCAGAACCCAGGGTGAGTGGCTGCAGAAGAGTTTTTGTGCATTGACCCTTTAAGAGTATGCCTGAGTTTCTAGTGGACTCCTGTCTCTCTCTGGCAAACAGAAACCCTACTGCTTTTTACAGCCAGATGTTATGTGGCACCTCTTCCAGGCTCTGGTGGTCTGGGCTGGGGAGCCTGGCTTGGGCTTGAGATCCCATGCTTTTCAGGGTGAACCCACGCCCAACGCACAGAGTTGAGGTAGCCCTCCAGAACCTCAGCTGCCACCTGTGGGAGCTGGAGCTAGCTCTTTTTGGGTCTCTGCACGTCCTAACTCTCTCGATGTGGCTTCTTTTGTAAATCCTTGGTTATAAGATTTCGCTTCAGCTAGTTGGTTATTCAGGTTGATTGCTCTATATTTTAGTCCTGGGAGAAAGTGGGTGTGGCTGTCACCTACTCCACCATCACCTTGGATCCCCCCGATAAAAGATTTTTAATTCTTTCTTTTTTAGAGGAAAAGGATGCATAAACATTTCTAATTCTAAGTTAAGTTCTTTAATATTCACCTTCAGAGTTTGTGTCGTTTGAGTGTTGTGTAAGGAATTTATTCCTATCCTGAGGTCATAAAGATACTTATCTATATCTTTTCATAAAAGTTTTAAAGTTTTGCCTTTCATTTTCAAGGATCTTCTGGAATGGATTTGGGAGTATGCTATGAGATTTCTTAGGTCTTTCTCTGAGCTCTCTTTTTTGTTCCACTAGTGCTTATTTATTTCTGCATAATGCCATACTTTCTTAGATATTATAATTTTCAATGCCTTTTGATATCTGGCAGGGCAATTCTCTTCTTATATCTTTTCCATAGGAAAGGCTCGCTATTCTTGGCCCATTATTCTTCCATAGCTTTTAGAATTAGCTTATCAAATTCTAAAAAATTTGCAGTTAAGTTTCTGATTGAAGTTCAAGTGAGTTTATACATGTATTTGGGGGATACGTGCTATATATGTGCATATGTTATTTTAACTGTTACTTCCTGTAAACATGGTACATAGCTCACATTTACTTAGATATTCTTTAATATCTTTCAAAAAAGTTTTATAATTTTCTCCACACAGAATCTTCCATATCATTTCAAAGATTCACTCTTGGTGGGCCCTGGCTGGGTAGCTCAGTTGGTTAGAGCATCATCCTGGTACACCAAGGTTATGGGTTCGATCTCTGATCAGGGCACAAACAACCCATAAATGCATGAATAAGTAGAACAACAAATCGGTCTCTTTCTCAAATCAATCAATAAAAAAATTTAAAGATTCATCTCTGGTACCTTAATTTTATCATTACCATAAATAGTTATTATTAAATTACGCTTTCTGACTTTTTTTATTGATGTATAGGCATGTGGTTGATTTTGTAATTTGATCCTCTATTGTTACTTTGTTAAATATCTTATTAATTCTAGTTATTTTTTAAAATTCTATTTACTTATTTGTTGATTCTTTGGAGTTTTCTATATATACAATCGTATCTTCAAAGAGTGATAATTCTATTTCTTTTTAATACTTATAGCATTTTTTCTTGTCTTTCCTAATTAACTAGACCCTCTAATATAATGCCAAAAGAAAGCAGGGATAATGGGTATAGTGTGTTAAATAGTGTCCCTCAAAATTTACACCTTCCTGGAACCTTAGAATGTGATAGAATGTGACCTTAGGTGGAAATTGGATCATTGCATTTGAAAGTCAGAATTAAGATGAGATCAAACAGGATTAGGGTGGGCCCCAAATCCAATGACAGCGTCCTTAGAAGAAGCAGAAAAGGATACCACAGACACAAAGAGAAGAAGGTGGTGTGAAGATGGAGTTATAAATTGTGGTGATTTATCTACAAGCCAAGGAATGCCAAGGACTGTCAGCAACCACTGGTAGTTCGGAGAGAGGCATGTCACAGTTTCTCTGTTAGAGCTTTCAGAAGGAACCAGCTCTACTAACACCCTGCTTTAGGACTTTTGGCCACCAGAAATGTGAGAATAAATTTCTGTTGTTTTAAGCCACCTAGTTTTTGTGGTTTGTTGTTACATGCCTAGGAAACTAATGCAATGGACATCTTTATCTTTTTTGACATTATTGCCTTATTTATTTAATCTCCCTCCCTTAGCTTTAAATATGAAAGAATCTTATTTTTATAATATTCTTGTTAAAAGTTATTTTGAGTAGGCAACATATTCACATGATTCAAATTTAAAAGGTATAAAAGTCAACTGAGTAAATTTGAAGATCTAATTGGCTTATTAAGCTATTCATGAATTGGACAGCATCCTATCTAGCAACAGAAGTATTGTAGAAAATGGAAGGTTATCATTAGCAAAAGAAAAGAAAGGATTATTTTTAGTCCAGGTCATCTTTTAAGGCAAAGGGAATAGCAAAAGTTTTACTTTGCAGATTGCCTCTTCTTCCTTAGAAGGGGGAGGAGTGGATGAGAGCCCACATGCTAGATCACCTTAGTGGTGCTTGAGCAGAAATTTCCAGGTGGGTTGGTTAGCATTACGTTTTTGGTGGAGATCAAAGCTGTAATTAGTTGAGGTATTAAGTCTAGGTTTGATATCATGGGCTTTTAGCACAGGTAATGCCATTTTGGTTCTGTAATTCTCTCTTTAACAAAAGATATACTCCAGCCACCTACTGTACACGGTGTTCTGCCTTTTATTTTCACTAAATATAGTTCACTGACCATTCCTGATCATTATACAAATACATTCCTTGCTCATTTCTATAACTTTATAGTATATTATTGGATGAATGTACCATAGTTTAACTGATTTTTTTATTAGTGAACATTTAGGATGTTTTCAATGTTTTGCAATAACAAATAGTGCTCAATGAATAGTCTTGGATGTTAGTACAATTATGAGTATATCTGCTGGATAAATTCCTGGTAGTGGAAATGTTGTTTCAAAGAACATGTGCTTTTGAAATTCTGATAGATATTGCCAAATTGCCTTTCATAGAGATCACAACAATTTATACTCCAAATAGAAATCCATGGGCGTGCTGATTACTCACACTCTAACCAACATAGTCATGTTTTTAAATCTTTGCTAATATGGTAAGGGAGGTATCTTCATGTAATTTCAACTTACATTTTCTTATAAGTGAAGTTGAGCATCTTTTCATGTGCTTTTTTTCTTTCTTCGTCATATCCTTTGCCCATTTTACTATTGCGTTGTTTTTTTTCTTACTGATTTATAGGTGTTATATAGGGGAACTAGTCTTTTGTAATAGGTGTTTCAAATACTTCCCTAGATACATTTCCTCTTTAATAATGTTTTCACACTTTCTGACTATGTGAATTTTTTGGCAAGTTATTTCTTTCCATGGTATTAGTATGTAGTTGTGATAGATTCCCAACCAGAGAGGAAATACAAATTTAATATGCCTGAGAGATTGTATTTTAAGAGTCCTTATGTGACTTTGGCAATCTTTAGTCAAAATTTGGGGTCTCTTATTTTATATATTGGGTTCGCCAAAAGGCCTGTTCGGTTTTTTCCATAAAATAAAAGACATGTTTTTCATTTTCACCAATAACTTTATTGATTTAGCTATTTTGAGTATGTCAGCTATCTCCCACTATTGGCTTCTAGTGGGTAGAGGCCAGGGGTGCTGCTAACCACATCTTCCAATGCATGACAGCCCCACGGCAAGGAATTTGACCAAAATGTCAATAGTACCAAGAAACTTCACAAACCACTTTTGACATGTTCAATCAGTCATAGAAAATTCACCACACACTGCCCAAATCTTTTTTTTGCATTTCAGTTGTGTTTTTACCTTTCTTGAAATAATAAAGCATAATATGCTGAAAATATTGCATATTCTTCTTCTATCTTCAGTATTAAAATGGCTGCACAAAAATTCACTAATTTTGATGTTTTTTTAAATGCATGCTGATAGGACAGCTGTCACAATATACAATCCAACAAAATTGTTTTGAATGAAGTTAAAAGCAACTAAGCGCTACTAGAGCCATTGCACAGAAAAAATGTAACGGGCTTTTTGGCCAACCCATTATGTTCTGTGTTTCAGGTAAAATTTTAAGCCTGAGAACTGTATCCTGAAATACACATAAATTTTTAAAAGTTTTCTTTGGCACAAGGAAAAAACTGTGGTCATTGTAAAAAAAATTAAAAAATAGACATACAAATGAAAATAAGCAGGAAGAACACCCCTCAATCTCTCTCACTGTTAACATCAAGCTTTTTATGACACGCAAGTATACTTTTGGATATATGATTACATATATTATTTTCCAATGGATACTTTAAACTTTTTCAGTTAATCTTAAAATTCAAAAAATTTATTTGTTGAATAATATTCTATTATACAGATATAAAACAATTGTGTGGTCTGTCCTCAGTTATTTCTGTGAGCTCATTCTTTTATTTTATTTTTATTTTTAAAAACCAGAACATTTATTGTGGGGCCAATCATAGAAATCCTTAAGAGGAACTGGATGCTGCAACAGCTGTCCTCTTGGGTTTAGGTGTTGTTCCTTCACGAATCCATGCCTGAATGTGCGGTATGCAATTTTTAGGTGCCTCATGCAACCAGTCCCTGTGGTGTTTCCTCGTTTAGCCTTGGCGCTCCAGTTGTGATGCGGACACCGGTCCGCAGTGTCTGTGGCGTTATGGATGAGATGAGACAGATTCACACGAATTACAGAAATCCTGTGGAGAAAAAGGGGTGACACAGCAGCTCTCTTTATGAAAGAGAGGGCTGGCCCCATCCCTTGCCTGGACAGGCTTTTATTGCTTTTCTGGGCACATTACATTGAGGATGGTCCTCATTTACTATGCACAGGTTTGCTTTAGGTGGTTACCTTTTACAGAAAACAAAGGAGAGGATGTTTCTAATTACATCAAAAAAGAAGGATATTTGCAAATGCAAAGGGAAAAGTGGTTGAACTGGTTACATTCATCCTTGGGAGGTTTAGCATGGTTTTTAGGAAGTTACTTTAAAGATATGCAGTGAACATTTGCTGTCTTGATTCAGGGTGAGGGAGTTTTAGCAAAAAGCATGTCTCAAAGCAGCCTAGGTACAATGCAGGCCTGATTCTCCACAGGAGAGCCTCTGTGTGGGTCCTGTGTGCCAGACCTAGCTCCCCACTGGCCTTTCCGAGTGGGGGCTGGACTACATTTCCCATATCACATGGATGGGTTCCCTATGCAGTTGTACTTCCTTTTCTGCTTGATGGTAGTTACGCTTGCTGCAGGTGGACTTCCTTTTTTTTTTTAAATAGTTTACTTATTTATTTTTATAGAGAGGGCAAGGGAGGGAGAAGGAGAGAGAGGGAAACATCCTTGTGTGAGAGAAACATCTATTGGTTACCTCCCCCACATCCCCAACTTTGGACTTGGTGCGCAACACAGGCATAATCAAACTGGTGACCTGCAGGCTGGTGCTCAACCCACTGAGCCACACCAACCAGGGTGCTGCAGGTGGATTTCTGAAGGAGGTAGGCCTTGGAGCCACAGCCACGGCACAGTGTGCACGTCTTACTACGCTGCATTATCTTGCTTCTGCAGCCAAGACCAAAGAGCTCATTCTTTTAATATACTTATTAAATATCTATCCTCAACACTTGGCCTTGCCCATCTTTTCTCACTCAGTATTATCACCCAGGTAATCTCATTGATGGCTCACAGCATCAATTGTTAGGTACATGCCAGTGACTTCCAAATTTACAACTTAACTTACAAGCCTCTTCTGAGTCCCAGCCTAGGCATCTAACTAGTTATTTAGCATTTCTACTTGTGTCAAAGACACCTCAAACTCCACATGTCCATCCTAGACAGAACTAATTAAAACCCCTCCCCCTAACCTGGCAATCTTTCAGTGTTTCATATCTAAGAGAATGGAAAGATCACCTTGTTCCACTGATGGAACAAGGAATAAACCATAAACTTAGGAATCACCACTGATGCATTCTTCACTTCTCCCCATATCTACTGTATTACCAAATAATACAATTTTTATTCTCCTAAGTATCTCAAGTCCTTTAATTTCTTAGTGTCTTCAAAGCCAACATCTTAGTCCATGCCACAGGTGGTAAACACAAGGCCCGTGGGCCGAATCTGGCCCTCCACCTTGTTTTATCTGACAGCACATTGTTTCTACCTGGCCGCAGCGCCAAGCTCTTGCTTAACTGTTAAGGAGTAGTTACATTTATACAGTCCTAAAATTACATTTGGCCCTTTGAAGACAACCAAGAGGCTGATGTGGCCCCCAGTGAAAATGAGTTTGACACCCTATGCTATGATCTTTGGCTAGATCAACTGGTTTCTTGCACCTAGTCAGGCCCCCATCTTATACATTTTCTACATCATTGCTTCACAAAGTATCTGTGGTGAAGGACCAGCTTTAAAAAACTTCCAGTCTGTCACAAAGCATTATCTTTGTAAAATACAATAAAAATAAATTACTGGTAAAATGAAATTAAAAACAAAGATGTACAAAATAAAAGCTTTGTATTCTTATTGGATTTAACAAACATAAAATTGCTGTCAAATTGGTATAAAAGTTTCTGAACACTCAATTTTTGCATTTAACTTGATGTGTACTGTTGCATCTCCAGTGCTTAGCGTAACGCCTAGCATATAGAAGACACACATGAAATGAAAGATATAAATTTGGTAATTTGGGGCCACTCAGGTTGTTTCCAATGATTGGCCACTATAAATACCACATGAACATATATCTATAGTTATGTTTTCATCTGTTTAGGATCAGTTCCTAAATACAGAATTTCTATATGCAGGGTAGAGATATATCATTTAAAAGGTTTTTATTAAGCTAAATTGCCTTCCAGAAAAACTACATCCTGTCCACATCAACACTGAATGGGAATGGGAATGGGAATGAGCCTCTTTCTCTGTTAAGCTGCTTCACTCAATTTAACTACTTGTCTTGGCCTCTGTATTGGGGCATCTTTGAGGTGGGGGAGCACAGCTTATCTTCCCCTTATCTCCAGTCCGCATTCCAGAGAAGGGTTCCTTATCCTTGTGATACTAACCTTTGTCCCAACTAGACTAGTTTGAGTGGTGGGTGGAGGAGGCAAAAGGGACCTTGGTTCTTCTGGCTGCCCAGGTTCTTTGGTCTTCCCTGACCCTGATCAGATCTCCCATTGTGTTTCATTTAGCTTGGCAGAAATTTTGACTAAGCTGTTGTAGAAAGCCACTTTGGGATTGCTAACTGTAGGCAATAAAGATATCTCTTGGCAAGGCTCGATGGTTTCCAATTTGCTTTCCAACCGACCGATTTGACTGAAGCTTGTTCTTTCTTGCAAGAATGAGATGCCAGAGATAGCCAATTACATGACTTTGGATATTTTTTGACTTTGAGATACAGAAAACATGGATTCAAGCAAATAGATTTATTGTCTTACATAACTAGAGTCCAGAAGTAGGATGGGCTTCCAATTGGTAAAGATCATCAGTGACTCCTTTATGTCATTATGGACCCAGGTTTATTCCTCTCTTCCTTTGTGATTCTCAGTGGAGGCTTTATCCTAACACTGGCTTCCTGTGGTGGCGAGGGAGCTTCCAGTAACTATAGAGGACAGAGACTTCCTTAGTGATGTCTTAGAGTAGAGGCAGGTAAGGGCTCTCCACGAAAATGGAAAATCTTTTCTCTCAGTCTGATTGGACCAATGTAGATCACATCTAAAATGTTTCTAAGAGCCTTTTTAAGCTTTAGATTTGATAGGCACAAAGTCATTCTTTCAAGTTACAGCAGTTTACCAGGTCCTTTGAAACCACAGAATGAGGATTGTGACTTCCCAGGGATCCTCATGACATTACTTATTTTGAAGTCTATCATTGCCGCCTCACCCCTTTTCTGTTATCAATTTACATAGTATCCGGGACTCTGGTTTTCAAGTGATAAATACCCAACTCAAACTGGCTTAAGGAAAATGGGAATTTATTGATACATGGAAGTGAAAAGGCTGTGGAATAGTCTGGCTTTGGGCAGGGCTAGATATAAGGGCTCAAGTGATGTCTTCTATATCCTCCTTTTCTCTCTAACAGATTTTCTCCATTTCGTAGTCGTGAGGGACACTGGAAACCCAAGACTCACATCTTATCAAGCTTAGCCATTTCGGTAGACGAAACATCATCGCTGATAACTCTGGAAGAAAAATTCCAGGGAAGATTCTATTTGGTCACATTCTATTCCTGAATCCATTACTGTGGCCATGGGAATGGAATACTTTGATCGGTCAGGTCTGGATCATGTGTCTACTATGATCAGGAAAACAGATCGGCCACACCTAAACTACTTACAAGTGGTTCCTCTCTGGACAAGGGTTTAGTTACTATAAGGAGGGAAGATGAATGCTGGAAAGACAAAAATAACAGCGGCTCACTATAATAGAATTTTAGTAATTCAAAGGAGGCAGTTTTACTAGAGCAGTAAAACACAACTTGTGGTCTCCAGCCTTACTGAATCAGACACTTTGGGGGTGGGGCCAGCAATGTGTCTTAATAAACCCATCAGGTGATTATGATGCAGAATAAAGCTCGAGAACCACTAAAAAATGGTTTCCTTCAGGGGCTGTGGAAGTGCAATGGAACTGACAATTAATTCTGGGTATGGCGGGGCAGGGCAACGTTTCTCAGGTGAGATGGAATCGAATTTGGGCCCTAAAGGAGGAGGCAGACCTCACCATGTGAAGTTTTCATTTCTTGCTCTCCAACTTCCTACTCTTCTTTTTCATTGAAGCCTGTCTGATGCCCATTTATCATATTGTCTGTTGAGCCATATTCTGTCTCAGCTCTTCCTTGTCCTAGAGAATCTTTTTCTTTTTTTCTTCACTGATGAAAACCTTAGACATCCTTGAAAATTCATCTCAAACTTTCCTCTCTTCCAGGAAACCAACCTTGCTCGGTAAGCTCAACTTTCACTAATATGTATCTACTCTGTATGCCTTGTACTTTCATCCCTTTAGTACACTTATTGATTGCTTATATACCAGGTACTATGTACTGGAATTGCGTAAGTGAATTATACTATCTGGTTTAAAGGATCTGCATATTCTTTAAGAAGAGATCAGAAAGCCCTCTAAAAAAAAAAGGCTCTACCTACTCACCAGCATATGAGACTGCATAGTCCTGCGCATCCTCACCACTAATAATACTGTCAGTCTTTCTCATTTTTGCCAGTCTGGTAAGCGAACAATATCTGATGCTGTTGTAATTCACAATCCTTTGATTACTAATAAATTTGAACATCTTTTCTTTATGGGCTATTTGCATTTATACTTCTACAACCTGCTTGTTAATATCTATCTTTGTTCAGCTGATGTAACAGAATATCATGCTTTGGGTGGCTTATAAAAAAACGAAAATTTATTTTTCACAGTTCTGGAGGATGGAATTGTAAGATTAGGGTGCCAGCATGGTCAGATTCTGGTGAGCACCCTCTTCCAGGTTGGAGAGCGACACCATCTTGTATCCGTACACGGCAGAAGGAAGGCTGCAGAGCTCTCTGGGGTCTCTCTTGTAAAGACACTCATTCCACTCGTGAGGGTTACACCCTCATGACTTACCCTGTATTTTGCCATATATAATGCACACTTTTTTGCTCAAATTTTTGAGAGAAAAATGGGGATGCACATTATACATGGCTATAATGGTTACATGCCATGGCTATAATAATCCTGTGTATAATGTGCACAGAAACCATGGACGCGCATTATACAGGGTCAAATACGGTACCTCCCAAAGGCCCCACCTGCTAATACCATTGCATTAGGCATTAGGATTCGAATTTATGGATTTTTTAAGGAGCGTGGGACACAAACATTTAGTCCATAACAATATTCTAGGCTTTTTAGTTTTTATTTTTTAGATTATCATACAGAAAAATAGATTTTTTCTTTTGGTGTGCAGTTCTTTGCATTTTAATGCATGTGTAGGTTTGTGTAATCACCATTATAATCAGGGTAAAGTACAGTTTCATCACTCAGAAATTCTCCGTTGTGCTAACCCTTTGTAGTCACACTCTCCCTCCATCCACAAACCCTGGCAGCTACTGATGTACACTTAATTATTAGTTTTGTGTTTTCAAGAATCTAATATAAATGGAATCATGTACTATGTAACCTCATGAGATTGGACTCTTTCACTGAGCATGCCTTAGATTCATCCAGATTATTGCATATATCAGTAATTTGTTCCTTTTCATTGCTGAGTAGTGTTCGATTGTATGGATGTACCAAAGTTTGATTATCCATTCACCCATTGCAGGACATTTGGGTGGTTGCCAATTTGGGGCTATTACATATAAACCTGATACAGATATTTGTGTATAGGTATTTGTGTAAATATAACTTATATTTCTCTAGGGGAGATACGCAGGAGTGGAATAGTAGTCCTCCTCCCCTTACTCCCAGGGGATACTTTCAAAGACTGCCTAGTGGATGCCTGAAACCATGGATAGTACCAAACCCCTATACAAGGGGGGACCCCCAAAATGGCATTGTCTTCTGGAGGGTGGGCCCCTTGTAGTACAGGCTTCCCCTGCTAGGTGAGTGTTTTAGAAAACCGTCTGTATCAGTGTACCAACTGGCGTTGTTGTAAGAGGTTGCGTTCAGCTTCAGTCAGTTTTTTTGAAGACTCTTTCAATGAGTTTGTGCATTTCACGATGGTTGATTTACAAGTCCACCTTCCCACACCACACTGAGTTTTCACCCGTTCTTGACCAAAAATGGCATGACCCACCCCTCCCCTATGTCCCACCCTCCCTATTCACCTGATCTCACTCTGAGCAACTTAATTTTTTTGTTTCCTGGGATGAAAAATGTCCTCAAAGGGAAATGTTTTGCTGATGTGGAAGAGGTGAAACAAAACATGACAGAGGCACGAAAAGGCACCAAAATCAATGAGTTCAAACACTGTTTTGAACAGTGGGGGAAAAAATCTTAATAGGTGTACTGCATCAAATGTAGAGTACTTTGAAGGTGACTGAAGTTTAAACATGTAAAAATAAACACATAATTTTTTATAAATAAATTGCAGGGGTTTGGGGTCCTCCTTCGCATATACTATGTCTTTTCCTACATGTACCTACCTATGATAAAGTTTATTTATATATAAGGCACAGTAAGAAATTAACAATAACTAATAAAATGAAACAATTATAACAATATACTGTATTAAAAGTAATATGAATTTTGTCAATGTCTTTCTCAAAGTATCTTATTGAACTGTACTCACCTTTTCACTTACAGAAATCATATAATGGCTTCTCTTTGGCATATTCAAATTGCCAGCATCACTATTCCTGCACTCTGGGGCCATTATTAAGTAAAATAACAGTAAATGGGACACAAGCACTATGATACCATGACAATCAGTCAAATAACCAATGGCTACTAAGTGACCAAGTGGCCAGCAGCATGTACAGATGGAGACGCTAGACAAAAGGATGTTTCACATCTCAGGCAGAATGGCCCAGGATGGCATTTCATCACGCTACTCAGAACGGCATGCAATGTAACACTTATGAATTGTTTATTTCCGGAATTTTTTTTATTTAATATTTTTGGACCAGGGTTGACTGTGGGTAAGTGAAACCACAGAAAGTTAAACTACATATGAGGGAAGACTAATGTACAATAAATGTCTGTTTAACTTCCTAAGGAAATGCCAAACCATTTTCTAGAGTGTCTTCTATTTTGCATTCCCACCAGCAATATCGGAGAGTGCCGTGTGCTCCGTTTCCTATAAGCATGTGATATTGTCAAGTTTTAGCCATTCCAATGTGTGTAATAGTATCTCGCTGTGGTTTTAATTTGCATTCTCTAATCGCTAATGATGTTGAACATTTTTTCATGTCCTTGTTAGTGAAATGTCTGTTCAAGTCCTTTGTCCGTTTTTTAATTGGATTGTTTTCTTATTCTTTAGTTTTAAGAGTTCTTTTTCTATTCTCAGTACAAGTCCTTGTCAAATATGTGACTTACACATATTTTCTCCTGGTTGGTAGCTTGTCTTTTTATATTTTTAAGGGTCTTTTAAAGAACAAAACTTTATTTTGGCGAAATTCAATTAATCAAATTTTTTCTCTTTTTAGATTACGGTTTTGGTGTCATGTCTACCATGTCATGAATTCTTACTCATCTATCCTCAGGTCATGAAGATTTTCCACTATATTTTCTTCTAAAAAATTTATGGCTTTATGCTGTACATTTAAATTTATGGTTCATTTGAGGGTATTCCTTCATCTTCTATTTTCTAGAAGAGATTGGGTAGAATTAGTGTTATTTTTTTCTTTTTAATGATGAGTAGAATTTACCTCTATAACCGTCTGGGCCTGGAGATTTTTTTTTCTTAGAATGTTTTTAACTACAAATTCAATTTATTTGACAGTTACAAGATTATTTTGTCACCCATTCCATATTGGGTTAGTTTTGGTAGTTCAAAGAATTAAACTACCTGTCATGAAAAGAATTGGTCCCTATCATGAAAATTGTAGAATATTGACATAAAATTGTTTGTAATATTCCTTTATTTGTTCCTTTCAATATTTATCTCATGTCACCTCTCTCACATCTGATATTGATCATTTCCTTCTTTTTTTTTTACTGGCCAATCTCACTAGAGATTTATGAATTATACTGATCTTCCCAAAGAACCACTGATTTTCACTGATTGCTCTATTGTTTTCTCATTTTCTATTCCATTGATTTCTGCTCTTATTTTTATCATTTCCTTCCTTCCACTATCAGGGGTGTCCAACCTGCAGCCCACGGGCCACATGTGTCCCAGAATGGCTATGAAAGCGGCCTGACACAAAATTGTAAATTTACTTAAAACATTATGAGATATTTTTTTGTGATTATGTGTTGCAATTTTTTTTAAAGATTTTTTAATTACTTTTAGAGAGAGGAGAAGGGAGGGAGAAAGAGAGGAGAGAAACATCAATGTGCGAGAGATACATTGATCAATTGTATCTCATACACCGCCGACTGGGGACCTGGCCCAGAACCCAGGCTTGTGCCCTGACTGGGAATCGAACCAGCAACCTTTTGGTTTGCAGGCTGGTGCTCAATCCACTGAGCCACACCAGCCAGGGCAACATGTCATAAAGATTTAATGTGTGGCCCAAGACAACTTCTTCCAGTGTGGTCCAGAGATGCCAAAAGGTTGGACACCCCTGTTTGTTTTGGATTTATTTTGCTTTTCTTTTGTTTTAGTTTCTTAAGGAGGAAGATTATTAGATTATTGATTTGATACCTATCTTCTTCTAATATAAGCTCTTAATGCTAAAAATTTCCCTCTGAATTTTGGTAGGATGTATTTTTATTTTCATTCTGTTCAAAATATATTTCTTTTGAGACATTTTCTTAGACTTGTGGATTACTTAGAAGTATATGCTTTAATTTCCCAGTATTTGGAGATTTTGTTACCTCTCTGTTATTGATTTCTAGTTTAACTGCACTGTAATCTGAGAACATTCTTAGTGCAATTTTAATTGTTTTACCTTTGTTAATTTGTTTTATGACTGAGGACATGGCCTATCTTGTGAATGTCCCTCATGCACCTGAAAAGCATCTGCATTCTTGTGTTGTTGTATGTCATGTTCTATAAGTGACAGTTAGATCCAGTTGGTTAATAATGTTATTCAGTTCTTTATTTTTGCTGTTTTTCTGCCTGCTAATTTTTTTTAATAAGGCAATAGGCTGTGTTCCTTTTCTTTAAAAGATTTTATTTATTTCCAGAGAGAGGAGGAGGGAGGAAGAAAGAGAGGAAGAGAAACATCAATGTGTGGCTGCCTCTTGTGCTTCTCCAACTGGGGACCTGGCCTGCAACCCAGGCCCTGACTGGGAACCAAACCAACAACTCTTTGGTTCGCAGGCTGGCACTCAATCCACTGAGCCACACCAGCCAGGGCAACTGTCCACTAATTTTATCTGCACTGAGAAAGGAGTTTTGAAGTCTTCAGCTGTAAGGCTTCATGTATTGTTTTTTAAAAAATTTTTATTGTTATTCAATTACAGTTGTATGCCTTTTCTCCCCATCCCTGCACCCCACCCCAGCTGAACCCACCTCCCTCCCCCACCTCCACCCTCCCCCTTGATTTTGTCCGTGTGTCCTTTATAGTAGTTCCTGTGCTTCATGTATTTTTAAGCTCTCTTAGGTGCATACATATATAGAGTTTTTATGTCTTCTTGATGACTAGACCCTTTTTATAATATGAAATGTCCTTCTTTTTTTTTGCATTCTAATTTTCTTTGGCTTGATGATTACTTTGTCCAGTATTAGTACAGCCACTTTGGTTTTTTTTAAGTGTCATTTATGTGGTATATATTTGTGTTCTTTTATTCTTAACTTACCCATGTCATTATATTTGAAGTAAATCCTTTGTAGACAACATATACCTGCTGTTTTGCTTTCCACAGTTTCAGTTAGCTGCAGTCAACCATGATCCAAAACTATTAAATGGAAAATTCCAGAACTAAACAAGAAATAAGTTTTAAATTGAGCAGAGTTCTGAGCAGTGTGATGAAGTCTTATGCCATCCCTCTCTGTCCCTCGTGGGGCATGAAACATTCCTCTGTCTAGTAGACCCATGCTATCCCCAGTTGCTTAGTAGCTATCTCTGAAACCAAATCAACTGTGGTGGAATCACAGTGCTTGTGTTCAGTAACCCTCACAGGGCTTGTGTTTTCACCTCGCTTTACCTCTTCACGTAGACATTAATCGTGTCATGTCATCGTAAGAAGGAAGCACAGTACAATCAGATATTTTGAGAGAAAGACCATCCTCACATTTTTACTATGGTACATTGCTATAATTGTTCTATTTTATTGTGTTACTGTTGTTAATCTCTTATTGGTCTAATTTATAAGTTACACTTTATCATAGGTATGTATGTAGAGGAAAAAACAGTGTATAAAGGTTTCAGTACTGTCTGTGGTTTCAGGCATCCACTGGGATCTTGGAACGTATTCCTTGCGGATAAGCGCCGGCAGGGAGAGCTGTGTTTTATCCGCTTTGATAATCTGTGCCTTTAGTTGGTTTGATTAGACCATTTATATTTAATGTAATTATTAATATGTTTGGATTTAGGAATATTATTTTTATTGTCCCCTCTATTTTTGACTCCTTTTTCACTTTTTTTACCTTTTGAAATATTTGAACATTTTTAGTATTTTGTTCTAATTTTTTAGTGTGATTTTTGAGTGCATCAGTTTGTATAGAGTCTATTTCTCTTTTTATAATGTTTTTCTTCTAGGAATTAAAAAGTACATACTAAGCTGTTCAGAGTCTACTTATAATCAGTATTTTATCCCGTTACCTGGAATGTAGCAACATTCCACATCACATGTAGGTCTATTTTTCTTTCCTCTATGTGCTATAGTTGACTTATATACATCTAAGTATGTCAGAACTCCCAGAAGGCAATAATTTTTGCATTCAGACATCAGATATATTTAAGGAACTACAGTGGAGAAGAATAGGACATTACGTTTACCCTGATGTTTGCTTTTGGGGGGTTCCTCTCTTATTCTTGATTTTTGTGTATATTATTGACACTGAGTTGATACAAAATCAGTTTTGTCTAATATTGGTATAGCTACTTCAAATTTATTTTTTAAATAGTTTATTTACTTCAGGTCTTTTGAAAGAGTCAAGATGTGTGTTGGAAGTGTAAGCAGGGTAGAAGATGGCTGTTGCTTGTAGAAGTGTAGTTTAGAAAGAGTTAGAAGAGAAGAGGAGAGGAATTTTCTGGCCCAGGCTATTGCCTAATGGTTTAAAAGAGATCATCTC
Source organism: Desmodus rotundus (assembly GCF_022682495.2). Taxonomy (NCBI): domain Eukaryota; kingdom Metazoa; phylum Chordata; class Mammalia; order Chiroptera; family Phyllostomidae; genus Desmodus; species Desmodus rotundus. The sequence continues at coordinate 144,169,322 of NC_071391.1, read as the reverse complement.
CCAAGAAAAAATATGTAAGGCCCAAGAAAGACCAAGGTCTTCTCTACAGAGGTATGAATTTAACTCTTTTTACAGAAAGGAATTTATAACAAAGAGTAGTATAAAATACGTCATTCAGCTTTTTATTATTGGTGTTTGCTTGATATATGTTTCCATTCTTCTTCTATCAACCTATTTGTATCTCAAAGTCTAAAGCATGTGTCTTACAGACACATATAGTTGGATGTATGTTTTTATGTTTTTATTGAACCTGACAATCTCTGCCTTTTGATTAAATACTTTAACGCGTTTTCATTTAGTGTTATTGATCGGTTTGCCATTTTACTTTTCATTTTATGTTCACCCCATGACTTTACCCCTCAGTTCATCCTGTATTGTTTTCTTTTGCTTTGTGAATACTTTTGTAGTGTATCATCTTAATTCTTTTAATGATTTTCCCCATATGTTGATATTTTTAAAATTATTTTCTTAGTTATTGCTCTAGGGTTAAGCATATACCTCTTAACTTCAGAATCCATTCAGAAAATAAAGTTAGATCTCTATTTTAGATAACAAAAATGTTAAGTTTTAGATTAATTAAACATCTAACTATAAAAAGAAAATTATGAAGTTGCAAACAAGAATTTAAAAAGCGTAGGAGAATTTTTGTATAATTTGTGGGTGTGTATGCTTCTGGGGATGGGGCAAGGCTTCTTAGCCAAAAAGAATACTCAGAGGTCATAAAAAGATTGATTACATTTGATTACATTTAAATTTTATAATAACAAAAGACAGAGACAAAATATTATTGGAAGAAATCAATTGCAACATATTTGACAAAAAGTTAATATTCCTATATCCTAAGAATTATCTCCTGATTTAAAAAAAGAGACAGTCCTCCTTGGAAATATGAGCAAGGAATATTAAAAGGTTTTTTTAAGGAGGAAATGCACATGGCTAGTAGATCTGAAAGGATGCTCAGAAAAAAAGAGTTAAAGGATGCTCAACGACACACACACATGCACAAAATGCACAAAATTTTTTACCCATCAGGCTCATTCATTCATTCTTAAATAAACGCTGAATTTTTACTGTGTGCCAAGTATCCTTCTAGGTATTGGAAATAAAGCAGTGAAGAAAACAGAGAAATACTAGAGCTCATGTTCTAGTGGAGAGAGCGAAATAAGAAACAATATGAAATAAACTATATGGCATGTTAGAAGGTGATAAGTGCCATATAGAAATAAAGAAAACTTTGTAAGGGGGCAACATAAATGAAAGGAATTTAAGAGGTTACTGTACCTAACTCTAGGGAAGTAAGTTTGAAAACCTAGATGACGTGGATGCTTTTTAGGAAGAATATAAATTACAAAAGTGATTGTGGAGGACAAAGAGAAGTTCTAATCAAATTAGATATCATAAAATATCTAGACAAAGTTGTTCAAGAGCAGCCCCTAGAAAAAGCACCCGAAGAGAGATTTCAGAGGTGAATTCTACCAAACTAAAGAACCGACAAGTCCAATGATATTTAAGTTTTTTCAGAGTTCAGGGGGAAAAGTGAGGTTGTGGAGAAATGGTCATTTTCCTATGTATGTAATGGAAGTGGGAATTCATACAGTGTAAACTCTTTTGAAAGTATTCTAACAAATCTATTAAAATTATATACATATATAAGTCTTCTAGCAAAGTCTCACTACTGAGATTCTAGCCTTAAGAAATAAAAATACTAGTTCATAAGGCTGTTTGTTTATAGCAATATTTGCAGTATAAAAAAGACTCAAAACAACTTCAGTGTTTAATAACAAGTTGAATAATTCATGATGGAGCCATACTATGAATATTATGCCACAATTTAAAAAGAGAGAGGATTATATAAGTTTATGTGGGAAAATGCCTGGCTGATATGTAAATTTTTGGAAAGAAGAATAAAGAATAGTTCCCAATACATGCAGATAACATATTTGTGTATATATGCATGACTGCAATGTATGGACAAAAACACATTAAAATTTAACATTGGTTATTTGGAGTTTGGGGAGAGCTTTTTGGTCATTTCTTTGTTGTCATTTGGCTTGTTGCCTTAGGCCGGATTTTTAGTTTGAAAGGAAAATCTGATAAGATATATTTTGTAAGAGATTTTTCTTCCTGACTTTTCTAATGGGCATAAAACAAATACATCAACTTGGGTGCTGGGTAAAACTGGTGCATGCGACTCAGGGCAGGTGATATGGTTTCTTTGGTATCAGTAAGGCAGGACGTGTGAGCTTTCCCAGATTTTTCCCAGTGATTGAGTTTTTATGTTGTTGTAGTAAGTAGAGTAACCTTGAGAAGTTACTCAAGTTCCCTCAAAACAAGGTTTTTCATTGGTAAAATAAGGGTTAAAAATACCACACGTTTTCATTATGAAATGGTATATGAAAGGATTTTGAGTGTTAAGGTTTTAACTCGTTATTTTTTAAAATTTATTGATTTGAGAGAGAGAGAGATTTTGTTGTTCCACTTACTCATGCATTCATTGGTTGACTCTTATGTGTGCCCTGACCAGCATCAAACTGCAACCTTGGCAAAATGGAACAATGCTCTAACCCAGCTGAGTATCCCGCCAGGACCAATTCAACATTTTAATTGAATTCTCACTTCCTGACATTTTGAGTCGCTATGAGATATACCATATACCATATCTCATATATTACATATGTCATAGACATGCATATATGTCTTATATCATATATGATAGATCTCATATATATATATATCCCTACATGATTGCTGTAGGGATTGGAAAAAATGCAAGGCGAGAGGGTAAAGGTAGGTAAAATCTTAACCATGCAAAGCATTATGATATCAAGTGCCAGATGAATATTACCTAACTTAATGTATTAGTGAAGGCAAAAACGATCGGGGAAGACTTCACGGAGGAGGTGAGACAATACAGGTTAGCGATGAGCTTGATTTGGATAAGACAGGTATTGATACTGCCTGGCGCTTGGGTTTTCCAAGACGCCCTTGCAGGTGCGAGAGCGACCCCTTCCGGAACCAAGCTTCCCCGGCCCCTTTTTCCGTGCCTCCGGGCGAGCCCGGCGCGGGTGGTACGCAGGCGCCGGGAGCTGAGGAGAAATCGCGAAAGCTTGATATGCGCGCATGCGTGCAGCTCTCTGGAGGCGGTGGCTTCTTCGGTGTCGAGACTGGAGGCTGAGCGCTAAACTGTGTGGGGCGCAAATGGGATCCGGCTGTTAGTCGGGTAGGCATAGGTAGGACCGCGGCTTCGTGGGGAGCAGGGAGCTGGAAGGCGGGAGCCCATAGCGTTGGGGTCCTGAGCCTTTCGTGTGAGATCCGGGCCGACTATTGTATTTGTGTCGCAGCGGCTGCGTACAAAATGGCGGCGGGCAGACGGCGGGGGCGGGAGGGGGTTGGGGGACCCCCGGGATGGGAAGGGAAGCTTAGCTTCTCTGCTCCCTCGTCGGCTCACCTCACTGCCCGGGAGGCCCGGGTCGGGCACCGGTGCTAGGACCGTGCTTCCGAAAGAGTCGCCTGACGCCGTTGCACTGGGCCAAGGAACAAACATCCCTTTGGCAAAGGCAGCGGCGGCCCCTTCCCCTTAGGCGCCGGGCCTGCCTGTACCGCGCCAGGCCTGACAGCCGGAGCCGGCGGTGGGGAGGAAGCCCGGCGGAGGGGGTAACCATTCCCACTGGGCCTTGGAGAGAGGCGGTGGAGCTGGAGCTCGCCCTGCGGCTAGCGACGCCGTGCAGGAAACGGGGAGAGAAGAGCGTGTTTGGGCCCGGGGCACTCGGGATGCAGGGGGAGTGCTACGACTCGCGGCTTCTGCTGATCGTGTTTCTTCCGCCTGCCTGGTGCGAGTATGCGAAAGATTGTCACCTCGGTGAGGGACGTGGAGGGCTCACAAACGGCCCTGATGGGTGTTTCCCGGTCTCTCCGAGGGGTCTTGGGTGCGGATCACTTGTGATGTGTCTCTGTCTGAGTCCTAGCCCCGGGCCCCGTTCTGTTAAAGGTGGGGGGAGGATGTGGCCGCCAGCGGGAATGCTGGAGGGCGTTTGACTCACAGCTCCTGGCGTCGGAGGTAAATGCGAATGGAGGAGACGTATTCCTGCAAGATCTTCAGTGGCACTAGATAATGAAGGGTGCCTCGAGCTAATTTTTGTTAATCTTAAATTTTACTTTTAGGCGAAATTTGGGGGGAAATCTGTTTTAATCTGAAGGAGTTCTGAAGAAAAACGTGTTACCAGGATCCGACGACTTATTTGCATTCGAATTCTTTTTGCTAATGAGCTTCGGAATTATGCACAAAAATTTGTCTTTGTTTTTTTCTTTATTTTATGTAAAGAGTTATTTTTCAGGGATGTTTGCTGGTCCGTATTTGCAGTTAAAATTGATAGCCTGGAAAAAGATTTACAGAGAAGATGAATTTAATGAAGTTTATACACAAAAATAAACGCATAATTTTTATTATTTCAACATAACTTTAAATTCTGTTGATATTTAGGTATTCTAGACTTAGTGGGGTTACGTAGCATTTTTAAAAAATTTGACAGCGTTTCATTACACTTTATTTTGTATTAGCACACACTGTAATAGGCATTTTTAAATTCTTATGTGGACTCTATATTGATACCATAAACTATGCTGGGCCATTCCCTCCTTGGTTGTGTTGAAGCAAATAAGGGTAGAGATCAAACAGTTGGAAGAAATCACAAAATCTCATTTCATTTTATTTTTATTTTATTAGAATCTCATTCATTTTATTAGCTAATTCATATCACAACATATTACCTTGAATGTTGGTTATATTTTAGTTTTGTAATCTCTTGCATGTAATCTTTTGTTATGGAGGGTGTATATAGCAGATGCTTTTGGTTTAAAAAAATGCTTCTTTGGTTAGTGATTATTTCATGGCTGTCTTAAAGATTTTTCTCTTGGGTGCTTTTAAGAAGGTGATTTCTGGAAATTTTGTTTTTATGTAGTGAAAGAAAATGAGGGAAATAGTTTAATGGAAAGAGAATAGGCTTTGGAATCCGAAGATCTGGACTTGAATCCTTGTTTTTCCCTCTTGCTGTATGTGTGAGGTTTGGGGTAAGTTATTTTAGTCTTTCTGAACTTGTACTTTCTTATCTGTAAAATGGTGATAATACCTGCTTGGGGATGTTGTGAGGATTGAGTGAGACAGTATGTGAACACACTAGGTGCTTAATAGATATCAGCTGTTACTTTTATTACAACCTGTGGATACTCTCTTGTAATGAAAAAGACAGGCCTTAAAAGAATTTAGGTTAAATTGATAAAATTTTGGAGCTGAAAGATTACCTAATATTTCATTAAAATACTTTGTGCATCTGTAAGCGTTATAGATACCTGTCTTGTAGCATTTATCAAAACATAGTGCAACCATTTATTTATATGATTAGGTTCACTTTCGTATCTGTCACAGTGCCTGGTAAGTGTTAGTTAGATGCTCACAATTAGAGTGAATGAACTCAGCTGGTAATTGTCAGAGCCAGGATAAGAGCACAGAACAGACCCTTGGAGTCCAGATTTTACTATAGCTAAATATTTACTGGTCAAGGTTTGGATAAATCTTTCCAAAATCTTAATAAAATACTACATACTAAGAAACAGTATTTCCAGTATAGGTTCCCAGTAATATAATTTGGGCTGTTTTGTGTAGAAACAGGATTTGTTGAGTGTTGGAATGTGGTTAAGAGATCCTCCAAAACTGAAACGAATTATATTTGTGGAATGCTAGTAAGCCCCCTTTGTATCCATCTTTACCGATTATTTCATTGCTTTAACTTTATTGACTGTAGTCTATTTGTGTAGTCTATTTCAAAGTCTATTTGAAATTAAAATGAAAGGAAATAGATAAATGGAAGATAAAAAGCGTAACAAAAAGGAAGAGGGTGAGGAAAAGGTGAGGTATAGAAATAAAACATAGCTCTAATGATCAGTGAAGTTCTTGTCCTGGCCGGGTGGCTCCGTTGGTTGGAACGTCCTTCTGTACCCAAAAGGTTGTGGGTTCGATCCCTCATCAAGGCACGTACCTAGGTTGTGATTTTGATCCCCCATTGGGGCATGTTCCAGAGGCAGCCAGTTAATATTTCTCACGTTGATGTTTCTCATTCTCTCTTCTTTCTCTCCACTGCCCCCACCCGCCTCTACCTTTTTTGTTTTCCTTTCTCCCTCTCTCCCTTCCTTGGGTGAGCATTTTACTTTAAAAAAAAAAAAAAAGTAAGAAAGGTTTTGCTTTGAAATAAAAAGTTTTAAGGTACACATTTTGATGTTTTCTTATTGGGTACTTATATTTTAGGTTGTTTTTCAACTTTGAATCCCTTAAACACCAAAATGTTTCTATTGTTCCAGTCTTTTTAAGGTTTTTATACTTTTTTCCTGCCGTCCTTTGCTTCACAGCCCACGCTCAATCCACTGAGCTACACCAGCCAGGGCTGCAGTCCTAATTTTATCAAATTTTAAACTAATTTCTTTATTGTCCCTGCTAATGAGCGAATATTGCCAACTGTTGTTTTAAATTTCTTCTTTAAAAAACATTTTAGTTTTAAACATGTACAAAAGCAGAGAATATAATACAATGATTCACTACCCATGTACCTATCATCAGCTTTAACAATTACAAGCTAATGGTCAATCTTGTCTCTACCCTCCACCCTTTTTTTTTTTTAAAGCAAATCCCATATCATTCATCAGTTTATAGTTCAAAAGTTTCCTTCTAAATATTTAGAGGAAAACATGCTTGACACACCTAAAATAATAATTCCTTAATGTTATATATTTAGTTGGTGGTCAAATTTGCCCAGTGTATTTCATATACTACACACATGTATACATGTGTTAATTTCTGTTTCTACTACCATATTGAAAATTTCAGAAATTATCCAAGTTAATCAAAGGAGCAAATACCTTACCTGCTTCTTAAATACCGTATTGTTTACTGTCTACCATTTTTTGAGCACTTATGGCATGTCAGGAGGTGTAATTTAATTATTTTCATATAACATTGTTAAGTGGGTATTGTTTTTCCATTTTTTCACATGATCAAACTGAGTCTGGGGCTAACTAGCTTGAGTGGGGTGACATTTTTAGCAAGCAGCAGGGCCAGAATTAAAACACTGAATCTAGGGTCAAGTTCTTAAAAAACACTATGCTACATTAGTGTTAAATATTTATGGGAGTTAACCAATTTTGCATGAAGTCATTTAGTGGCAACCCTCCTACAGGGTGGGTGTCTTCAGATCAGTGGAAATTTCCCCAAAGATTAGATTATGATGCATTGCATAATGGGCTGACTAGCAGCCAGTAGTTAGGGAGCGAGCATGATGCAGAAAAAGAGGGGCCAAATTCGGGCATTTGCTTAGTGCTGATGTTTTTTACCATGTTGCAGGTTTTCTGCCTGTTGCCATACTTGCTTATAGTCCAGTCCTTTTTTGACTTAATATATAATATGTAATAAGTTAGATATTCCAGCATTGGACATACTTTGAGTCATTAACTGGTTTTGAGTGAGTGAAGCCCTTGCTGACAGGAATTCCCTATCTCTCCTCTCTTCTCTGTCTTCCTACACCCCCTCACACAACTATCCCCCCCCTAAACTATTTGAGCATAAGTTGCCTACATTGCATGCTCCTTTACCCTAGTTTATTTTATAAGAATAGATATTTTCTTTCATAGTCACAGTATAGTTACCAACTCAGTACATTTAACATTGATAAAAATCTTTGATTACCATTTTTTGATTCTGTTGATTGACCCAATAATGTTCTGATCCTGTCCCTCTTCCTCAGGACAGGATCAGTCTAGGATTAGATAATGGCAGTTAGTTGTCCCGTCTCTTCGGTCTTCTTTACTCTGGAACATTTCCATAACCTTCTTTAGCTTTGTGAAATTGACATTTTTGAAGAATACAATCTACTTAAAAAAAATAGAACATTTCTCATTTTGGATTTTTGATATTTCCTCTTAATTAGATTCACACTATGCATCCTTGGCCAGAAAAATCATCTAAGTGATGCTATGTCCCCACCATATCACATCTGGAGGTGCATGGTGTCCATCTGCCCTTCATATTTGATGTGTTTGGTCACATATTTGGTCAAAATGTTTGATCTCCCCACACCACCCCTTGAACTAACTGGCCTGTAGAGAGACATTTGAGGATTTAACATGCACAGATGATTCTTGCCTGAGCCAGTCTTTCCTACAATGATTACAAAAATGATGATTTTCCAGCTAAGCAATCCCTCTACATTTACATAGTTCTATTGGTATGTAGTTATGGACTCCTGGTTTTTTCTGTGGTTTATAATTTGTTACTATCCAGTTCTTTTTTACTTCCATTTTGTATTTATATGTTTTGTCTTCCACAGTGAGAACCCTGGCTTCCAGCACTATCAAAACACTTATTTGCTCTTAACTTTACCCATACTGCTACAAAAAACAGCAAACCCCCCAAAAGAAAGTACTAAAAAGAATAAGAATTTATTTGTAGTTCTCCTTTTTTTCCTAGCTACCCCAAAACTGAGGGTATATAAATCAAACAGTGGGCTCATAACTAACTTGCATTTGCCCTTCAGTGGGTTATAGTATACATTTGAAAAATTATTGAGTCAGTTTACTTTTAATTTTATATTTTTCCCTCCTTCCCATCCTTGTTTTATTTTTTTTTTAATGTAGATTGTTAACATGCCTTTAAAAGTCAAAACTATGTAATATGATGAACTTCATGAAATATCATTTCCATTTCCTTTTAAGACTTACTTCTTGCAGGGTTGTCCAACCCCCTGGCCGTGTATGGCCCAGGATGGCTGTGAATGCAGCCCAACACAAAATTATAAATTTACTTAAAACATTATGAGATTTTTTTTGTTTTCATTAGTGTTTGTGTATTTAATGTGTGGCCCAAGACAACTTTTCTTCTTCCACTGTCACCCAGAGATGCCAAAAGGTTGGACACCCTTGCAGGTAACCAGCTTCATTGTTTTCTGTGTTACCCTACCTATGTTTCTTTTTATAGCCATAAACAGATATTTGTTTCTTATTTTCATTTTTTACACATAAAAGTAAGATACTATATATATTCTTTGTACCTTGTAAAGACTTTAAGGCATTTGGCATTTTAGGCATTTGGTAAGATAGTTTAGGTATACTTAAATTGAAGATTTTGGAAACCTATTTTAGGCAGATGGGAACATTTTTTTTGCTCACATGCTTCATGAAAGAAGGGAACAACCAAATGGAGGGGAGGGCAAGAATGCAGGCAGGTGTCAGGCACAGTTGAAACTAAGTAGTGAATGTCTTCAGCACTGTATTTACGTACCTTTTGGTCCTGCTTACCTCTGTTATATACTGGCTGTTTTGTTTTAGTGTTTGTGCTTTCTCACTGAAGTAATAATAATGCTGTCAACAACATTTGAGTTTTATCAGCATCCATCACTTTTCTCATTCCTGGTTTAAAAAAAAGAAAAAAACCCAGGAAAGATTTCTTTATTCCACATTGGATCAGGTGGTTTCTCTTGGACTATGCATTATATTTGTTGAGGGTAGCAAAGTAAGCAGGACCACCAGTGCACATCTCCGGGGCAGCACTTACTATGAGTACAATATTATGTTACTATGAATACCATTGTGTATGCAGTGGACATGATCGTAAAATATTAAAAGCACCTCTAATTATACTCACATACCCTGTTTTATCATAAAGCTGTTTTCCCAGAAATAATAACTTAAATCATTGCTGTGGGATTATTACTGTGTGGTTCTCATGGTGATTTGTTCCTGTCGTCAGCAAGTTGATCTTCCATTTTTTTCCTAATCTGAAGTCATGTTTATCAATCCTTCCAGGTAGCAGTGCAGTTTGTGATTTCCTTGATGTTACCAGATAATGTTTCTAATTGCTTATTGTGTCTTTCACAATTTCCTTGAGGTACCACACTTTGGCATTTTAACATACAGCATGATACTCTCTATCCACCCTTATGGCACCTTTAGAATTAATGACTTGTATACCTTTTGTGAGATCGGAGGTTACAAAACTAATGGTGGAAAAGAGTTGGCTGGGTGGATCTACCCATATTCCAGAAGAAAGTAGTATATGGAGTGCCAGTTAAACTAAGGAAAGCACAAATGATACATATTTACTCTTGTATTATTAATTCAATGTAATACCTGCATTCTTAGGTGTGAACGTGGATTTCTATATCCTGAGGTAAACAGTCACTAACAAAGCAGTACCAAAGGAGGTATGTGGGTATCTACCTAGAAAAGTAATGTGAAAGGTTTCTCTTTGTGGTAAGATTATACAGAAACGGTTTTTATTCTTTTCTGTTTGTCATGTGGGTGGTTTTTCTTTCTTTTGGGGTGGTCATGCACATGTTACTTTTTTACAATTAGAAAAACAAAGCTATAAAATAAGTTTAAATTTTACATATCTAGAATACAACATGGAAAGAACACCGAGAGTTAAGGTTCTAGCTGTGATCTTAGCACTTGGTTCCAAGGCCTTACTTAATTTGTAAACTGCAATTCTCTTGCTCCAGGCTTGGGAGACTCAGATGAGATAATGAATATTAAAGTGCTTTGTAAACCGTGAAGTGCTATAAAGTTCAAGAATGGGACGTGATACACATCTTTTTGCAAATCTGATAGAGCCATTATGACTGGGCTGATGACACTTTTAGATTTTTAGATTTCAGATTTCTTTTTCTTTTTTAAGATTTTATTTTATTTTGATAATGTGTGGTCACCACTTGCGTGCCCCCAGCTGGGGACGCAGTCCTAACCCAGGCCTGTGCCCTGACTGGGTATCGAACTGGCGACCCTTTGCTTCCCAGTCTGGTGCTCAGTCCACTGAGCCACGTCAGCCAGGGCAGATTTCAGACTTCTTTACCAACGCTTGAAGAAAATTAAGGTTTCCTGAAAGACTGCATCAAAATAACAGGCAGTTTGAGATTGTGTCTCAGAAATACTTTATAGCACCTGGTGATATCTTTTTAGTCCATCAAGCCTTCTATTTCATGTCTGCCTCAGCAACTCAGTTTCTATTAGGTGCTTTGGAAAGAACTTTTATGGTTGACATTTTATTGGAATATTTCTTATTTCAGAGTGGTATGTTCTTAAAAGGATATATAAAAGAGTTTTTAACTGTTACTCGTCAAAATTTTTTTCAGGGGTCCACAATGTTTTGTGACTATTAAGTGTCCTCTTTTGAAAAATATTAAATACAGGAAAATAGAATGTTGATTGAAAATAGCAAATAGTATAGTTCTAATTTCATACAACAAAGTTTGGTGTACCCTCCTTCCCTTACCATGTGCACATGCGTGCATGTACACAAAACTAGAAGAAATGCCAAAATATTTGTTCACTGTACGTGATGGTTTTATTGGTAAGGATTTCAGTTGCTACTTTTTATTGTTTTCTGTAGTAAACATACGTTACTTACCAGGAGTAAAAATTTATTTTAAAGGGATAATACTATTGCATTCAAAGGAGTTGTTAATTAAGAACTCAGATATCAACCCAGATTTTTCCAAGTTAGTTTAATGATTTCATAAGTTGACCATCCATAAGTTTCTCTATCTACATAAACCTCTTTATGGCCAGAGCTTCTGGAGTTAAATGAAAAAAGCTTTATAGTGAATGGCTCTTTATTTGTCCATTTGTTTTCCAGATGTTAATGCCAAGTTTACCTTTGTCTTACTGGTTCCTGTTTTTTAATCACATTGTTTTTAGGTTATATCAGGATGATTTTCAAAAGACACAGGTTTATTTTCTTGGGTGTGGCAAACCTAATTCTTAATCAGATATCAAGAACCCTTTGCTTGTTGCTTAATTTTATGTTCTTCATTTCACAAATTAGTTTTGTTCACCAAAAAGGTATAGATAAAACAAAAAGGGTAGAATATGAAAGTGTTTAATAACTGATAAGTCAGTTAAGTCAGGTGGGAAAGACCAGTGTATGGAATAATGCACTAAAATGACATTTTTGACTTAAATCTGCATTTGTTTTTTCATACATTGCTTGTTAATCATAACAAGTCAGATGATTTTGGCTTTTTTTAGACCTTGTGATAATGTTAGATTGAGAAGTATGAATTGTGTTGATTTTATACTCCTGTTTTTTTTTTGTTGTTGTTATCTGGTAATAATGTCATACTGATTATTTAAGCACTTCAACTTCTTATTTTGGAAATGCTCAAACATTAAAAAAAGTAGAGAGGAAAGGTAATAAATCCTTATGAAATTGTCATTCAGCTTCCACAGCAAATGCTTGCCAATCCTGCTTCATCAAACTTTCTCACCCACCACCTATCCCTATCCCCCACTCAGACACATACCCCTTTTTTTCCTAGATTATTTTAAAGAAAATCACAAATCGTCATTTTACTTAAGTACTTGAGTCTGTAACACTTGATTTTTATGCCAGTTTATTAGCAAATCTACGTGGATAACTAGATTTTCAGTTCATAATAGCCAAGGAAAATGGGTAACTTTAGACTGGAGCATACTATGGTGCACTTTTGGAGGAGCTTGCTTTTTTCTGGTGTCTTTGCATTTTGAGCCTTTTTTTCTCTGAAAAGTTACATTATTAGGAATTACTGCTTCAAAACACTTTTATAAAGAGCAGCTGACTTTTTGGATTGCTTAAAGAGATTCTTCTGGGGTGATATTTAGAAAAAATCTTGAATGGTTTTGATTCTGAAAAGTAGCAGTATTCTAGGTAGTGGAATATGAATGGAAGTATGGAAGCAAGAATGTGTTGGAAGTGGTCAGGAGATAGCGAATAGACCAATTTAGCTGTAGCAGAAGGTCTTACGTGTCATTAGCTCGGAGAGGTATAAAAGGTAGACTAGGATCAGGTTATAATACTGAATGCCAGATTGAGTTTGGATACTATCTTACAGGCAGCGGTGAATGGTGAAGATTTTCATGTAGAGGAGTGGTACTAAAGGAAGTATTTGTAGGATATTAATCAGTTAGTGACTGAATTGGGATGCAGGCTAGCTGCAGTGTAGAGTGATGATGAGGGCTTGTAATAAGGTGGTTATGGTAGTGAAAGGAAAAAAAACCTAGAGGTATTGGTAGGAATATATACAATTTTATGATTAGTTAGAAATGGAGAATAAAATTAGAACCTTGTCAACTGAGGGAATTGGTGTAGAGAGCAGAGGGTTGAAATTTGATAGTTTTTAGAGAAAATTAAAAAGTCAATATAAACCGGCTAATAATTGGCATAAGAGGTAGGTTCCTATCAAATACTTTTTTCTGTGTTCATAGATGATTTTATCAAATAGTCCCTGAGGTTACCAAAGATTTGAATGTTTTAACTGAAGCTATATTTTTTTTGTCTTGGAACAGAATTTGTAGCCTTGTCAGAAATATGCAGTTAATAAGCTTGCTTATTTATAATTTTTAAAATCATTCCCACACAGCTGTCTCATTAGAGTATTTAATGAAGAAGCTTTAACCCATGCTATTATAAATTTTCTAAAAGTTGATATATACATGTTTAGTTAGACTTTGTTATCTGAAGTCTCATTTCCAGTTTCCTCAGAACTTTTAAGTTAACTCATCCCGCAAAACTCAACTAAAACATTCATTATCTCTTCCAGAAATAAATTCTTTTCTGATACTTAAGCCTTGTACTAATACTGACATACTGTACTGCAGTTGGTTTACTTTGTTTTTCTTGTTAGGTTGCTTGCACTTTGGCTTTAGGAATCATGTTTTATTTGGCTTTAAAACTCCAGAGACTAACATGACCATCATTATTAAACTCTCAAAAAATGTTTAATAAATTTAATGAATGATTCTGAATTTATCCCTTTCCATTAAAATCAAAAAAAAGGGGAAAGAGATCTGTGGTGGTAAAGAAACAGCCTCTGAGAACTTACTGACCACAGCAAGTGAATATATATCCTCCTCACCCTATCCCCCAATAGCATGCAGTATATGGACATTTCCAAAGAAATTTTCAGAGTTTTCTAAACTACTGAGTTGCCTCTTGAATGCTCCCCTCTGCTGAAAAATCAAAACAACAACAAAAAACAAAGATGAGATGTACACAAGTGGTAATAGCAACAAAAATCGATAGATATGTGGCAGTGTAGGAGAGCCTGTGGATATGGGGAGAGAAGTGCATAGGGAGTTGTCACAGCCACCTAAATTTAGGCCTTGAAGTCCTAGATTCTGCAACCCCTAAGTAGGACTTGTTAACCGTTTTGGGTTATAGGCCTTTAAAAAAATTGAATGATAGATTCTCTCATTTAGAATTTATTGCTTGCCTCCCAACAAAACAACATTTTTCTAGAGTATTGTTCCCCTCCTAGTTTCAACATTTACAACTTGTCTTATGTCTCCAAATTCTGACGCTCCTTTCTAACATAAAAAGAGGTTTCCTGTTTTCTGTGTGGTTCCCAACCCTAGCCATTAAAAGCCTTTCAAGCCCGGGCTGGCATGGCTCAGTGGATTGAGTGCCAGCCTATGAACCGAAGGGTCACTGGTTTGACTCCCAGTCAGGGCACATGCCTGGGTTGTGCCATTTTGAAATGATGTCTTGAATGATCTGATAGTTGATTTTAGAATTTTATTCCCATGGATTGATTGAGAAAGCCTGTGTTTTCTATCACAGCCTAAGTTCCTGTGTTTCTATCAGGTGTTCTTATTTGCTTAGTTTTGCTCTTGGACATCATTGATAGGGCTGAAGTTTTTAAGCATGAGAAAGGGGAGAGAAAAGTGACAACAGGATGCTGATGGTGTGGGGCTTACCCATCCTTAAATTGGATTTGAAGAAATAAGGCTACAGAATTAGATAATTGAAAAGTGAAGTTTATAATGCCTTATAAATAAAGCTTGAAATATAAATACAAACTTCTGCTTAATTAAAACATTTTATTTGGAGTGAATGTGAATGATAACACTAAGAGAAGATTAAACAGTAATTTACCTAGGGTGGGGTGGAGGGATGGGGAAAAAATGCAGACAACTGTAATTGAATAACAATAAAAAAATTAATTAAAAAATACCAAAATAAAAGTAACTTACCTAAATGATTAAAAAATGTGCTTATACTTTAAAAATTATGCAATTGAAATATGAATATACTTAAACTTCATTCACAGAGAAATACAAGATTTTTAAAAATGTTTAACCATTGAAGTCACGTTATTTGGAATACAGATTGTAGGCAAAGTTTTTATTATAGTTTCAAAAATGAATTTGTCACTTCTTGCCAACACCCAACATTGTGTTTCATGCATCTGATTTAAAATTCACATCATTGTAGTGAGAATAGAAATGTAGACAACTAAACACATGTATAGTAAAGCAATTTATCATAATTTCTCTTTTATCGATGCTTTCGTGCACTAACTACATTGTCAAACTTTTCCTACCAGGATTAGAATCTACAGGATTAGAAAGAATATGGGCCCTGGCTGGTGTGGCTCAGTGGATTGAGTGCTGGCCTGCAAATGAACCAAAGGGTTGCTGGTTCTATTCCCAGTCAGGGTACATGCCTGCATTGCAGGCCAGGTCCCCATTTGGGGGTGCACAAGAGGCAACCACACATTGTTGTTTCTCTCCCTCTCTTTCTTCCTCCCTTTCTCTAAAAATAAAAAAATTAAAATTAAAAAAAATAGAAAGGGTATGGTAGTGTGAAGTGTTTGGTGATTCTATATTAGTGGACTATTTCTGAAAATGTTATTAAATACAAACTAAAAGGAAATAAAATATGCTAGACTTAAAAGTGAAATTAGGAAGGAGTCTTGGGATAAAGGTTAGAAGACGTGTTGGCTTAAAGCACAGAAGGAATAAAGAAACTTATTCTCAGAAAGGAAGTTGGCAGAGAAGACCATTGAAAGTGACAATTGCTTGTAATGATGGATAGTCAAGGATATGCATGCCAGGAGAGAAATGACCTTATCTCTAGCTAGCAGGTTCTGGAATCAGAATGCTTAATAAAAAGCTATGGCTGAACAGGCCTTTAACTTGTCTTACTGAGAGAGGGGGGAAAGATCTCTTTGGGAGAGCTAGAGCTATTGATTTTGTCCTCATTATATTAGATTTCACAGTGGACTAATGATAATATAGGAAATCTAGTGTAATTTTTAAGGCTCCCACAAAATGCAAACAAGCCAAAACTCTGTTTATTGGTAGTTGAAATTCTTTAGTTAGGAAAAGGCCTTTTAATTCTTCTCTTCATGTATATTTTAGACTGTTGGCATGAAACACTGGTGTCTTTTTCAGGAGTGCTATTCAATGCTATAGATATGTTAGGTGTTAAAATTTTGAAATAATTTTGCCCTGTTGCCCTGAAGGTGGGCTTCTACTTCCCTCACTCTTAACTTCCATCCTGAGGACTGCCTTGCCATCAATCTGTGCACAGCAGCTAAAAATGGAAGTGGAGGAAGAAGGGGATAAGGACCCTCCTTACACACTGTCAAGCACAAGTTACTGTTGATTGATCATTGTTTGTGCTTTACCAATCACTAAATACTTCAAATATTATTCCTGGGTTATACATGAAGGAAAAGTCAAGGTTGGGAAGTGCAAAATGAAAAGGTTTTTAATAAACTACAAGGCACTTCAGAGCCTTTAATATACAATGATTACTGTGCCCCTCTCAGAAGGGTAGCATGAGCCCTGGCTGTTGTGGCTTGGTTGGGTATCGTCCCACAGAGGAAAAGGTCGTAGTTTGATTCCCAATCAGGACACATGCCTAGGTTGTGGGTTTGGTCCCTGGTAAGGGCGTGTATGAAGGATAGCCAATCAATGTTTCTCTCCCTTTCTCCCCTCACCTTTCTCTAAAATTAATAAGCATGTCTTGGGGTGAGGACCAAAAAAATGAGGGTAGCACACAAATGCATTTCAAACTTTCTTGCCCAGAGAACTTTGTAGAACACCTACAATCTTACAGGCTACTAGTTTCTGCAGGATAGGGTATGTTGAAGGGCTGCTTTCTTGCAACCTATAAATGTATAATTGTATCAGTGTGAGGTAGTGCTAGGCTCACTAGGAAGTAGGTTTTTGCCTCTAAAGAACTTAAAATGTAGGTACTTTCATGATACTTGTTCACAATTCCATGTGATTATTAGATGACTGATTGAAATCTGTTCCTTTTTGGTTTATTATGGGGGAGAAATAATACTTGGAAGAGATTGTACTTTTGAAGTTGTGAGAGGAGTCTTCACCAATTAAGGAAAATAGTGCAGAAAGAGTGTAGATGACAGACTGCTTGCACAAGCAGTGATTGTTTTTAAGGGGTGGATAAAGACAGTGTTGTTCTTGGAAGTATTTTTATTTTGTAGAAAGTACGTACAATTTCATTTGATTCATGATTGTTTAAAAGACCTGGAGTTTGTTATAAAAGAACATTATTTGCAGAGAATTTGGGTATCATTCAGTAAGCTTGTGTCTGCTGCTTGTATCTGGTGAATTAGATGCCTGTGTAATTTTTATTGTATTTTTGTATTTCTAATTTGAAAATTAATAATCTCTGTCAATTATGAAGATTTTGAATGTTGTCATTCAAATAGTTTAACAAATATTTGAGGGTATTTTGAGTAGTAGAGTTACATACTTGGTAGATACAACAACAATGAATATGCCTTCAATTGACACTAGGTGGTTGAAAGAGATTGCACATATGAACACAAAAATAAGGTAGTAAAAGGTACAAGTTCCAAAATGGTGTAAGCAATAAATATGAAAGTTTGTTGGAAGACTCACTCTGGGCCTTGGTGGTCAAGGAAGTTTTAACAGATTGACCTTGAAGGATGAGTAAAATCAAATCAGTTGAGGGCAAGGTTGTTTTGTTCATGTGTTTTGATTGGAAGAGATGAAGGGAGGTAGAAAGGAATAGGAGCAAAGGCCTAGCTGGAATAAGTGGTAAAATTAGAAGGGTAGAGATTGGCTAGATTGGTTGTACCTTAAACATAAAACTATAGTAAGTAAAGGGAATGAGATTCTCTTTGAGTTTTGAACAGGGAATGATCTGATAATAATGTCCTTTTGTATAGATTAAATGTGGTGACACATTGCAAGATGGTTGGGAGAGTGTTGTCAGATAAAGCCCATTTCCCAGGAAAATCACCATTTCACTAATACTATGTATAAAGAAGAAAGTGTATAGTAGAGTTGTAGATGAAATTGTAGTTTGAACCAGAAAGTTATCGTCATCAAATAGGATTAATAGTGTGGGTTTTCATAGTGAGCATAAATGACAGAAGATATCGTGTTTCTCACCCTGCACTTCCATTGGGTATAAAAGTGGGAACTTCATAGAAAGCATAGGCATGGTCTGTGTCTTTTTTTTTAAAATTGAGAGGGAAGACAAATTCTGTGACTGCTGACCATGGTCCTGAATGATAGCCAAAGTACTGTTTCTCTGAGAAGTGGGTTGGAATGAGTTGTGCTGTATTCCAACAGGCTGGGCAACAGCCAGTTTTAACTAATACAATGTAGGGGAACTAGAAGACATTATCTCTCACATCTATTGGTAGATAAGAGCATGGATTATATGGGGTGAAATTAACTGAAGTGCAGATCTCAGCCTGGTCACTTACTATGTATGTAAGTTACTTAACTTGTGTGTACCTTAGTATCCTCCTCATAAAACTGTACATATCTCAAGGGTCTGTAAGAAATGAATCAGTCCAAGTAAAGTACATGTACAGTACGCTATAAAGTTAATGATTGTTATCCATGCACACAGAGGTGGGCAAAAGTAGGTTTACAGTTGTGAGTACATGAAGGTTTGTTCTTTTATAATTATTAATTATTGTAGTATTTATTCATACTACAACTTTTCCCCACCCCTATATTTGTCTATACTTTTACTTTGGAGGGAATTCAAGAGAATAGTAACTGGTTTTGCTACATATTTTTTGTATGTTATAATTAATTCTGTGCTACTGTACACTCTTGTCAGACTCTGTAGTCAAGTTATTGTTGACAAGTATTCATCCTAAAAGAAACAGCTGTCTAACAGCAGAACCTTAAGCATAGTCTAATTGCTATATGGAATTTATTAGATGTAATTCCAAGGAAGCTGTGGCTTAGAGAAATGGGTCTTGTAAAATTTTTGGCTTATATTCCTACTTTCATTGTTTGTACATCTGATGATATAAATATTAAGTGTATGCGCATTTCGAAGTATTTTTAATGCCTTCGTCTTTTTTTCCAGTATTAAAGTGTGCAGTCCTCAGTTTTTCAAGATTATTTAGAAGTTGTAAATGTCTCTCAGCACCTAGGACAGCACCCAGTGCCACACAGTATACATGAACTCTGGCTTAAGGTTTCGGGTTTGTGTTCTGGATTCGGGAAAGAAAAGAAGAGAAAGTTTTTGAAAAAGTTTAAAATCCTTGTATGCACTTATTCTAAAAGTGTATGAAATGCAGAATGTTTTCATGGCTTTGTTTCAAAATGTTTTACACAGGCTATAGAACCCACTTCATGAAGTAGTTTGAGTTAAAATGATCTAATATTTGTGTTTTAACTTTCAGCTTTGTGTTATTCTTGGAAAATTTCGCACCACTTGTGAATTCCTTGAACCTGGGCATTGCAAACCCACTTCTGTTGGGCCCATCTCCTTTGCACTTTGCTCAGATTAAGACTCAGTTGGCGCTTCAGCAGCTGAATGCCGTTGCCTCACATAGTTCAACACCACCTTATACTCTATTAAATCAGGCTGTCTTGAAAATAGCCATGTCGAGACCCAGGTTTAATCCTCGAGGGAACTTTCCACTTCAGAGGCCACGAGCACCTAACCCTTCAGGGATGAGGCCTCCAGGACCATTTATGAGGCCTGGACCTATGGGTCTTCCAAGATTTTACCCAGCAGGGAGAGCCCGTGGAATTCCACACAGATTTGCTGGCCATGAAACTTATCAAAACATGGGACCACAGAGAATGAATGTTCAGGTGACTCAACACCGAACTGATCCAAGATTGACCAAAGAAAAATTGGATTTTCATGAAGCACAACAAAAGAAGGGGAAGCCTCATGGTAGCCGGTGGGATGATGAGCCTCAGATACCTGCATCAGTGGGAGTGAAACAGAGCTCTGTAACACAGGTTACAGAGCAGAGTCCTAAAGTGCAGAGCCGCTATACAAAAGAGAGTGCCTCAAGCATCTTAGCAAGTTTTGGATTATCTAATGAAGATTTAGAAGAACTCAGTCGTTACCCTGATGAACAGCTAACTCCTGAAAATATGCCATTAATTTTGAGGGATATAAGAATGCGAAAAATGGGGCGCCGATTACCTAATTTACCTTCTCAGAGCAGAAATAAGGAAACGCTTGTTAGCGAGGCAGTTTCAAGTAATGTGATTGATTATGGGCATGCAAGCAAATATGGCTACACAGAAGATCCACTTGAAGTACGTATTTATGATCCTGAAATTCCTACTGATGAGGTCAAGAATGAATTTCGGTCACAGAGCATTTCTGCATCTGTTCCCGCACCAAATGTTATATGTAATTCTATGTTTCCTGTTGAAGATGTGTTTCGACAGATGGACTTCCCGAGTGAGTCCTCCAATAATCAGTCCTTTTTCCCAGTTGAGAGTGGAACCAAGATGTCAGGCTTACACATT
Organism: Desmodus rotundus; assembly: GCF_022682495.2. NCBI lineage: Eukaryota > Metazoa > Chordata > Mammalia > Chiroptera > Phyllostomidae > Desmodus > Desmodus rotundus. The sequence continues at coordinate 144,148,724 of NC_071391.1, read as the reverse complement.
TCAGGAAGACAGTCAGTCTTTGAACCTATAAAATCTGTCAGCCAGTCCATTAGTCAACCAGTTAACCAGACAATGAGTAGGTCTCTGATTCCTCCATCTATGAACCAGCAACCTTTTTCATCAGAACTAGTTTCAGCTGTAAGCCATCAAGAGCGGATCCCCCGTGAGCCTGTGATTAATTCATCTAATGTACATGGATCAGGAGGAAGTAAAAAGAATTACCAGCCAGAGGCTGACATTCCCATTCAGTCTCCCTTTGGGATTGTGAAAGCATCCTGGCTACCGAAGTTTTCACATACTGATGCCCAGAAGATGAAGAGACTTCCAACTCCTTCTATGATGAATGATTATTATGCAGCATCTCCAAGAATATTTCCACATTTCTGTTCTCTGTGTAACGTAGAATGTAGTCATTTGAAGGTGAGTGTTTTTAAACGTCACTGTATAATGATACTCAGCGCCCAAGTTTCCTCTGAATTCTCATGTATGCTGGTGTTAACTAGGCGTTAAGAAAATGGCAGAAGTTAATTTCGATTGCAGCATCAACACTTAGTTGTAATCTTAGATTACATCCTAAGTACTGAATTGAGTGTTAGGCTTTCTGAATTCCTGTGACTGGGCATACCACATGGTTCTTCCATGTATTTTAAACTTTTGATTAGTTATCTCAAATTCATGCAACAAAAAATATACATAATATAAACTGTATACTTATAAGACAATGTCAAATGAGTCAGTTTAAATAAGAGAATAAAAAGAAAAAGTTGGAATAAAACAATTGTATTACACACTTTGTAGAGATAATAGTATATTGTAGCCCCGTCTGTATCTATGTGTCTTGGGCTAAAGACAGTTAATGTCAATTTAAATATTTTTCTCACTTTGTCTAGACTACGATTTTTAGTGTTTCACAGGAAGGAGTTTCCTAAAATAACTTAATCATAGCAAAACTGAATCAAAATCAGTTATTTGGATACTACCTGTGGGCTCAGCAAATAGAGTATAAAAATAATATAAGTTTAGAGAAAAATCTTTTAAAAATAAAGAAGCTTTAGGTATCTATCTTCGTGGTTAGAACAACTAAAAGGGTATCTTTTCAGAGGTGCTAAGGAGTAATGTAAAATATATTTTGATAGTAGACATTGGTGGATTTGAGTGGGAATTTCCAAGTAGTGTTTTATTTATTTATATATGTTTGAAAACCCTTGTTTCTTCCATTTAGTGATGTGATTTGTAGATTTATATCGTAAATGGTCAGGAAGAAATGTCCTTCTCCTGAGAACAAGCTTTGATTCAAGGCCATAGCATTGGTTGTATACTTTGAATAGTCTTAAAAACCTGCAGGTATTAATTCTCTTGTTTTTTCTCCTTCCAGTGTTGCCCTTTTGCCTTTCTATTACACACTCATCAGGTTTCAGCCAACAAGAATCTGATACCTAGTGCTGATGCTTTTGTGTTAAGATTAACAACAGCAAAGGAAAGCAGCATTTTACCTTATTTTAGCCAGATTTGCTGAGTTCTGATAAAAGTAATGGTTGCCTTACCATGTCAAAGGGGATAGCAAAGTCTTGAAAAATCTCAGAGTAATTTATAGTACTTAGTTATAATCTGTAAGTAGCCCTGGCCTAAGTTCTGAATTTAGTGTTAAGCTTTCTGTGTTTCATTTATTTTGAACTTTCAGTTAGTCATAATGAATCAAAGAAAAATGCCTTAAAATTTAGAACTTAAACATTTTAATCTTCATTCTGTAGAATAGAAAAGGTATTTATTCACTTTGTATTTACTGATTAGTAGTTTTATACATAACTGTCTTAAGTGCCTAGGGCAGAAATGAAGAACATATAAAATTTAGATGTTCCTAAACAGTTTAGAGCATCTTATTGTCTCCTAATTATGCACCTAAGGAATTAAAAAAGATAGAGAACAACAAATGGTTTGATGATTGTCTTTAACTTGTCTAGGTGTGCTGCAGGAGAGAGAGATTTCATATTTAACCTTGATTTCAGGTTTATATCAGTTCAGGCCAGCATTATCAATTTACCAACACCTATTAGTGCATTTAGCAGTATGTAATTAAAAAGAAGTATAAATATACTCAGACATCAAGAAACTTGTCTAGTTAGATAAGACTAATTGAGGGATGGTGACTAACTGCACTAAGTCTTTCTAGACTTAAATGATTTGGGAGTGAAGTCTTAATGGAGTAGGTTGAAAGTGGGTATTGAATGTAGGCTTCACTATGCCTACAGTAGGAGGAATTACATTTCAGATGTGAGCAGCAAATATAAATATGAAGGGCCTTTAAGTTAGCCTAAGAAGTTTAAACTTGAGGCAAGGGGCATTAAGAAGCTCATTAAAATTCTTGATATGTGACATAACATGTAAAAAGTATTTTTAGGGAGATAGATGTGGTTGACATGCACGGGGTGAATAGGAATGAGAAGTGATCATTATAGAGTTCACAGAGATTGATTGCCATTTAAAACAAACACCTTTTAACAGAACAACATAATAGAGCTAACCAATGAATGCTTTGCTATCAGATTGCTAAATGATAGGGATTTTTGAACATGGGCTTTCATGATACAAACTACCTCTCTTGTCTGTGATACATTTTTTTTGCCTTCTAAGTGTGTATATATATATAATATTATAAATATGTGGCAAATAAATGTAAATTACCAATTGCAAATTTTTTTCTTGCTAAATGATGTCTGACAATATAGACTCCCCACCTCTGGAGTCTAAAAATATAGCCTGAAAAAGGTACTATAGAATTGAAATGTATTTTTATTTCTAAATTGGGATTTAGATGTTAGATGAGGAGCTATCCTGAATTTAGAAGTTATGTCTTTTATGCCCTTGGTTCAGAAGGCTGTGCTTGGTTTAAGAGCTGTCTTTCTGGCTGAAATAATTCAGTTTGAGAAAGTACTGACTGACAAAAATTTTTGAGGTAGTTGGAGGGGATAAAGAATGAACTCTGTGATAGGGTTGGTATTTTTACAGTTTTATTCTGGGCCCTGTCAACTCTGTAGTCCTTGCAGCATCTTCTGCTTGGTTAGGTAATTATCATTTTTTTCTCTGGAGAGGCAATACTGCTTTGGTATCTTTTTAAAATTTTCATACTGTTTTTAGAGAGTCTTGAAACTGGGGTGGCACAGATATATTTACTGAGCTTAAAGTAAGTGAAGTAGACCTATTAAAAGACAGTGGGTTTGTGTGTGCGTGTGTGTGAATAGAACTGGAGAGGGATATGCCTTAAATAAGGCAGTTATCAGCATCAGCTGATAGTTTCTATATGGAATACATGTCCAGAATTTTGTCTTTATATTTTTTCAAGAAAAACTGAAAATCTGAATTTGGGGGTAAATATCCCTGGATTTTTAAATGTTGGCAACTTACTCAAGTAAAACTCTTTATGGTCCAAATAAATCATGCCCAATCCACTACCTGTCACTGTGTCTGTTTCATGTAAACAGTGTCCAGTTACTGTCAAAGACATGGGTTTAGCAGTACTAGAGACTCGGTAATTGCCAGTGTCTACTAGCTTTCTGATTGTATCGCTGAGCAGGATGTGCAAACATTTCTTTTTTGCGATCCACAATTGTTTCCATGGCTTAATGAAATACTTCAGCCGTCAGGGATGTCCACCTATGTGCCGTGGGCCACATGCAGCACATGATGGCCATGAATGCAGCCCAACAGAAGATATTAAATTTATTTAAAACTTTTTTTTTGCTCATCAGTTTTCATTAGTGATGGTGTATTTAATGTGTGGCCCAGGACAACTCTTCTTCCAGTGTGGCCCAGAGACGCCAAAAGGTTGGACACCCCTGGTTAGGGTTTTTCATAACTCGTTGCTGAGTATTGCAAGTATCTTTCACTTATTTTCAGGTAGTTCTTGAAAAAGCAGGTTCCATAATGTCACCTATGGTTTTAAGTGGAAACTTCTAGTTCGTCTTTAGCAATAACAAAATTAACCATTTTGAAATGGAAATGAGTAATATTTTTCTCAAGGAAAGTTTTAAAATACAGAACTGTTTAGTAAGTTTTCTGCCTATCCAAATGCTGGGGAAACAATGAAACACTGACTACATGTTGCTTTCAAATGTTTCACTTGGGGGACTATCTGTGAAAACTGTATGGCGCTTTTTTTTTTTTATCAGATATATCTTCTAGGAGCTATTTATGGGTACAGAGTGTAATTTTAGCACAGATTTGTAAATAAAGTAATGTATAAGAAAGCATTTTGTTTATTGTAAAGCTCTACATGAAGGGATGTTGTGTCTTTGAAATGGTGTTACTTTCCCTTAAATCTTAAAAATAAATTAGATTTTGTCAACAGCTTTTCATATTTTACTAATCTTATGCTTTGCCAATATAGTTTGGAATGGCACTGGCCTGTGAGGTAGGATCTTTTTATTGTTAATGTTATTAGCTTGAATTTTAGAGGTAAAAGTCATTGAAATCTTAAATGTTGAAGATGCCATTTGAGATACCATTTTATTTATAGAGTTTTTGGTGTTCTTTGGTGTGTTATTTTTATATGAGATGAATTATTTCTCATCCATGGTTTTATTTTCTCCAAGTTTAAATGTATATTTGATTTCAAAATGAGTATACAAAGGTATGATTTTCTTAATTGCTTTCTACACTAAAATGATTTAAAGTGGCATCAGTGAGGTACGGCATTAATAAGTGCCTTTGTTTATAAAAGATTTTATTGAGTAGCCAAATGCTATCTGTAACTAGGTTTGTTTAATTTGGGGGGAATGTCAACTTAAAAAGCCTAATTTCATAATTCAGCAGTTCAACATGAGAACTATTCTAATTTCATCACTTTTCTCCTTTTACAATAGGATTGGATTCAGCATCAAAATACATCTACTCATATTGAAAGCTGCCGACAGTTACGTCAACAGTAAGAACAATTTTTTCTTTTTATAGGTAGCAAATTTATAAAATAGTTAATACTTAGGTATGAGTGTGTAATATCTCAATGTGGTACTTTGGAGAAAAATATTTCTAGAAAGCTATTGCCTATTCGAAGTATTCATTTTATAGACATACATTTAATTTCTTTTCCAAAAGGAAAGAAGTGTGATAATTTCTTCTGACTTCTTCCTAATTTAATCTCAGGTAGATTTTTTTTTAAGTCATTGGTTTATTCCTTGCTGGCTTGTGTTCCTTGGGATGGTTTATCTGTTTTAGAGTAGAGAGTCTTCCCTTCTATCTCTCACCCTCCCCCCCCCCCCCCCCCCCCGGCCAAAAAAAAACCATGATACATAACTAAAAACTACCCAATCCAAACACCAGTGTTTAATTTCAAGTCTAAAGCACTCCTCTGGCTTACAACCTGTTTTCAGAATAAACCTTATGTAGTAGATGTACAAGCTAGATGTGCTGGTTCCTCAAATTGGTTCTTTTAATTCTTCTACCTTTTCCTTCTTTAAGACAGGGTACCTATGCAATAGGTGAAAAGCATGATTTTAACAGTATTCTGTTTTCTCCCTTGGAGTAACACAAAATTAAATTGGATTTTCCCTAGCATCATTTTAAACATGCTGATAAGTAGATAACAAATTACTGGTCAGTAGACTTATAATACCGTGTTCTTGGGCAAATGGAGCTGTGGCAGCTGTTTTGGTTTTTTTATTTTGTTCCTTTTTTTTTAATCGGTTTTTAGAGAAGAGGAGATGGAGGGGAGAGAGACATCAGTTTGTTGTTCCACTTATTTATGCATTCAATGGTTGATTCTTTTATGTTTCTTGACCAGGGATTGAACCAACAGCCTTCGGTATTGGGCCAGTGCTCTAACCAACTGAGCTACCCAGCTAAGGCTTTATTTTGTTCTTTATGAAAATATCACCAAAATTTTTTTGAGATTACTTAAGGCTCTAGTTGTACATGATAAACCTAACTCTTGTTCTTAAAGTAAGATGATATATTAGCTTATTTAACTGGGAAGCTTAAAGAGTGGTTACAGTTTCAGAACAGCTGAATTGGATGCTCAACAAAAATCACAGTGTGAGAAATATTTTGGTTTTTTGGTTGTTCTCTTTTGCTTTGGCACACTTTTCTCCACAGACCAAAATGACCCCCATAGTTCTGGACTTAAGTGATCTGTACAGCTAGTCATTTCAGGAGTTAAGAAAAAGTAAGCACCTCTTTCCTCATAACTGCTGCAGAAATCCTTGGTTGGACTCTTTTGGGGTTAGTTGTCATATCTAAATAAATTAAAATGGTTGTGGGAATAGGATATTCTACCTCAGTTGTCCTGTGCCTCTTCCTGGTGTTGGTGTGTGATATGAGCCCTACCTGAATCATATACACTAAGAATAGAGATTGGAGTTGCTTTCTAGTATAGATGCTGTGCAGAAAAACATAGGTTATCATGTAGAGAAAATTGTTACCTGGATTGGATAGGCCTACAGCCACTGTAAATAGAAAATCTCTAAGCCACAGACTTTCCCACAAAGCCTTATGGAGTGTCTGATTTTTATGAAGGTAAGAGATTTATGGGGCGGGAATTAGTTATTTACTCAGGGATTTAGGTAGGAGTGAGTTACTTGCTGTAGGTAGGCATTAATGCTGGTAAGAGGATTCTAGTTATATGAACTGTCATTAACTTACTGGAGCAAATGGCATGGATACCTATTAAAGCCTTTTCTGGAGGTAATCTTACTTTTTTTTCCATGCACATTTTTTCAAGGGTGTACTTTCCATGCCTGCCACTTTAATACTCTGTCCTACATTTTTACCTTTTCAGGTTGTATGATTTTGAATAATTCCTTCATGGCTTTCTCTCCACTGCAAAAATTAAAAGTAAATAATAATAATTAACAGATAAACTAGATTTGATTAGGTATGTGGGATCCTTCCATGGCCAAATAGTATATGGTACTCTCTATTCTTTGTTTTTTTAAACTGCCTTGTGTTCCATTGTGTTTTTGTGCCTTAATCTGTTTAGTCCTTCTTCTACTAATGTATATTTGGGTTCTTACTTCTTTTCTTAAGGCTTATTACCTCTTTATTCTGTTTGTCTTTGTTGGATCTTTCTGGACACAAGAGTTGTTGGTTAACTTGAAAAAAGATATAGTGTATCAGAGTTTTAATATTAAAAATAATAAATAATACCTATATGCTTATTGAATGCTGGGCGTTATTCTAAGTGCTTTATATAATTTATTTACAAAGCAACGCTAGGTGATGTACGTATAATGATTATTTATGATTTTACCAGTGAGGAAACTGAGGCACAGAGAGGCAGATTTCATATCACAACAAATAATGGGCACTACTAGTGCCATGGATCTTTGCTTCCCCTCTCCCTCAGTATTTTGTTCTGAAAAATTTCTAAGCTACAGAAAATTTGAAAGGATAGTAAGCATATATTCTTCATCTTACTCACCAATTGTTAATATTTGCCACATCTATTTTATATCTTTATATATACATTTTTTGAACTATTTGAAGATAAATTGCAAACAGTATGATAATTCACTCTTCAATTCGTCATGTCTTCCACTTATTTCCCAAATGCCTTTTATAGCTTCTTGCCTACCCCTCCCCCATCCATACTTGTAATACAGGATTCAATCAAGATTCATGTATTCCATTCTCTTAATTAGAATGGTCCATCCTGTGGCCTTTATTTTTGAGGAGGATATTTTTTCATGAGGTTGACTTATTTTGAAACATCCAAGAAAATTGTCTTGCAGAATATATCACATTCTCTACAATTTCTATCAGGTTGAACATTTGTGTCACAAGTTTATAGGTGATGTATATGCTTGTTGCATCATATTGGGGCACAGATGTCAATTGCTTCGGTCCTTGTTCTTAGCCATTATATTATGTATCATATGTAAAGAATATCATGCTTCTGAAACACATTTTAAACTAGTTAGGCAATATATAGACAGTCCAAGCTCGCAGAATAGTATATATGCATTATCTTTCTGCTCTGGGCAGCAGAGATAAGACAACTTGCAATCTGGCTGTCAGCGTAGTGAAGGATGAACATTATTACCAATTCTTGAATAATAGCCCTCAAGTTTTTGTGAAAACATGAACTGGGAAAGTCTGGAAATTCAATAACTTGCATGTGTTGACAGCCAGCTATATTTTGAGCATTGTACATACAAGAAAGCAAGGCTTACTCATGTTAAGTAACTGGCTTTCAAATACACAGCCATATACAGCCATACAATGGCAGGACTTACACTTAGATCCAGCTTTGTTTGATTCCACAGGTGTTACATTAAAGCACTTTACCATAAAATTAGAAATTGGTCTTCTTACATGGTACAGAGTAATGAAAGTTTTAAAAGGTGTGGGAGTAGATGAAACAAAATTATCCATGTTTTGATAATTGTTAATGCTAGGTGATGGACACATTGGATTAAAGTTAACTTTCTTTTTATCTTCATAATTTGTCACTTCCAGGAAGAAGGGAGCAAAAGTTTTCTCAAAAGTCTGACAGTGGTTTTGTACCTATGTCTCATTGGTTAGAATCTATCACTGGTTATTTTCTAAGGAGTCTGGGAAAGCAAGTAACTTAGTTTTGTTAGCCTTTATAGTAGAGGCAGGGAAGGGAAAAAGACGTTGAGAACTGCTGTCAAGTTAACCTATTAACAATGTCTGAGACAAATAGCAATAAATAAAAACCACTTTATATTTATTAAGGTTTTGACCTAACTTAATTTTCCTGCCAGGTGACTGCTGAAAAAGTCTGCTGCTTCCACTTTCTACCTGGCTCTCTTCTTGGTTTCTAAAATTCTTGAATATTGGTGGTTTCTAATGGTTTAATTTAATAATCATTTCCAATTAGAGTCCAGATTCTCTAGAAAGGTTAAGGATGAATATGTCTTTTTCTTAGGCTTCTACAATGTTACTGTTGCTCCTTTCTTTTCTGTGATTACCCCTAAATCTCTTTCTTTGGGTTACCTTTGTCTGTCGCACTCTTAAGTGTTGGTGTACCTGAGAGTCTGTCCTCAGCCCTCTCTTTTTTCACAGACTGCCATTTTGTGTTAGTCTTTCACTTTAGTACTGTAGGTACGGCTTCTACATGCCTGATTTCTAAATATCTCAACTCTTGTCTTTTCCCCTCATTCCAGATATTTCTGATTATTCTGAAAATACTCCTCTATGTTCTCTTCAGAAATGTATTTGTCTCCCATTGCCTTTTATTTATGTGCAACCTCTTTACCTGATTTCAAGGACCTTCACAGTTTATTTCTGAGATACCTTTCCAGGTTTTCTCCTTATAACTCCTTTTCGTCATTTTCATGCTTCAGCCAGAGTGGTTTCCAGAATAGGACACATATTTTGCCTCCACTCCTTCTTTTCTGTGTTGCCTGATCCATGCCTATTCTTAGACCTTTTTAAGGGCTACCTGAAAAGCAACATTTTCTGTGCATTCTCTTCTGATTCCTTCCAACTAATGTATCTCTCTGAGGACCACTTAGTACAATGTAAGGGGTACCATTCATGTCATATTCTGTAGAATAGTGTCTCCTGGAGTTCTGCAAAATATGGGAAATATCTTCCCTTTTTTAACCCCTACCTGAGCTTGTATCTTGTACCTCTTCTTTACCTTTTATGTGTACTCCTTGTTTTGCTTAAAAATTTTTGAAGTGTTTCAAGTATGGGGAATCTGTTTCTTTTCCCTGAAATGACTGCTAGCATAATACTTTATTGACTTAGACTAGCGATTTTTAACCTTTTCCATTTCATGGTACACATAAACTAATTATTGAAATTCAGCGGCACACCAAAAAGTATATTTTTGCTGACCTGACAAAAAATTAGGTGTTGGCTGTTGCCATTTTTTAATTTGAGAGTTTAAGGGAAAAGAGGTCAGTGCCCCTGACTAAATAATCAGGTATTACATGTTTCAAATGTTCTTGCATAGCACACTGGTTGAAAAATCACAGAATTAAACAATCAAAATATATTATTCCCAAGAAGATTTTTGTATTATAATAAATCACTATGTAAACATAGGTTTTGAACAGATATATTGCAGGGAAAGATCAATTGAGCCTTACAGTCTTATTTTAACTATTAATTAATATTGTTTATTCTCAAAATAGATATCCTGATTGGAATCCTGAGATCCTCCCATCAAGAAGGTAATTATTTTTTTAAGCACTGAAACTCGATTTTCTTTTTAAAAGTAAACAATTACTTTTTTTTAAAGGCATCATTTTGAATTGAGTCCTGTTTTGACTCTTTCTACGTTTAAACAGCAGGCAAATGCAAAACCTCCATGAATCTTTCTTTAGTTGCTCTAGCTTAAATATAGTTCTCCTCTGTGAATACCTACTTGTTTAGTCTATTCTCAAAATACTTTATACTTTTTTTTATTAATTTATATTTGTCGAATCTTAGAATATCCATGCTTTGAAGACTGGGAATGGGTATTTTTTTTTGTTTATTGATTTTAAAGAGAGAGAAACATCAATGTGAGAAACATTGATTGGCTGCCTTCCATATGCACCTTGACTGGGGATTGGACCTGCAACTCAGGCATGTGCCCTGAACAGTAATTGAACCCCCAACCTCCTGGTGTAGGGGATGATGTTCTAACCAACTGACCCAAACCACCCGGGGCTGGGAATAGTTTTATTAAGCTTTGTATCCCTTAGGGGGGCTTCCTATTCAACATGCATATATAGAAGTGCAGCAGGTCAAAGAAACATTTGTAGATGGCATACTCTCTTAGGAAAAAAATGTTGAAAAGCATTTTTTATATACTGTATTTTGCTATACATAATGTGCACTTTTCTGCCTAAATTTTTGAGGGAAAAATAAGGGTGCACATTATACATAGGTAGTACTAATTCTGTATCTATATAAATATTTTTAATCCTTTTATCTATGCTTATATGTTAAAAATGTAACTCTAGAAAGCAATAACAATATCTGTATGCAAAATAATACCCTGGAATATGATAATTGGTTTTGTTTCTAAATAAAAATAAATAAATAATTGAATTTAAAAATGAATGAAATGAAAGATTTTTTTCTCCTAAAAGTTTGCGCCAAAAATGTGGGTGTACATTATACACAGCAGAATATGGTAAATTATTTCATAAATTCTTTATATGACTTAATACTTTCAAAACATATTTGGATATAATAGTGGCACAGAAAAAACCCAGGAAATTGATGATTATATTCTTCTGTAAATTAGAAAAACAGATTTAAGCAGTTAAGAGGCCTGATCATCTGTTCTAATTTCTTATTTCTCTCAAGGCTGAATTACATCATAATAAAGTTTTATTTTTAATAAATATGTAGTATCAGATTTTGGTACTGTTAATAATCTGTTTAAAGAAGGTACTTCTGTCATTTAAATAGCTTAAATTTACACTAAATTGCTGAATCTTGTGTTTCTTTTTTGTACTTTGTAGAAATGAAGGCAATAGAAAAGAAAATGAAACTCCAAGAAGACGTTCTCATTCCCCCAGTCCTAGACATTCTAGGAGATCAAGTTCAAGTCACAGATTCCGTCGCTCTCGAAGCCCAACACGTTACATGTATAGACCAAGAAGTCGAAGTCCAAGAATTTGCCATCGTTTCATTCCTAGATACAGATCCAGGTCCCGTTCACCATATCGAATGAGAATTCCATTTAGAGGTAGCCCAAAAAGCTATCGATCAGTTAGCCCTGAAAGGATATCAAGGAGATCAGTGAGATCATCAGGTACACTTATGATCATGAATAAAGCTACTTATTTTGACTACATTTTTTAAGATTTTTTGTTTGAATTTTTATATGTATATTTTTAGTAAGCTTGAAATGGTGACTTATCTACTACTATCAAGATTTAACAAAAGTTGACATTTGAGCTATTCACCTCAGCTCTTTTTAAACTTTTTAAGAAACAAAACATTCTATTAAATTTTAGAATTGCTATATGAAATGTGACTTACATCCCAACCTACTATATTTTTCTTCCCTTTATTAACTATTAGAAGAAAGGTGCAAGACTATATATATCTACCCAACATTAATTTTAAAAATCAAGGATATATAGACATCTTAGTTTGCCTTAATAATTGATTATAGACTTGTCTTCTGTGAATTAATTTAAAGCTTTATTTTCATCTTGGATATTAATTGGTTGTGACTTTTCCAGAAATAGTTCTATTATATATTATATATATTCTTGGAGATCTTTTTAGAGGTCTGAGAGGTCTTCCCTATTCTAACTACATGTCTCCGTGAAGCTGGATTTTCTTTATATATTTCAACCAGAATAACGTATCCAGCAGAATGCATGCATAAGGAGATAGGAGAATTTAGGTATCCTCTCTTAAGCCCAACATTAAAGTGTTTGGGGAAATGTACAACAGTGCTACTCATCTAATTTCTTTTGTTTTGGGAATTCAGGTTTTTCATAAAAACATGTTATTTTTGTCAGCACAGGAGTTTATAATCAATAAATATTTTAAAAATATTATTTTAGTTTCTTAACACAATAAATATGGATAAATATAACACAAAAAGTTTCTGGAGTTCTCAAGTTTTAAGAGTGTAGAGGGATACGGAAACCAAGATTTGGAGACCACTGGTGTAAGAGAAGCTCCCTGAATAAAGGAATTTCATGTAAAAGCCTTTGGAGTGAAGAATTAAAGACTAAGAATTTGTTCTGTATATATACTTCCTGTTTGGCCTGACAGTGGTTCTATGTGATAAATATTTGGGCAGTTGAAGGATTATTATTATTATTATTATTTTTATTATTATTATTATTATTTTAATAATATAACAAGCTCTGGCCAGTGTGGTTCATTTGGTTGGAGTGTCACCCATAGACAAAAGGTTGCAGGTTCGATTCCTGGCCAGGGCACATAATGTAGGTTGTGGCTTTGTTCCCAATCCAGGTGCATTTGATCCGCATCTGGGCACATGGAAGATGGAGATCAAACACATCTCTCCCTCTTTCCCTTCTGCTCTCCCTTTCTGCCTCTAAAAGGCAATTAAAAAATATCCTGTGGTGAGGATAAAAGAAAAATAATAATAATGTTATGAGATGGTTCCTACCTTAAGTTCTTTTCAATTGAAGTAGTATTTACATCCTTTTTACTAGAAAGAAAAAGAGCATTAGAAGATGTAGCACAACGATCTGGACATGTGTCAGAATTCAGTAAACAGAAGCATTTTGAAGCAGTTGAAGCAGGACAGTCACCAGCACAAAAGCCTAAAACTGGCAGTGGATCAAAGCCATCAGTTAAATCTACAAAGAATGATTCAAGTTTAGGAGGATGTTCTACTCGCTACAAATCGAAGAATCTTGAAGATGGCACCTTATCAGAATGTAAACAGGTGTCTGATAAAGCTGTTTCTCTCCAGCGTAAGGTCAGTAGTTCTTTACTTTGTTAATGCAATTCTGTGCATGCATGTGCTATTATGACAGAGAAAACAGAGTTCTCTGATTTTTTTTTTTTTTTTTTTTTTTTTTTTTTTTTTTTTGGTCAAAAGTTTGAAATCATGATTTGTTAAATTCTGTTGGTATGGAATATTTTATTGGTTTTTCTTATGAGTATAAGAAAAAATGCTGTAATTCAAAATCTTACTGTTTACAGATCCTAGTGGTTTTGCATTTGATCTGTCAAAAATGACATTTTGGCAGTTTGCTGTTTTTGAGTGTTCACATAAGCAGATTATGAAGAGTTTTTGCTATCTAGGGGAAAGTGAATATAATCATCAGTAGCATTAATGAATTTTTGTAATTTTGTTAGTAAGCTATACAAGTTAGTCTCTACTGAGAATAGATCATTTTCAAACTGTTTTATACATTTTGCAGCACAGCTACAAGTCAAATGCTTTGAGTGTAGAATAATCTCTTTTCTGGGTACTATTTTTTTGTGTGTTTTGTGACTTTTAACCTGCTAGTTACGATACTGAGATACTATTTTATTGTCTGTTAGTTAAATTAATATTATAGTAAATAATATATAAAACATCTTGAGATTATTAGAATAACTCCTAATAGACGAGATTATTAAATGTTTGTTGTAATATTAAAAAGTTTTGCCCTGGCTGGTGTGGCTCAATGGATTGAGTGCCAGCCTGTGAACCAAAGGGTCACTGGTTCCATTCCTAGTCAGGGCACATGGCTGGGTTGCAGGCCAGGTCCCCAGTAGGGGGCGCATGAGAGGCAACCACCCAATGTTTCTCTCCCTCTCTTTCTCCTTCCCTTCCCCTCTCTCTAAAAATAAAATCTTTTTATAAAAAAAGCTTTTAAGTATTTAGGTGCACATTTTTAACACTGAGTACTTTAAACAACTACAGTTCCCTGCCCCAAAGACCTTATATTTGGAAGGATAAACTTGAAATTACCAATCCGTAATTATATTATTTTAAAGAGCATTGGGAAGAAATGTTGGAAATTTTGAAAAAGCTGAATTAGTGTGTAACATTTTTTTTTCTTCAAGTTTTCTAGGTGGTGGCAGTGGGAGTTTTTAAATTTTCTTTTTAAGTTAGTTTTTTACCACAGGTGGTAAATTTGATAAAAATGTATTCAAATTGTATGTATCATATATGAGCCATTTAAAATATAGCTATTAAGATATTTTCAATTGTTAGAACACAGTGAACACAGCTGTAATTTCAGCTTTATTGGTGATGGACCATGCAGATTCATGTAGAAAAATATTCATAGTTTTGGACCATTCCACAGGTCTTGTTTGTTATATAATGCTTCTAAACAGAAAAGAGCATCTGTGATTGGTTACCTATAAACTCATTATGACTGATGGGTTTGAGTGGTAAAATACAAGACATCTTTCTTACCACTTTTCTTTAGCATTTAAAAAAGATTTTTAAATTGTGGTAAAATATTTAGAAAGGACTGTTTAAAGGACTAAGATTAATGGTTGAAGAATTTATATTGAGAATTATTATTAATGTCTTCGTGAATTAATTTGGTTTATTTTTAATTTTCTTTCATCCCAAAAATAGCTTCGGAAAGACCAGCCTTTGTATTATGGTTCAGTTCTTCTTATATCTGAATTACCAGAGGATGGCTATACTGAAGAAGATATTATAAAAATATTTCAACCATTTGGAAAAGTTAATGATGTCCTGATTGTTCCATATAGAAAGGAGGTGAGTCATTTAGTCTGTTCTGAAAATATATACATAGTTACAGCTTTACGAAGACCATTTTTAGATCTTTTAGTTGTTTTGGCTACTTATATGCATAAACTAAACTGTTAATTGATAGTTACATAAATATTTGGACTCAAATGAAGAAGTTCCAACATACTGTTTTATATCCTTTAGAACAGGGTTTAGCAGACTTTTTCTGTAAAGGGCCACATAGTAGAAGTTTAGGCTTTGCATGCCATAGGATTGCAACTGCTAACCTCTGTCATTGTAGTACAAAAGCAGCCATAAGTAATACATAAATGAATGAGCATGGCTGTGTTTAAAAAAAAAAAAATTTATAAAAACAGGTGATAGGACTTGATTTGCCAACTGTTAATTTTAATATACCAGTAAGCTTATACTAAAACAAGTGATTTTGTTAGTATGGTAATTTTTATGTGTGGGTTGTATTCCTGTAACTCAAAAAATAAAATTCACCAAAACTCTGAACAGCCCTAGACTAAGCAGAGCATGAAGTTTTGAGATAAGACAAGGGAACATAGTGGATATTGTTTTGTTGTGGAAAACCCTAAAAATGTCAGACTTACAGCAGCTAGATGGGATTCTGCCTTATCACTGATTGTCCACTGAGTCCTGCCTTCCTATTTCTTACTGTTCTGTGAGCCTGCCACGGATCCGTTTCCCTCTTGATAATAGTATAGAAATTCTATGAGGTTAAAGGTCCATTTCATGTGTGAAAACATCCTGAAGATCAAGTTACATCCTGAAGATTGAAACCAAAAGAGAGGTACAATCAGGACTTGAGATAATTTCATAGTTCTTTGTTCCACAAAGTAGTATTAAGTCACGAAGAGAATTTTAAGCAAGATTTTTGTTTGTTTGTTTACTAATAATACATTTTGTTTTAGGCTTACTTGAAAATGGAATTTAAGGAGGCAGTTAATGCAGTCATGAAGTACATTGAAACAACACCTCTTTTAGTAAAAGGGAAAAATGTGAAAGTATGTGTTCCAGGAAAGAAAAAAACACAGGTAAACTGGATTTAGACCTGTTTCATCATTGTTGTTGATTAGTTTTAAGGTTTTTTGCTTAAGTGTGGCAAATGCATAAAACAGGTGTTTTCACAACAGATTATATGTGTATAGATTCAAATACATTGAACTTAACAAGTTGTTTGTGTGTACATACAGACAAGTACATGTACAAACAGTCATGTTTTGCCAAACAGTGGGGATATCTTCTGAGAAATGTGTCAGGTGATTTTGTCATTGTAGGAACATCACAGAGTACACTTACACAAAATGACATAGCCTGCTACACACCTAGGCTGTATGATGATAGCCTATTGCTTCTGGGCTACAAATCTGTATAGTATGTTACTGTATTGAGTACTGCCAGCAATTATAACACAATGGTAAATATTTGTATATTTAAACATATCTAAACATAGAAAAGGCACAGTAAAAATACAGTGTGAAAGAGAAAATGGTGCATCTGTATAGGGCACTTACTGTAAAATGAAGCTTCTAGGACTGGAAGTTGCTCAGGGTGAGTGAGTGGGGAGTGACTGTGAAGGCTTAGGACATTACACTACTGTAGACTATAAATACTGTATACTCAAGCTACACTAATTTTATGAAAAAATATTTTTCTTCAGTAATAAGTTAACTTTAGCTTACTATAACATTTTTACTTGATAAACTTTAAAATGTTTCAAAACTTTGACTCCTTTGTAATAAATACTTAGCTTCTTCTGAATTACCTCCAGAAGGACCTGCCTGACACTCTTCTGAAGGAACTGTCCCTCGTTTCAGAAATACGTCCATGGTGGTTTGCTCAGTTGTTTCTTTTTTCATCATAGTTTTGCCTGTAAGCAGATAATGCACCATGAACATTTCTTTCTGTTAATGAAAACCTTTCATTGTTAGGGTCCATGTTTTCAAACCTTTTTAAGGAGCTTGTCGAAGTCTACAAAAGCTAAACCATTACTGTGAATTTCTTTGATGCTGCTTCTTATGGGACCACCATAATATATGTGGTTTGTCATTGGTAGTTATGCGGTTCATGACTGTATAACTTATACACAGTATTAAATGGCAAACATTAGACTAGGAGAAAATACTTTACAAAATTAAGAAATGTCTGTGAAAGAAACCTCTACCTAGGTTACAACATTCTGGAAGCCCCTTGCATACTTCTAAATCCTTACAGCCTTTCTTTCTGCCCAGAAGTAGCCCCTAACTTGATTTCTTATACCATAGTTGAGTGTGCCTGTTTTGAACTTTATATAAATACAATTGTGAAGTATGTATTCTTTTGGGCCTTATCTATAGTGGAATTTGCTGGGTTATAGGATATACAGTAAGAGGTAATACCAGATTGCCCATTAACTAGCTATAATAATTTACAGTGATGATCTATGAACATACTGGTGTTTCTATATTATCAGTAGTATTTTAATGTTTTCAATTTTAAAATATAGTATGTAAAAAATGGTATCCTTGGATTTTCCAGAGTTGTATTGAACTTCAGCATCTTTTAATTATTGGCTATTTCTATTACTGTTTTAGTGAGTTGTATATATTTTTTCCATTTTCCTACTAGGTTGTCTTTTTTTAAAATTTCATCTGAAGGTGTTCATTATTCTAGATACTCATTTCATATTTTATGGTAGAAGCATTTTCTTCTAGTCTGTTGGTTGTATGTATACACATACAACGTTTTTATTTTCCATGTAGTCAAGTTTATTGGTTTTTTTCTCTTTGTCTTGTTTTGGAAGATCTCTTGTACCATTGCCAAAAAGACATGCTTTCTTAAATCTATAATATATGGTATAATGTGTGATTGGGATCAATATTGTTTCCAAAATGTGTAGCCAAATAGCCCAACAATGACTTATGCCTAATTTGTTTTTTTCTTGTTTATCTGAAAGCTGTCTTCATGTCTGTAAGTTACCCTATATACACAAATGTATTTCAGGACCGTTCTGTTACATCAGTCTGTTTGTTTCTGTGCCAGTGCTGTGTGATTTTATTTGTTATAACTATAAAATTTATAATATTTGCCTGTTTTTCTAGTGGAATTCTTTTTCTTTGTTCTTTCTTAAATTCATTTTTTTTAATCCTGAACATTCCCACTAATACTAGTTTTAGAATTAGCTCTGAAAAATTTTACTGGGAGTTTAATTGATACTTATTGAATTTGTATTGATGTTTTTATCATGCTGTCTTTCTATCCAAAAAGATGGCTCTCTTTCCATTTTTTAATTTTATTTAGTGGTGTTCTATTTTTTTTTCCATAACATTCTTGTACTTTTTGGAGGGGATGTTGAGTTTATTTTTTATTTATATTCACTTGTATGTACCATAAATATTTAAATTGCTATTAGAGAAAGGATTTTTATTTCTCTTTTTTTAATAGACTAACCCATCATCCTAGTTTACACCTGCTACTTGCCAGTTATTTAGTTCCATTGTCCTGATTTGAATAATGAATTCTATAGTAACCTAGTCATTACCAATTTGGTCATTTGGAATTTCTTTTTTTATCAGGCAATGTTGAACAAGTAAGAGGGGTTTTTTTGTTTTGTTTTCGTTTTTTACCCATAACAGGAAATCTACAGATAGGCTGTTTACGTCTTATACCTCAGCTCCATATCTTTAGGATCCCAGTCTTTTTGTTTATGTGTTACATGATCTTTGGCATGCATTTTTCATCCTCACTTGGCATCAGTTCTATCTTCTAAGCAGAAAGAAAGGAATAAAAATCAAGAGCTAAATGGGTTTTGATTTTTTTTTCCCCTCTTTTCTGGGAAGGATGAGCGACTTTCGCCCATATTTGACTTAGGAGAATTGTGATACATAGCCACCTGTAGTTGCAGAGGAGGTTAAGGGGAGGCAAAAATTGAACTGAATGCATCATTTAAGAACTTAAACTTTATCCTATAGACATTTAAATGTTATTTGAGTAAGAGTATAACAATGAAATGAACGGACTAGGAAGATTCATCTGGAACAGTGAATTAGTGGGGCTGTGACTCTGAAGGCAAGGAAAGCTTAGCTGATTGATTAAAGGGGAGAAGAGAAAAGATCACTCAAGTCCAGATCATGAATATAGTCATCAGCCTATTGTGATAATAGAACAGTTTTTAGTAGATTAGAAACCTTGAGAATAGAAAAGAGGAACAGATTATACCAATGATTCTTAAGCAAGATCTGGCTGATAACTAAATTTGGAGAACTGAGTAAAAAGGTCAGTCCTCATTCTGAAAAATTCATTCTGGGAAAACAGGTGTGTAAGGATACATTTAGGGTATTAGAGTGTTTCAAATAGATTAAAATAATTTTCTTGGGTGACCTTTTGATGAGGTTGGTAGAGTAATAATATAAGTCCAAGAGCCCTACCATATTTACTGTCCTGATACTCATAAAAATGCATAGTGGAAAGTGTCAGCATTGGAGACTAGAAAACCATCCACCTTTCAAAAACATTAATGTTCTTCAACTAAATATGATTTGGATGGTGTTGATTTGAAGGAGGTTTAGAAGACTAATTTAAGATTCCTCATTGTGACAGAGCACCAGGCTTAGGGATTAACTGAAGGAGGATCCCAGTAGAACTCTGGTTATTCTTCAGGTTGGAAGTATATCTTTACAGCCTGTTGCCCTGAGGGACAACATCAAGTTTTTCTGCCACAGCAAGTCCAAAAGAGGCTGGAAGCTTGCACTAGGAAAAAGAGGGGCAGTGCTATAGCTTTCTTGGTCCAGATCATAATTTTGACATAAGTAGTCAAAAATCAAGAAAAAACTTTTCTGCCTACATTTGATGTTTCATGTTAGGGCTGCGTTTGACTCTGGCAGTGATTCACACATTCTCTCCATTTTGCTGCTTCTTGGAATCAATAAAGAAATGTTACAGAAAAGGTAAAAATTTCCTACATACCTGTATTTAAACTCGAAGGATAAAAGTATGGTCTGTACACTCTGACAGGAAATCAGTTACCTTGTTCTTTAATTATAAGCTAGCTTAGACACCAGTTTTTTGTTTTGTTTTCGTTTTTTTGATTTTATTTATTTATTTTTAGAGGCGGGGGGAAGGGATGGAGAAAGAGAGAGAGAAAAACATTGATTGGTTATGCACACCCCCAGTCAGGGAACTGGCCTGCAACCCAGGCATGTGCCTTGACCAGGAATCAAACTGGCCACCTTTTGGTTTGCAGTTTGTGGGATGATGCCCAACCCACTGAGCCACAACTGTCAAGGCTAGACATCAGTTCTTAACAACCTTTTTTCCTTTTTTTTTTTTTGAGCTACTCTCTTTACTCTCACTACCAGTAATGTGATGAAAGCAAGCATTCTTTTTTCCAGAGAAATGGACACATGGCCATACTTAAAAAATTTTCCTTCAAGAAGCAGGGGCCCTGGATCTAGGGGGAAAAAATGATAAAATTTTTCAACAAACAAATCGTATCAGCTGGGAAATAGTGCTGCAGCTGAGTCCTCTGCAAAAACAAACAAAAGCCCCTAGATTTTTAAAATTCCAATTTAGTCTATTCAGCAAGATTCATGGGGACATTATATCAAACTTAGAACAAGCAGTCAACTAAGATCCAAGATTTCATGGAAATGAAAAACAGTTCTGGAAAGCAGTACACACTGGTTTGAGCATTATGGAAAATATAATGAGTAACAAGGAGATAAAACCAGAAAACTACAATCAGAATTCAGATGAGAGTTTAATTTCATTTGAATTCAAAAACTATTTTTAAACATCTGTTAAGTGTCAGGCATTGTGGTGTCTGCAGATGATGCAGTGGTGAATGAAACAGATGTGCTTCCTACCTTCTTGGAGGTTAGTCTATTTACCGTATTTTGCCATGTATAATGCGCTCCTCTGTATACTGCACACCCACATTTTTGGCCCAAATTTTGGGGGGGGGATCTTTTTGTTTTAATTAATTAATTAGTTTGTTTGTTAGACACCTGTGTTTTGTATTATAAAGGAATTTTAGCATTTGTTTTGGAACATTTTGTACAATAAGTTTTATGTAACAAATAATTATAAAACACAAGAACAGATACAAGGTATTTCAGGCACTACCCATTTATAATGTCTATCCTTATTTTTCTCTCAAAAATTTGGGCAGAAAAGTACACTTTATACACAGCAAAATATGGTAGAAGATTAAGATCCTAAAATGAAGAAGAGGAAAGATGTAGTGGATACATCTAGGAGATCCAAAGTGCATTTAACTGGAATTAGAGAAGGAGGATGCCACTTGAATACTAGTGAAGATTTTAAATTGCATAGTTATGGAGGGGCAACCTACAGTGGTCCCGGCAGAAACAGTGTAACTGTAAAAAGTAATAGTCTAGCCCTAGGTAGCAGAGCAACACGTTTTCAAGGTCGAGTGGGAAGAAGATTGATTCATTGCAGTTAAGTATAGCTATATCAAGTCAGATACTAAATTGTGTGCTAGGACGGTGTTCTCAGACATGTAAGGGGTCATAAAGTACTTTATTATCTTTCCTAAAATATTAAAGTTATGTAAAATTATTGGTAATGAGCAATGAAATCATTTAAACAGTAAAATCTAAGTAATGCAAAAAGTGTTTACTAAAAATGACCAAAAAATAACTTTTGTCTCAAATATATTATCAGTAATTGGTAGGTAGCCAAGCGGTAAGTACTGAACTTTTACATTTATACAAAGGAACTCAATATTATCAATATTTTTTAAATTGAAAATAACCACTAGTAGAATAAAAAGGTAGGAGGATGAATATTTTCTAACTCATTGGTGTATGGGGGAGGTAATTTGGCATAAAGTCCTATATAGTGCAAAAGGAAATAGCAAGGATGCCTGAAAATGGAAAATGAAAAGTAATATGACAGTTACTGTGAAGTTCAGATGAATTTAACATGTATTTACTGAATGTTCATTAATTGCCAAGCATAATTTTAGCCACTGGAGATAGTAAAACAAAGTCTCTCATGTCACCAAGTTTCACTTCAAGGGGTAGGGAGAGAAAGACCACAGGAAATTAAAAATTTATACATATTATGTGTGTTAGCAAGTGCTGTGGAGAAAAATAACAGAAGAAGGAAATAGAAGTGCTGTTACTGGGGAACGAGGCTCTACCCAGTTTTCAATAAGGCAGTTATGAAAGAGCAAACACCTGAAAGAGATGAGGGACCAAGCCATTCTTTGGGTTCAGAACATTTCAGACAGAAAGAAGAGCAACTGCAAAAGATTTGAGAACGTGTGGACGTATATAGCTTGTTTGAGGAGGATAAAGGATACTTGGGGTTGGAAGTAAATAAATATAGGAAGAGGTGCGTGGTGATTTGGGCTAGAGGGTGGATGGAATGTGTGGTGTGAACTCTTATAGGCCATTGTAAGTATTGACTCTATGAGGGTGATGAAAGGTCTTGAGTCTTAGGAATGGCAAGATTTATACTGAGAATAGAATGGAGGTGAGTAAAAGGGCAAAGACAGAAGCAGAGATACTATTACATGTTTATTATAGTATTCAAAGCAAAAGATAGTGGTAGATTGGATCAGCGTGATAGTAGTTAGACATCTGAAATGTCATAGTGCTAGTGTCTACAACCATACCACCCTGAACACGCCTGAGCTCATTTGAGATGTCATAGTGCCATTTGAAATAATGTTTCTAAAAGTGTTAAGAAAATGTAGATGAGTGGTAAAAGGTAGACTATAGAATTATGCCATATGTGATCACAGTTTGAAGAAAATATTTTTATGTCTAAACAGAAATGGGTAATATGCATTCTTTAAGGTAGGAAGATTTTTTTTTTTTTTTTTTTTTTTTGGTGTTATGCTTTTCTGTATTTTCTAAAGCTTTTTATAACCGGGGAAGAAGCTAAATTTTTCTTCAAAATATTTTTTCTTCATAGAACAAAGAAGTGAAGAAAAAGACAGCAGATTCAAAGAAAACATCAGCATCGACTTTAAAGTAAGTGATTCCATGATTTCATATGTGAGAATGAATGTGCATATGAAACAATTTCATTTTTACAACTGCATTTTTAATGTCTTATCACTGATTCCAGTTTAAATGGTACAATGTTCAAATATTTTAAACTTTTAGATTTAAGCTTTGCATCTTCAGAAGGTTTAGAACTTAGAATTTGCTAAATTTTTGTTCTTTTAAATAGAAAAGATACAGATGCCTCCAAAGCTGTTGAAACTGTGACTTCAGCTTCTGCCAGTAAGTTGTTGCTTTTGACACCTCTCCAAATGAGTATATTTTGTCAATTTACTAGAAACTTCTTGCAAGATGATGCTAGGAAACTTTATTTATTGTGCTTTAGTAGTAGGGGCCCAAATTGGCCCCTGTATCAAGTTATTTACTACTATGTAGTTAAGAGACCTCTTCTGGAGTACCTGCTACAGTTCTACAGTTAATAGCTGTTTCCATTAGTTTTGCAGTACCTCCCTTCATTCCTTCCCAATAAACCCTCAAGACAAAACATAAAGTATGTTAGGATTGCTTTTCTGTTCCCCTTTGTTTTTGAAAGAGCTGAAATAAACAAAAAAGACTAAACAGAAATACTGGTGCACTCAAATGACAAAAGTTGTTTCTTTACACACAGGAAAGCACTCAGGCCTTTATTATGAATCTGACTAAATGAATTGTTCATACAATTTTAATAAACTGGGTTACATTTTTTCTTATTTGTTTTAGGATTGGAAACGTATAGACAAAGAAGTTACTGCCAAAGTATACACTCTAGAGTAGTGGGAATAAACAGCTTGGTTGTACAGGACAAGACAGAAAAGCTAAAGTGAAGTAGACATAAAATATATTCAGAAAGTTGTGTTTTATGTTCTCTTTTGGAAAGGAAGTTGTATAGTATGTTCTGTGTCTCTATTCAGAATAGATTGAGGGTTTTGGGTACTAAAACTAATATTCAGGTGACTGGAAAATTGGATTTCATAGGGTATCATTTTTCATAATGTTCAGTATACTAAAGTTATTGGCAGTTAGTGAAGGTGACTGTGGATGGCTTCTTGGAGGGCAGTAAATTTTGACTGAAGTTTTAAATGTGAATGTGTAAACAGATAATTATATAGAGGCAGACGATACTTCATTTAGGTAACAGAAATGAGAAATCACTTTATGGGGGGGTCTTTGAAGATTTATGCTAGGAGGTTTTTGGGGAGGGTTTTTGTTTGTTTGTTCGTTTTGTTTTATTTATTTATTTTTAGAGAGGGGAAAAGAAGGAGAAACATCAATGTGTGGTTGCCTCTCATGCGCCCCCTACTGAGGAACTGGCCTGCAACCTCGGCATATGCCCTGACTGGGAATCATACCCGCAACCCTTTGGTTTGCAGGCTGTTGCTCAATCCACTGAGCTGTACCAGCCAAGGCATGCTAGGAAGTTTTTTTAATTTGATGCCATTAATATTGTAAGTTACCATTTATTTAACATCCTTGAAATGATAAAATTTTAGAGATAGAGAACAGATTAGTGGTTGTCAAAGGTTGGTGGAGGGGGGAGGGAGGGAGGTGGCCATTGATGTAAATGGTTAATAGGAAAGACCCTTGCGATGGAAATGTTCTGTGTCTTGACTGCTGGTCACAGTAATCTAGACATATAGGATAACATTTCATAAAACTAAATATACATTAATTAATGCATATAAAACCAGGGAAATCTGAATAATGGTAGATTGTGTTAATATCAGTTTCTTGTTTGTGATATTATACTACGGTTATATGCACAGTATTAGCATTAGAATGAAACTGGGTGAAGGGTATATAGGATCTCTCCCAATTATTCTTTCGTTTGTTTTTTAAGATTTTTTAAGTTTATTTTTAGAGAGAGGGGAAGGCGAGGAGAAAGAGGGAGAGAAACATCAATGTGTGGTATGTGGTTGTCTCTTGCATGCCCCCTACTGGGGACCTGTCCTGCAACCCAGGCTTGTGCCCTGACTGGGAATCCAACTGGCGACCCTTTAGTTTGCAGGCTGGCACTCAATCCACTGAGCCGCACCAGCCAGGGCTCACTTATGAACATATTGATGTAACATTTAAGTAAAATATTAGCATGTAGTGACTGGGAGCACATTAAAGGAATAATATACTGTGCTCAAGAGGGGATCATATCAGAATTATAAGGATGTTTCAAAATGAGGTGATACATTCATTCAGTTTACTGTATTAAAGAAAGATAAATGCTGCAAAAGATAAAGTTTAACATTCATTCCTAGCATTAAAAAACTTCTTAGACAACTATCTTCTTAATGTGATAGTGTGTTTGTGCATCCATACTTTTATTCATATACATAGAAACATAGACGTATCAAGTCAAAGCCAGTATATGCTTAATAATGAAACAGTAGAAGCGTTCTCATTAAGATTGGCAACAAAACAAGGAATATTCATCACTTTTATGAGTTTACATAAATATTCTAAATGTAATAGCCACTAGCCAGTGTACCATGTCAAGAGGCATAAAATTGGAAAGTGGGATACAACATTAACATTTGCAAATAATGTATGTATGTATGGTAGTAAACTCATATGTACGGAAAATCCAAAAGAATATTGAAATGTTAAATATAATTAGCCATCTTAATTATCTAAATTAATATAAGGTTTCAGTTACTTTATGTAATAAGAATAAATGCTTATGTGTAATTTTAAATATTCCATTTACAATAATAAAAAAGATAAAAGCTATGAAAAGAAAGCTTTACTACTAAGAGGCATAAGATAAATGAGAAAACAGTTCATTTTTGGATAGAAAGCCTCACTATTAAAATACGCCTTTTTTTGTATATGAAAATATAAATATTATGAACGTAGTAAAATACCAGTAAGATTTTTAAAAACATGTAAGCTGATTATAAGCTGATATTTTATACATAAAAAATATAGAGTAGGCAGGGAAATTCTGCAAAGGAAGAGTAATTAGGATGGGCTAGCACTAACAGATGTTAAAATACATTATAAAGTTAAAGATTCAGAATAGTTTCATAAAGTTGGATAAGTAAACAGAAGACCAGTAGGACAAAAGAAATATTCTCCAAACATGAAATATCAGCAGATCTTTATGGAAATGTTTCATATTAGTGGGGAAAAGATCAGTTGTTCATTAAATTAATTATCCACTTTGTAAAACTAGAGAACTTAAACTCCAGGTGGATTAAGGATTAAATGTTATACATAAACTGCTAAAGTATCGAAAGAAAAACGTGGGTTTTTTTCTGTTTTAAAATTCAGAGGAGGAAGTCTTTCCTCTTCAGAAAGACATCTGATTGTATAAAAGTATTTTTTTATAAGTATTTTGTATTACTTTTAAAAAGAAATTGTTATTTGTGTGATATAGACTAATTTTCCTAATATAGAAAGTTCTAATAAATAATAACAAAAACCTCAACAACTCAAAAGATAAATTGGCAAATATAGGCAAATCAGAGATGAATTACACATGAACATTGACAGAACTTTACTAATACTTAAAGCAACAAAAGTTGTAACAGTTTCTGTCTCCGATTGGAATGATTAATGAAGTACATACTGTGTTTGTGTGGAAATGGGAAAGCCCTATCCTTATGTACTATTAATGGGAATATTAATTGGCATAATCTTTGTGGAGGACGATTTAATGTTAATTGTTAAAATGTAAATCAATGCTGTTGTGTCAGCAAGTCCACATCTAAGAATTTACCTATAGTTACAGTTCCATGAGTATACAAAAATGAGTACAGGGATGTTTCTTACAGTGTTTTTTTTCACAGTCATTGCCAGGTTAGCTCTTTTTGTAAGTCTGAATGACATTATTTGTAATGTGTTATTGATACATTTTTCTTATTATTGTAGCCAAAACTGGACAAGCCAAGACATCTGTAGCCAAAGTGAATAAATCTTCAGGTATGGTTTTTATTAGGATTCTAGACATTAGTTAACTTTAAATTATTTAAGTATATAGCAGTAGTGTTGGATTTAATTTGACATAACAGGTGCTGAGTGTATACTGATCTTTGAAATTTATAGTCATCTAGAAATTTTGAGGAAGGAGATTCAGAAGATAATGCTGTTTCTTTGCAGTAATTGTCCAAATAAGATAATTTGGCTAGGCAGTTATTTCTCATGATGGATATCAGAGATATTTCCCTCTTTCTCTTTTATTTCTGTTTACTTTCTTTTATAAAATAGTCCAGATAAATTTACTGCAAATTGTGTTCTCTGTAGTTTTTAAGGGTCATACTGGGTATTAAGTTAATTTTAATTTTTTCTCTTTCCTTAGCATTATCTTCCTATTTTTTCCTTCCATTTCTGATAAATGCCAGTTAATTAAATAGATAGAGATCAGTCTGTTAAATTCTTCCCTATAATGGTAGAAAGGAAAAGAAGCATCCTTGAACTGGCAGATACCACATGTGGCAGAGGCAGAACATTCATATAATATCTGAGGGGGCCAGGGCTGGCTAGAAAGCTTATTTTGCAGATGTATTTATTTAGCAAACAGGTTGATACTACTTTTATGGTAAGTTTATGTGAGTTATTGGTGGAGATTTGGGTGAGTGGATACTAAAGCCACTGGCTGCCCTTTCAAGTGTTGGAAATTAATTTTAGGTATTTGTGGTAGTAACAGAGATAAGTGAAAGAAATAATTTAAGGGCTCATTAGGGCTTAGGTTACTGCAGTGTGACAAAACATTTTAATGACTAGTTAAACTTGGACCTACTAACTTCTGATCTGGGCTTTTCCTCATACTACCTTGCTAGTTGTTAGAAATCCTTATTTCCGGAGCTAAGTTTCCTGTTCTCTAAATGGAAAGAGTTTTGGCTCAGTGATGACATTTTCAGTGACACTTTGATGATCACAGTCTTAAAAACATCATCTTTGAAAATAAGCAACAGCAATAGATACATATATATAAAGAAAGGTCAGAGCAATATAAGTAGTCCCGTTCAGATAGAGCCCACTAGGAATGAGTCCAGTAAGCTTTATGTGGCCTGACCATGATGTAGGTGTTCTTTAATGCTTTTCAGTTAACTGGGAGCCAAGGAAGCACGGGGCCAGGAGGCCCTAAATGTGGTTGCTTTTGGAACCATTAAAAGCTGCACGGGACTATTTTTATATCCTTACACTTAGTAATTTTGCTTCAAGTTGATCCACATATTCAGAAATTTAACTTGCCTGAATGCTACTTTGGTGTACCCAAATTGAAAGTTGAATTCTTACCTCAGTGATGTTTTTCTTCCTAAAGACATTATATCATCATTGCTACATTTTAAAAATGGTCTGCGCACCCAAAGATGATAGCATTTCATGTTTCGAATAAAACATAGCCTGTAGCTCTTATATTCTTTCTTTGTGAGGTTCCTTGGGGATTGTTGATACTAACTAAATAAACCAATTTTGACTACAACTTTTGTGATTTAGGGAAATCAGCGGGTTCTGTAAAATCTGTG
This sequence comes from Desmodus rotundus, assembly GCF_022682495.2. NCBI lineage: Eukaryota > Metazoa > Chordata > Mammalia > Chiroptera > Phyllostomidae > Desmodus > Desmodus rotundus. Next base: position 144,120,144 of record NC_071391.1, on the reverse strand, counting down.
GTAACAGTTGCTGCTAAAGGTAATAAAGCATCAATGAAAACAGGTAAGACTTTCGGAAGGAGAGGTTTTATTATTTTCTTAATCTGCCTTAAAGAATATAATAAAATGTAATCAAAAACAAGTTTTAAATTTATATAATTTGTAGTACCTAATAGCATCTTGAAAAGTTTAATAGATACTTTGATATTTAAAACCTAAAATACATAGTACTTTAAATTTGTGGTACTTAGATCTTTGACATTATCTACCATCGTAGATGTATTTTTGTATTGAAACATTTTTGACAGGTATACAGGGTGGGGCAAAAATAGGTTTACTGTTGTAAGCATGAGAAACATAGTTTATTCTTGTATTATTATTTATTATTATTTTCCATATGAATAACTGTAAACCTACTTTTGTTTCACCCTGTATAATCACAGTTAGCTCTGCCCCCTATAAATTGTTTAATCTTTGTTTTCCTCATTTTTTTAGAGTTGTCATTTTGTATACCTTCCCTAGCTGTACAGTTTCGATGTTTGTTACTGTAAAGATTTTTCTTTCCATGTTATGTGTGTATTTTCTATATATAAAAAAATGGAACACTATTTTAAATAAATGGAACACTGTTTTAAATAAATGGAACACGTTTAAACTAACATGATTTGTTTGATATTACTATTAGTATTTTTCTAATAGACTAATGTAATTTTAAAGAACCTTTGTAGCAATTAGAAAATGTGATTTTTGTTTGTGCGTGTGATTAGAATATGCTCTGTCATAAGGGTTAAATTTGTGGCTCATTAATGCCGTCAATAAAAATTACATCTCAGTTTAAATTTGTTTTTAGTCTTTTTAAACAAATACTGAAAATAAATGGACATAAATATGTAGAAGAAAACTGCTTTTATAATAAATTTGAACTAGTCATTTACTAACATATTACTATGAAACGTAGCAAATGACCAAACAGACCCTTAGAATAATGTTCAATTTTGCTTTCGACAGCAAAATCCAGTGGAAAGAAGTCTCTAGAAGTCAAAAAACCTGGCAGTGTCAAAAACAAGGATGCCATTAAACCTGTGACTGTACCAGGTAACCTTGAAATGCTGCCATTTAATGCTTTTTTCCTTTAGATCCTCTTGGTGTACATTCAAGGATATTTTGAAATTATTGCTTAAATATCTCCCAAGAGATAGTTTTATTTTCAAAGAGAAACTTGTATTACTTTGACTTAAATCAGATTATCCTAAGGAGACTTAAAGTCACAAAATAAATTAGCATAAGTTTTTGTTTAGATGTGTTAGTTTAATTAAATTAGTGTGGTTTTTTAGACTATTAAAGCAGACTATTTCATGCAGAAAACTCTGAAATAAAGACCAGTATGGAAGTTAAAGCCACTGAAAACAATGCTAAAGAAGCTATTTCAGGTAGGCCAATAGAAATTTTATTTTGTTCTCTTATGTCAAAGATAGAAAATTAAATTTTAAGAAAAATAAAGTGTTAATTTTGTGTGTCATGTGTATATGTATATATTTAAATACCGGGGTCATACCTAGGTGAAATTAAGACTATTAATGATTCAGATCTTTACCCTGTCTCTAGATGATTCTGAAATTTTGTTCTTCAAATAAAACTAAATATTTAAAAGCCATTGTACTTCTGTAGCTGTTTCTTACTTAAATTCTCTACTCGTTTGTCAGTTGTGTACATTTTCATCTGGTTACTATATTAATACATTGTGAGATCTTGATAAATATATCTGTATAAATTCTTATTTTATTTTGTACCTTAAGAAGCTGCTTTGGTGGTCACAGAAAATGAAACAGTTAACAAGGTCAGTTTTTATATTTTACTAATTTTTTAAAGCTTGAGAAATTTGATACAACTTGTTTTTACTATAATCCCACTTAAAACATGTACAGGGTTTGGCATGGTGAAAAAATCCCCATTATTTTTGACTTTCAAAATATGGTTTGAGTTCAAAAACCTTGAGCTGCAGAGTAAGTCTCAAAAACTCAGGGACAGAATATCAGTAAATGTACATGATTATGAGGATTACTATTCACTGAGAGCAAAACATTAGGCCAAAATAGTTTTTTGAATAGAACCAATTGAATTTTGTGAAATCCCTAGAGGCAAATAGGAGATGTGTTAATATTTAGAATATCAGTTGTTCTTTGTGTTTTTAGAGAAGGAAGTGGGGTTTGCAGTTTTATTTGAAGAGCATAAAGTTCAACTTATAGTTTTCCTGTGGTTACATGTGTCATTACAAATGTAGTAAAATCTCATTAATTTAGGTTTTATTGGTTAAGATTTTAAGGTGCTAAGCATAAGTTTACTTTTGACTAGTAGATCCATTCAAGTAGTAAGTAGTATGTCTTTCTATTTTGTTTTAGGAAGAATATTTTAAAGTACTAATAGAGTATTTTAGATTCACTTAAAGCACTTTAGAAGGAACCATTTATGAACATAGTTTGATGTACTGGTGAAAATCATTCTCAGTTGGTTTATGACAATCATAACTTCCCACATTTTTATTTTTCCAGAAGAAAAGTCAAAAGTTGCCAAAATTACTATTGTATACCTCTGGGGATGGCCCCAATATCCATTTAAGGGAAAAAATGGAATTGATGAGTCATCTTGAAGAATAGAGTAGATCTGAGAAAAGAGAATGTAGAAAAGAAAGTACTTACTTTGTAGTGGGGGTTGGGTTACAGGGTGAGAATACTAAGAGACTAGGTAAGGTTTTTTTATATTGCCTAAAAGTGGTTATTTTATTCAGTAAGATAAGAGGATATGTACTAATTTGTAACTGATATGTTAGCATCTCAAGACACACAGAAATGGCAACAGTAACTAAAAGTAAGAAGCTGTAGTCAGAGACAGGCAAACTTGTGTTTTTAAATCCTTGAAAAAGAGAATTAAAGGCCTTGACTTAATGGCAGTTGGTGTGGCTGAAATTACTCCCTGTACTTGAAGAGAGGACATTTGTATTTTGTCTTGTTTTTAGTTTGAGGTTCAGACCAGCCTTCCGAATTGATCAATTTTGGTATTAAATGCAATTTAAATACCAACATAACATGGTCTGCAGTGTAAGCTTGGGTAAATATAAAAGCAGTTAAAGAAATTTTAATGTTAATTCTTAAATTTGTTTTGAAGGAAACAGAGGAAATGTGTGTGGTCCTTATTTCTAATTTACCAAGTAAAGGATATTCTATAGAAGAAGTTTACAACCTAGTAAAACCATTTGGTGATACAAAGGATATTTTGATTTTATCATCTCATAAAAAGGTAAGAGTTGATAATAGCTGTTCTTCTCTGTAAGCACATTTTGAATAATATTAAGTTCACAAAATAAAGCTTTAAAATCAGTACCTCAAAATAATTCCGCTGTTTTAAGCTAAGGAATTTAAAAAATATAAAACAGATATATCTTATTTTGAATTATTCTGATGAGACATAGTTGTAATGATGGGGAGGAATGGCTTACTAATGCATCAAAGGTTTGCTCAAATTTTTAGTTTAGTAGAAAATTTTCCATTTTTCTAGGTTAATACAGGTTTTTAAATGATTCATAAAATTTTATGAGCACTTTTTTACTAGTATTTCTATTTTACTAATGATACTCAAATGAGAGTATCATTACTCAGACTAATGATGTTATCAGTACTTAGAGCAACCTAGGTTTATTTGTATATTTTAAGTGTTCTTTGATACTTATATACTGCTTTTGTAATTTTAAAATAAAAACACTTATTGTTAATAAGGAACTAATGAAATATTTTATAGAAGGTAAGATAGACTTCAGGAATGTTTAAATAATGGAAATGACACCATTAGAATGGTGTTTTTACAATACAAAAGAGTTGATGATCATTAATGATCTTTGAGAATAGTGTAGGATATATGTTTGATGGGAACCTAAGCCAATGTGCTTGAGAAAACAGCAGGAGAGGAGGGTTAGTACAAGTGAGTTATATGCCATTTCATATTAAAAGTAGATTATTTGTGTGGTTGCATAACCTTGTAAATATACTAAAAACCATTGAATTGTATACTTAAACAGGTGAACTTTATGATATGTATATTATATTTCAGTAAAGCTATTAAAAAAGATTATTTACAGTGTTTAGAGATAAGAATAAAAAGGTCATATTTTAATGTAAAATTTTTTCTGTGACAGTACATTGAAATTGGAGAAAATTGTGGAATCTAGGAACAACTAATGCATATTCATACTTTCTTTATATCATATGCCAAATATATATATATATATATATATGTAGATAGATTATTAAGTATAAGATAAAAATATAGAAAGTCTGGATTATAGTAAGTCCAATTTTGATTAGAGTTGAGCAGGATTTTTAACTATTTAGAGATTTCATACTTTCCTAGGTATTTGGGAAAGTATTAGAGACAATTATATAAACATTTAAATATTTGTGAAATTAACATAATAAAAGCAAAATGGAAATAAATATTTGTGTAAAATGGAAAAGGGTTCATGTCTACATTATGCTAAAAAATACAGGATCTAGCTCAAATAATGCCTTTTTATTACAAAATCTTTTATGGCAAATCATAAGCATATAATCTGTAACATAACAATAATCACACTTAAGCATACCATATGACATTTTAGGTGAAATGTTCAAATTAAAACTATAAATTATTACATCCATATTATTATCCTGCCAACCACACTCAAGCAGGCATTACTTCTGCTGGACTTTGTATTTAAAATTTCAATAAATAGGCAAATGACATAAAGACAATTTGTTTTTTAAAAGTTAAAACTATAAACAAATATTATATATAGAAGATTTTTTACCTCATTAACTTCTTTGCTTACCCAGGTATGAAAATTAAATCCAAAATGTATGAAGCTACAGTTTTATACCTATGAAAACAAACAAAATTAAAAATAACTTGGCAATCATTGACACATTTCTTTGGTTCTGTCATTTCTCATATTTTTCATATTTTATGGATCATTAAATTTATTAACAAATTGTCATTAAATGCTAAATGCTAGACACTGCTGTAGGTACTAAGGATACAGTGATAAGTAAGATTTTTCTTAATGTCATTTACTAGAATGTCCTCTATTTTTTCTTTAGTGTTGCCTTAATGACTTCATTCATTCATTAATTTTTGCTTATGGTTGTAATATTCTGAGTTTACTGGCCTTGTGTTTCTGAGGAATACATATTTTATCTTTAAAATATTTACTTTATTCACTTTCTTTGATTCCTAAGTATTAAATTTTTTCAAGAAAAAGTAACAAGATCTTTTTCATTCTTGTAATTTCTGTTTTAAAAGGCAATTTTAGAAATAAATAGGAAATCTGCCGATTCTATGGTAAAATTTTATACCTGCTTCCCAATATCAGTGGATGGAAATCAACTCTCGATAAGTATGGCTCCTGAAAACATGAGTGTAAAAGATGAGGTAAATAGTATATACCATCATTTTAATTAATTTTATTAGATTTAGTCTATTGGTTTTTAGGGGGGGGGGGTTCTTTTTAACATTTTCTCTCAGACACCTAGAGAGCTTTTTTCTGTCCTTCCATGGTCTGCCATCTCACTGTTTTAGAGTTTCATTTTGAGGGAATTCTATCCCTTATGTACGCTCAATTGGAATAAAAGTTAACTCTCATCTGTAGAGTACTGTCTCTACTGTTTGTACTCTTTATATTTCTGCCATTATGTGTCATACACACCAGAATCCCACAGGTTATCTTTATTTTTTTTTTCTCTCATTTCTCCCAGTTGGTCACTAGGTCTTTTCTTTTAAATCCTAAATACTTCTGAAATGTGTTCCCTGTTCAGCCCATTCACCCTTGTTTCACCTCTTAAAACCTCCTATTGAAGTAGTTCTTTGTATCCTCTACCATCATTTTTGTCTCCCTGAACATCTTTTTCCACAAAGTCATGAGCCTGACATAAAATTCAAATCTTTTCAAATTTAACTGATTTAGAAACCCTTCATTGTTTCTTTTTTCCCCCCCTTCATTGTTTCTGTATGGCATACTAACTGCTAAAAAGCAGGAGGCAGATATTAGAATCTCTACAGCAGGTGTGTCCAGCCTGCGGGCTGCACCCAAAGTAGAAATGCATGTAATTTGAAAAAGCCTTCTATTGAGAATCAGTGTGATGCAATTGCTGAGATTGTTTTACTCATGTCAGTAATATTGAAGAGAGAAAAAGTTTAAGAATTGTAATGTCATAAGATAAGTTCCTTTCTTGTACATGTAAGCTTTGACATTCCATTAGCTTTGACATTCTTGTCTTATGCCACTTTTGGCCTCTATAATTTAACAGCACCAAAATGCTATACACTTAACCTTTTGCTATTCTTTACTAGCCTACATCTTTGTTCTTCCTCATTCCCTACTTTGCTTAGTTAACTTTTTGTTTTATAATTTGAATTTTCTTACTGTCTACTAAATTAAATCTCTTATTCTTGTATGTGAATTTGAGTGTCCTCCCCTAAATTTTTACCATGGCATTAATCTTTAATGTACTTAGGGGAGTAGAATAAATTAAGGCATATGGGCAGGGTGGAACTTGTATAACTTATACCTTGTTTAGGAAGAAGGAAAGATTGTGGAAGGAACAGAACTTGCTGACTTCATTTTATGAAACAGTGCTTACTGATTATACATAAAAATTATTTTATTATAAAACTTGACTAATTAAATACATGAGTGAAGAAGAGCTGACACCTTCAGCCTTGTTCCGTTTTGGTTTTCTAGGAAGCTGTATTTACAGCCTTGATTAAAGAAAATGATCCAGAGGTGAGTTTTGCATTAAGTGCTTTCTACACTTTAATTGATAGGAACATTGCTTGTTTATGTGTTCACCTGCTGGAAATTAAAGGAAATCTTAGTAATAATTTTAAAATATTGAGGTGATAGAGATGTCGGATGGGTCTTCTGTTGGTAAAATAAGAAATCAAGGGTGATGGTAATCTCTGATATGAAATATTTTCCAGATATTAGAGCCATATTAAGGGCCAAATAGGTTAGTACCTATCTGAGAGTGTTTTGGGGAAATATTATGTTGATAGACACTTATACTTCCTGTTTAATGTATTGATTCATTGATAACGTAAATCTAAAACTATGACTTTGTTATTTTCACCCATATAGTCATTTTTTTTTTTTTTAGTCTTGAGAGAGGACATCACTTGACCTCTAAAAAATTAAATTACGGTTAATCTATGTTCTACATTTGATACCTAAGCTGTGTGTGTGACTTTTTTTTCTATGCTGTCTCTTAAAAAAAAAAAAAAAAAAAAAAACTACAGGCAAATACAGATAAAATACACAGTCAATTTGTACATCTTGATAACTTACCAGAAGATGGACTTCAGTGTGTACTTTGTGTTGGACTTCAGTTTGGGAAAGTGGATCACCATCTATACTTGAGTAATAAAAACAAGGTAACAAGTTCCCTCCTATTTTAGCTCTATGTTCAGAGAGAATATAAAAGTGGACCCTATATTCTTATGGCCTGCAGCTTTTAATTTAGCTTCTGAACTAAAGCATCTATAAGCATTATTCAGCCTCTTAGCAGAATTATGCTAGACAAGTGTATTTTCTTTGGGCTATGACAAGGAAGAGATGATCTTTCTCTCTCCTGAGAACTTCTAGTTTTAAGGGGAAATAAAACTTGCACAAAAGAGAAAGGTGATATAGTGCAAAGAGCATTATCTTGTGGGGTAAGTTTTAACATGAGTTTATCTGGCTTTAACTACATTTGTACCTTGGCTAAGTTCGTTTACACTTTCAGTCCTCATTTGTAATATGAAAAGGTATTACCACTTACTTTCTAAAGTCCCTTCCAACCATAAAACACAGAGAGAGTTAGGTCTCTTTGTTAGGTATATGGAAAGAAGTATAAAATGATCATTCCTTAATTCTATGCTTTGGCTTTTTTCCTTAAAAGAAATTATTAACTTCTTTACATTAGCTATGTCCTCTGTGTTTAATATGTAATTCTCATACACACACACACACACACATATCCATTAAAAGTAGATTTTGATCAACCTTCTATTACCTAGAAAAGTAGGATTTGGTATGAATGTTGGAAATACTTTATAAAAAGTACCTAACTGATCAATAACTAATTATTAATTTCTTTGACATGTTTCTAACTGATGCATAGAACATGTTTGGTACTTTAGAAATAGTGGTATAGGATGGAAGGGAGATGACAGTTTTTATTGTAAAATATATATAACAATTTACCATTTATCTATGTTTAAGTGTCAGTTCAGTTGGCATTGTATACTCACATTGTTGTGCAGTCATTACCACACTCCATCTTAAGAACTTTCTTCATCTTCCAAAACTGAAAAATTTTGTTCATTAAACAGTAACTCCCCATTCTCCCTCTTCCTAGGCCCTGGCAACCACCATTCTACCATTCCCCTTTCTGTCTCTAGGAATTTGATTACTCTTGGTACTTCCTATAAGTGGAATCAATCATACAGTATTTGTTCTTTTGTGACTGGCTCATTTCACTTAGCATACTGTTTTCCACTATGTGTTGTAGCATATATCAAAATTTCCTTTTTTAAGGCTGAATAATATTCTGTTGTATGCATATACCACACTTTGTAGATGGACACTTGAGTTACTGTTAACTTTTGGCTATTGTGAATAATGCTGGTATGAACATGGATGTACACATATCTGTGTAATTCCCTGCTTTCAATCCTTTTGGGTATATATCAAGTAGTGGAATTACTGGATCATAGGATAATTCTATTTTTAATTTTTTAGGAGCTATTCATACTTTTTTTTATCTTCTCCAAAGGCAATTCTTCAGCTAGATAGTCCTGAATCTGCCCAGTCAATGTACAGCTTTCTAAAACAAAATCCACAGAACATTGGTGACCATGTATTGACCTGCACATTATCTCCAAAGGTAGATTCACTGGAGGTAAGATTTCTTTCTATCAATTTTTGTGCTACTAGAAAATGAAGAAAGCATAAAGATCATTCTCCCAAAGCTAGATGATATACACTGAAACTAATTTCAAGTATTATTTTTGTGCAATAATCAAACTGATTCAGAGTTTAGATTTCCTTCATTTAAAAATTTGTTTCACAATCACTATTCCAATTTTTATGTTTTATGGAACAGCATAAATTTGAGAATAAATTTAGGTAATTTTGATAAATACAGCATAAAACTTATTTTGGACATATGTATAGAGTGATTCCATATATGCAATAGGGTTATTTCCAAATACAGAGACTACTTGGAATTCATTTCGGCTCTGTCCCGGTAGTTTGTTCATTCTTTATTCTTTTATTTGTTTAAATTATATTTATTATAATCTCTTCTTGTATAAGGAATAAGATTTTACGAGTTCTTGGCTTATACAGTAATAATACATGTATGGAAACTGTGGATAGTCCACTTTTGAAAGAATGGAATTCAAACTCATGTTTTCTCTTTCTAATAGCTTCATTTTATCTCAGTAGCAGCAGGTAAACAATAGGGCTTAAATTTGGTGACTGTATGTTTTTTGTTTGTTAATCTGCCAAAAATCTGTGCTAGCTCAAGAAAATGAAAATTCACTTTAAAACCAAATTAAATAGAGCACCTGAAAGTAAATGCATTGTGATGTATACTGATACTGATACAAACACAACATGAGGGAGTTGTGTAAACTGATAATTTCAGGAAAAAATTTTAGAAGTTTTTATTCCTTTTTTCTCAATAGAACATTGTATTTTTTAAATTTTGTTTTTGATTTTTAAGGTTTTGCTTTGTTCAGCTAAGTTCAGAATTAAAATAAACACTGACATACAGAAATTTTTCTTCCAGAAATACAGTCTTAAATTCTTAAGAGTTAAAATGAAACAAGTGAAAATTGCAGAAAACCTCTGCCTGACTTGATGCTTTACTTCCTCAACCTTACTCAGAATCTTATTCTTACAACTTATTAAATTGGAGATCCCATTTGGCTTATTGTGAAAGTATTAGCTGCAGAATTCAGTAGTAAAGAGAGTGGTTCTATAAAGAAGAAAATTTTATGTCTATAATTTGTACACTTGGAGGTGACTTTCTTATGTTCCCAATCATTTCTCAAAATGATGCTGTTTTTATTTTCAACAGTATTTAGATTATTGCTTTCCTATACAGTTTAGGAGTTGTTTTTTGTTTAAAAAAGAAGACTGTCTTCATGTTATTTAAGTCATATAACTTACTATTTGTTAAATAGAATCTATTTTCTTCTTAGAGCTGTTCTTGATTCCCTGTTCTAAACTTACTGTCATTTTCTTTGTAAAGCAGCCATACATCTTTGACTTTCTTTTTATTGCTCTTCTGAGTTATTTTTGTTATTTCTTGGATTCTCTGTCTCCTACACTCTTGGATTACTTTTCTGTTTGCTAGAGTACCTTGTCAAAAAAATGTCCCCAGCGAATGTGTGTGGACAGTTAACTTTCAAATATGAATCCGTGCATATTTGAAAATGACTTTATTTTATCTTTATGTGTTTCATTGATGATTTATCTACGTGGAGAATTTTGTGCTCAGATTTTTTTTGTTTTTCCTAACCAGTATTGTTAAGAAGGCTGATTCCAGTCATACCTTCATGTATTCTACTTTTTTCCTCTCTTAAAGCTTTTAGCATTTATTCATTAAACAAATACCTAATTCTTTTTCTATGTTAGCCCTGTTTTAGATATCGGAGTACATGATGAACAGATCAGTCAATGTCCTAATCTTCAAGGAGCTTTTTTAGTGGAGGAAATGAACTGTAAATAGATAAATACATATAATGTCATGTGGTAAAAAGTGCTGTGGAGAGTGATGATGGATGGGGATATGTGTATCTTAGAGTGGTCAGGGATAGACCCTCTGATGTAGAGTTATTTGAGAGATTTGAAGGAAGTAAGAGAGGAATAGCTCTATGAATATATCAAGGAGGTTTATTTTAGAAGAGGTTTATTTTAGAAGAGCAAAGGCCTTAAGGACATTTGGTAATTCAGGAATCTTCTAGGAGGATTATAGGGCTACTGCAGTGAACAAGGTTTTATCTTGATTTGGGACTTAACTGCCTATTTCCTGCTTAGAATGTATACTCAGGGAATTTATAAAATCTTAAAGATTAGTGTGTTAATGCACCTGAGGAAAGTTTTCCTCATTTCTGTCATTATTTCTTGTCTTCAATTTTAATGTTCTGTTTTTCTGGAAATAAACCAATTCTGTGGATGCTATATCCTGTCGCGTTTTTCTTTAGAAAAATTCTTTAATGATCTTTTTAGAACTCTTTGGTTCTCTGCAATACTTTCAGCCGTTTTTGTATGCTTATCTTGTTCATTTTTGTGCATTTATTTTTTTCTTCATTTTTGAAGAAGCAAGTAAGCTAATAAAGGCATCTGGTATAGATTTCCTCTATTATCATATAGAGCCCCCCTCCACTTAAAATGTTTTCCCATGAGTGGGAAAACTGCTTGGAAACACTGTGGATGTGGGGTTTATCAGCTGCCATCTTTAATTTTAGTTATAAATCAATACACTATAAACTCGATCCCCCCCCCCCCCTCCAGATACTCCAGTAAAGGAGGCCTTCACTCTGAGACTCCAATACCCACACCAGGAATCGTCTCTGGGCACATAATTCAATTTTTTTTTTAAGTATAATTCTCAGTTTTTAATTTGACAAAATATAAAGATAATTCTCAATTCAGAGCACACAATTCCTACAGAAAAAGGAGCTAGCATGTGTAAGCTGTAGAGGGCATATATTTTTGCTGTTTTGTTCACTGATATGTCCTAAGTGCCTGGACCTGTGTTGGATACATAAAAACTGAATTTTAATTCCTGCTTCCATTTTGGCCCCAAAACATTGCTTTCTTAGTGGTTCAGATGTGTTTAAAAGGATCATTCTCAAGTTTTGTCCATTTGTAGATGTTTTGAGAGAAAGCTTTTTAGGTCAGCTAGTTTCCCTTACAGGTTTTTTTTTTAGTAATAATTACACAATGAAGATGTTGATATTTCAGGTTGAATATTTTTATTCTTAGCAAAAGATGGCATTTCCATGCTTTTAAAATTAGAAATTTGTTTTTTATTTGTATCAATACTAAGGAAACTTAACTTTTCTCATTAATTGCTGTGTGTCAGTTATTCTCTGTAACCTAACTTTAATGAGAAAAAAATTCTAGGACCTGATAGTTATAGGGACATTGAAAACTTAACTTTTAATATATTTTTAAGGTATAGTTTGTATTTTTTTTTTTTAGCTTAGATTTTTTACGAGCTAAAAATCATTGCATTGATGGGTTAAATATTTAGAGTGCAGTAGAATAGCCTCTGATAAAATGTGGAATTGTGTTACAGGCTCAAGCTGAGAAAGACCAAGAACTAGGAAAAGAAAGGTAAGTTTGCTAACATATTTGTGTGGTATTTAGTTAATTGGTGCATTTCATTTTTGTGTTTTGTAGTAATTGTTCACATGTAGCAAAAATTTCATATTTTACATGTTCTTTGTGTGTGTGTGTGTGTGTGTGTGTGTGTGTGTGTGTTTTCTTTTGTTTTTGACCAAAAGGTGGTTTTTCTGTTTGTTTGTTTTTGTCTCCCAGTATTTACTGATTTTTTTAGAAACTATATAAACACAGTTTGAATTAAATATATAAATATGACTTATGAAATGCTTTAAGATTCTCAAACAACTCAGCTGTGTGATCAGTATTATATTCTTGTTAGATTTTTTTCTATTCCAAAACAGTTACACACATTCGTAAAATTTTTAACTTTTGCATAATCTTTTAGAATTTTATTGACACCAAAAAAATATTGTTCTCTCTATATTTTGATTCTTTGTTAAAACAACTAAGGTGGGGAAAGGGTATTTGTAAAACAAAGTAATATGTACGCTGCTTTATATTTTCAGAGGATAAAAGCTTGTTCTTCAGTCTACACAAACTAGTGACTCACAACTTTGTTTTGACCACATTGTCTTCTTAGTTACTTTCTCATCCTGATGAATCCACCCTTACCACCATCTTTGCCCCACCAATGAATAACTTCTCTTTTACTACTCTGCACTGGAGTTTACTGATTAAGACTTCTTTTTCCTTCTTTATATACTATGTAATATACCCCTATTTGTTAGAATCAATGTACTAAGAGCTTATAAGTATAAAAGAGCATTTTGAAAGTGTTTAAAATATGGAGAGTTTAATTATTTTATTTGATGCACTAATTTTAAGATGCCAGGAAAACAGGATGTCTTACCAATTTTTCTTCTCAGTAATTAATTTTTATAAAGTGAGACTTTTAAATGATAAAGATGGTTATGCGTACATTTAAATACATTGGTAACTTTAAGAAATAGGTTTAATGTATGTGTCAGCACATACTTTTTTAAGTTGCACATTATCATACCAATTATATTCACATGTCTAAGAAGTAATACCAACAGCAATGTTTGATATAAAAGCCCATAAAGGGTTTAATAAGTAACAATGCCATATGTGGTGTTAAAGATAGACCTGCAGTTTGGCCACAGTAACTTTGGCTGGTAAGTAAGTGGCTCTTTGAAAAATCTACTTTATATATTTCATCTGACAAGAGTTTCTTTCAGGTATGCAAGAATAGGTATCATCTGTGTTTGGGTCATTTTTTCTCCTCTATTCTTTTGAGTTACCTTTTAAAATCAAATATATTTCTTAATAAATTCAGAGATAGTTGTCTAATCTTAAGTTAATTTTAAAATTTCTAGCACTAGAACTTTAATTCCCACTTTGTACTTTTTTCTGACTTATGTGACGTTAGAGAAAGAGATGTGGGGTTTAGCCCAAATATTTCACATCTATTTATTGGAGTTTAATTGGATTTGTTGGATTTATTCGATCTTGAGAAAATACTGATTTATTTTTAAGTACTTATGGGTACTAATTCATAATGAGTGTGATCCTTTGTTTATAATTAAAGTATTTAAATATATTTTTTTACTTAAAGGAAATCTCACATGGGTATATTAATAATTGAATAATAATTCTACATCTTTCCTGTTCTCATCTCCCTTTTCCCCCTTCATGTAAACATTATTTATCATATGATTAAGGCTACTAATAAAGATGCAGGATAAAATTTTCACCAGTTCATTAATAATGTTGGGAAGTATGCAGTGGCCCTCTGAAATAAATACTAATCTTCAGTATTGTTAAGTCTCAGTCTAAAGTTTCTCATCAAGTGTATGGTAGTGTGTTAACATTTATTCTCATGCCCAGCTTTTATTGTATGCCTTTTCTAAAGATTTCGAAACTGGTATTGTGGGGTGGGACAAAGGGTGGGAGGTTAATACCTGTATCCTGAATGCCTTCCTGGAATCTTTTTTTGTGCCATTTCTTAGAATATGATTGTGTTTTATTTTATTTTCTGAGGGACTGGTTGTTTCACTCTAGAACTAATAATTTTTCATTTATTTGAAATTTCAAACTGATGTTCCAAACTCCCTGGATGAACACTGAGGCTTTTACAAAACCATATTAGCCAGAAAACTAGATACTAACTTTTGCTAAATGAATTCTATGAAGAAAGCACTATAATTTTTTTAAAAACGGCACACAAGAACAAATACAGAATTGAGCCATTTTTCCAAGTAGGTGTGTGCTCTCAAGTGGGTTTGATTTTGGAACTGCTGTGTAACGATTCGTCTTATAAAAGGATAATAGCTTCTTTTTTTAATTGACAGACTTTAAATATGGTAAAAGGGGAAGGACTTGATATATCCTCGAGCCAGGAATCAAACTCTTTATTGCTGTTCTTGCCCAATATATTGGAATTTTTGTATAGCCCTAATTTGTAGAGGCTTTAGGGTTAATGTGCAATTCTCTAATGAGGCAGGAATTTGAATTTAATCTTTATTATTAGAAATGAGTCTTGTAATTTAAAAACAAAAGCCCATGTTTTGAAAAATATTTACATAACTGCTGTAACTGAATGTCACAACTTTCTTTTGTCTTTGTCATATTTGTGCTTGGCCACAAGTTTTATTTTGATCAGTCTTAAGAATCTGGAACAGTTAAAATCAGCCATTGGTATTTTTTAATATAAGGAATGTGACTTATTTCAAATAACTTTTATACCCTTTCAGCATACAAAGGGTAGCTTATACAAATTAATAGAATATATATTGATTAAGGCCTATGGTTACTGGCTGTTTAACTTAAATTCCTCAACCTCTTTGCCTTTACATTTTTCAAGATGTGTTTTTCTGATCTCTTAGAAAAGTTTTCTCCTTTGGAAGTTTAAACTTACCAACTTTAGGGGGAGGACTACTTTGTTGGCCCAAATTTGTAGACCTTCATGTGGTAGCACTTACTTTTTCCAAACTTCTAAAATTTTAACATGTCAGGACACAGATATACATTGTCTTGTATTAAATAAAGGTTATATGGCTACCCCTTGAGAAGCGTATCATAAGGGTTGTTTCATTTCCTCCTTTTTTTAAAAGGAGAAAAGTCAGTACTCTTTACTATGAGGTGCTGATGTGGCATGATCACTTTCTGGTGTCTTCCTCTAACGTGCTGCTTCTGATGTAATTAAGTGAATGTATTTGTTGAACTTCAATTCTGTTGATAACATGCTGGATGGTCACTCTCTTCGGAAGCTTCAATTTTCCTTGTTACTCTTCAAGACTACATCTGATCTTTGGAGCATTAATATAGTCTATTGTGTCTCTGTCTCAGTGAAAGTAGTTGAATCACAGAAACGCACTTTTGTTTACTTTGGATTTGGGAAGACCATGATGAAATAAGATCAATTACATATACTTGAATTGTACTCCCTCCATTTCTTATGAATAATTTTACTTAACATTTTTAAGTTATGTATTGGAATTTTTAATTATTCTCTGTAACTATTGTAACTATTATGAGAAGTAGTCCCTCTCATAATATAGCCAAAGGCACATATTTTATAATAAGACTACATATTTATATTAGGGTGATTCTATCAGTTTCACCTCTAACTTTAAATCTCCAAGAGAGGATTTAAAAGATACTTCCAATGAAAGTTTTAAATAGTAGTTATAAGTACAGTTCTAAATTAAAAACAAATGTTTCTTATCCAAAAAAAAAGAAAACAAATAAAGAAGTGCCTTGGTTAATAGTATGGCCTTTTCTTTCTACCAGTTTCTACTCATATTCCTTTTAGATAAGGTTGACTTAATATTTTAAATCTCAATGCATGGATTATTATTTTTATTATAGAACTATACACATATTTTATTATTTCAATTACCACTGTTGGAAAGATAGGACCTAATAATAATTTGAGATGTTCACATTCAGCCTTTCAATGTCAGATGCAAACTTAACCCAGGGGAAGAAATTGGTTGTAACTTAGATGAGTGCAAGGATCCTACCAATGGTTATAATTTTGTCATTTCCTTTGTACTAAAAAGAAATCTTCAATGCAGTGGAGGATTTCTTTAAAATTTTTATATTGTTTACCTTATTTACATCAAAACATCTTAACCGTTTTAATGCTGATTGGCTGGATTTCCCAATGCTTATTATTAATGCATCAGGAAGTCTTAACAATTGGCTTCAACAGGATTATTTTTGATGATTGAATTCTCATCATAGTTTGATTTTTGTTTGTGTTTTTGTGTTCTTTTTTGTTTGTTTTTAAATACTTTTAGCCCTGACTTGAAAAACAATCCAGTTGATGAAAGTGAGGTGCAAACAGCAACTGATAGTCGCTCTGTTAGACCTAGTGAGGTTGAAGAAGAAACTATTCCCAACATTCAAACAGGAACTTCTGTACAACAGGAAGAGTCTTGTGAGGAAGAACCTGAAAAAACACTATGTGACTCTGACTTTGGTATTGAAACATTGGAAGTTGAGACACAAGGAGCGGAGGTCAAAGTGGAAATTCCTCTTGTAGCATCCATTCCAACCACTATTGAATTGTTCACTGAAAATGTAGAGGAGTCCGTCTTAAATCAGCAGGTGTACACCAGTGACTTTGGGAAGGAAGAGGCAGAAATGATTAATCCTGAAACAGAATTAGCAACATCTGACAGTGCATTTATAGAAGAAAGGAACATCCAAGGAATTCTAGAAGAATCTCCATCTGAAGCAGAAGACTTCTTTTCTGGGATTACACAGGCTATGATAGAAGCTATAGCTGAAGTGGACAAACATGAAACTGATTCAGAAATAGTGCCATCTACTTGTGTTGTGGCCTTGGCACCAGGAATTTCAGCTGGGGATGAGAAGACAATGAGCAAAAAGGGAATTTCTGAAAAAAGTAACATGGAGGAAAGGGAGGAGAATGAATTTAATACTAAGGAAACCAAAACAGATCTACAAATAGGAACAGAGAAGGCTGAAAAGAATGATGCTAGGATGATTACAGAGAAGTTGGAAAAAGTTGTAGCAGTGAAAGAAAAGCCTGCAGAAAACACTGTGATCAAGGTATACCCAAATAAAGGAGTGGGTCAGGCCAATAAGCTTGATGAAACTAGTAAAACTAATGTGCTGGCTGTATCTAGTTCACCTAGCAGTAAATCAAGCATCAAGGCTGGTGTGGTCTCTTCTCCAAAGGCAAAAACTACAGCTTCAAAATCTGAAAACCAGAAAAGTTTTCTAAAATCTGTACTCAGAGATCAAATAAATGCTGAAAAGAAACTTTCAGTCAAGGAATCGGGTCTTAAACCTACAAGTGCCAGGTTGGCTGAAAGCATCAGTAAATTCAAACCTACTCAGAGCGGTATTACCAGAGGAGGCAGTGGAAGGATCTCAGCCCTCCAAGACAAGGATTCTAAACTGGATTACAGGGATATTACAAAACAGTCTCAGGAAACAGAGGCTAGACCTTCCATCATGAAACGGGATGACAGCAACAATAAGGTGAGGAGGGTAGGAAGAATGGCTCAGTGTATTTTTGAAGTGATTAGCTTTCCTATTATAGCTATGGAGTAGGAGATGTAATCTTGTTTTGTACTTTTGTCTCCTCACTTCACTCCCAAGCTCCCATTTATTTTCCTTTCTGATTCCATTGATCTAAACCAATAGACATTTAGAATAATAAGCTCAAGTTCATAATTAACAGGTTTGAAAAGCATTATTTGAATAAAATGTGGTTAGAAACATAACTTTGTAGTTGAAAAATAAAGTCTGCAGTAGGGTCTCCAGAGGTGATGTAGCACTCTGCTTCTGAATGGGAAATTATTTTCTCTGTTAAGTTAAAGCTTCATTTATCAACTTACTGATTGCCCACCTTAGACATTGTTGGGAAAGGTCAGTAAAACAATTTAACCACAACTTACAGACTATGCCTATACTGTTAAATAACTGCTGACTTAGTTTGGTATACCTGTTACATATTAGCATAACTCAGCGATTTTCAACCTTTTTTATCTTACGGCACTGATCACAAACTAATTGCTAAATTCTGCATGCAGCACACAAAAAAATACATGTTTTGCCAATTGACAAAACAAAAATAGGTATAATTTTTGATTCATCCACACCAGATGGCTATTGTGTTGGCTGTTGTCCTTTTTTTAATTTTTAATTTGACAATCTAAAGGAAGGAGATCAGTGACCCTGACTAAGTAGTCTGGTGTCTGGTGTTGCATGTTTTACAAATTCTTGCAGCACACCAGTTGAAAATCGCTGGCATAACTGAATGTGTTTGGATAATGTTTGAATTATCTCTCCCTCTTTTGTAAGAACATTAATAACCTAGTTGTAAATTCTTTTTTTTCCTGTATTTTTTTACTTAATATTTCAGACTTTGGTTGGGCAAAACACTAAGAATCCTAAAAGCACCACTGGTAGAAGTTCCAAATCTAAAGAGGTGAGAAACAGTTTATTAACACAAACCGTTCTGTTTCATCCATCCGTAGAAGATTTCATCTACCTTGTAACTTGTGTCTCTCATAATAATTAGATTGCTATAGAGCAAAGGATAGGAATGAGATGTTTTATTTCCTTCGGACCCTACCACCAGTTTGTTTTTTATCTTAAACTAGGCTTGTTGTGTTCTTAGTGTGGGTCAAAAAGTTACCCAGGGACAGAAAGAGAATTAGAATAGGAAAATACCTTCAATCTCATATTGGCAAGAAAGGTTATAAACACAATAAAATCATAAGTGAGAAGGAGATTGGCATTTGACTGGAGGCTTTCTCCCTCATTTTGCAGTACTTCCAAAAATGTGGTCATTTTGATAAATGGATGAGCTCCAAGATCTAATTTTCTGGAACTCAGTTACACTGCCAAACATACACCTTACATTTGATATTTGGTTTTTTACTATTTTAGATTTCCACCATTCACAGAATATTTTTTTCAGTAGTTTTAATTACCTCCCCTTTTAGGGGAGGAATTTGAGCCTATATATTATTGGGGCAAGGGGAAATGGTAGTATTAAGAAGCAGAAGTAAGGATATGGTTAGCTCCATCGGCTTACTAAGTTGGTAGTACAGTTGCTTACAGAATCTCCCCCCCTAAATTACTGGGTATATATTTGAGTGTCTTTATCATATGTACCAGAAATTGATCATTGATAGCCTACTAAATATATAGGAAGCCTATTGGGAATTTATTTTCTTTAGTTATTGACATTTTTCAAATTATAAATACTATTTTTTTGAAGTGTAGTAATACTTGGTATTAGTCTTAGTAATTTTCCATGTAACTTTATCAATATGTAAACTTGGTGTCTTAAAATGTGTAATATATACATATATATATATATATATATATGTCAATGGAACAGTCTAGGTAGCTACTTCCTAGCTACATTGAAATATTTAGCATATTGAACAGTAAATTCTTTACATTATATTAATTGTTTTGGTAAATGCTTTAAATGTAGCTTTTTGTGCATCATATTTTAAAACTTGTATGACATTTAGGAAATAATTCTAGTCTTACTGAAATTAAGTTAAGGTGGAATTAGATTGTTATTACTAGGATTTTACCCTTGGCATTATTTACTTTGTGAATTATAGCTAATTCATTTGGGGGGCTTTTAAAAATAACTAATTTTAGCCTTTAGGAAACTTCTCTGCACCGAAATTCTCACAAATGATACTTCATGCGTATTTACTGGGACAATTTGAAACCTAGCCACTTAATCCGTAGTTGTTCACAATTCTGTGATTTTTTTTTTTAAATACCTTTCCAACAGGAACCACTATTTCCATTTAATTTGGATGAATTTGTTACTGTGGATGAGGTTATAGAAGAAGTGAATCCTTTACAAGCCAAGCAGAATCCACTAAAGGGAAAAAGGAAAGAAGCTTTCAAAAATATCCCTTCCTCTGAACTTAATTTAAAGAAGAAGAAGGGGAAAACTTCTGTCCCTCATGTTGTTGAGGGAGAATTATCTTTTGTAACATTAGATGAGATTGGGGAAGAGGAAGATGCAGCTGCACATCTAGCACAAGCTCTAGTCACTGTAGATGAAGTAATTGATGAAGAAGAAATAAATATGGAAGAAATGGTAAAGAATTCAAATTCACTTCTTACGTTAGATGAATTAATAGATCAAGATGATTGCATTTCCCACAGTGAACCTAAAGATGTTACTGTATTGTCAGTGGCTGAAGAGCAAGATCTTCTCAAACAGGAACGCTTGGTAACTGTGGATGAAATTGGAGAAGTAGAAGAGCTACCTTTAAATGAGTCAGCAGACTTCAGTTTTGCCACTTTAAATACTAAAGGGAACGAGGGAAATACTGGAAGGGATTCCATTGGATTTATTTCTTCTCAGATGCCTGAAGACCCTTCTACTTTAGTTACTGTAGATGAAATACAGGATGACAGCAGTGATCTGCACTTAGTGACTTTGGATGAAGTAACTGAAGAGGACGAAGACTCTCTGGCAGACTTTAACAACCTTAAAGAAGAGCTCAATTTTGTTACTGTAGATGAAGTTGGAGAGGAGGAAGATGGAGATGATTTAAAAGTTGAGTTAGCACAAAGCAAAAATGACCATCCCGCAGATAAAAGAGGGGATAGGAAAAAGAGAGCTGTGGACACGAGGAAGACAAAATTTGAAGCCTTGGCCCAAGGGGGTCCAATAAGTGAGAATGTTTTGGAAGAAGATCTGAAAACCATGATTGAAAGGCACTTAGCAGGTAGATACTTAGAAGTAATGTTTTTTCTTTTTTTATGAGGGTATTACATTTGAAATTTTTTTAATGTTTTATATTTTAATTTAAAATATTTTATATAAATATGTACGATATTACTAATACTTTCACTGTGTTGATACAAGAAGCTAACAGATAGTTATGGCCAGTGATATTTTCCAAAGAAATGTATACAATTTTCACAAATTTCTCTTAGTTACAGAGTCGACCTTGCCCTAAGTTACTGTACCTCAAGAAAAGATGACAAAACCAAAAACCAAACTAGAATACCAAATTAGAATTGGAATGAAAATGGTACATTTGCATTATTGGGAAAACCAGCTTTGGTTAAGAAGGATGTTTATACCAGACTGCCTCCCAGTTTTTTGCTTAGATTTCAGATTTAGAAAAAATCATGAAGGTACTATTTTCATTTTTAAGTAATATTTTGAGGGTATAGAATAAGAAGCCAGCTCACTTTCAAGACTTGAGGGAGATCAAAATAATTTCCAATAAGGAAATCTTGAAAAAGTTAACCAAACTAAGAATAAGAAATACAAGGGAAGGTCCCACCAGTTTGTGAAACAAAGTAGAAAAATATGTATAGGCTTCTTAGGGAAAGGCAGGAAGTCATAGTTTGGAACAAGATAAATCAGAAACTAAAAGGAGACTGTGTAGACTAATGCTGAATTTTTTTTAATAGAATTATTTTATATCAGAAATACGTTTCCTTCCTGAATTTGAGTATTCTCTTGTTTGCAAAAAAGGTATTAAAATTGTCATTCAGAGTTAAAAGCAATTTAAATACTTACTGTAGCAATAACTTAGACTTTCTTTTTAAAGCTAAAGTGCCAACCAAGAGAGTTAGAATTGGGAAAACACCACCACTGGAAAAAGCTGTTGAGACAGAACCAGAGCCAGATGAAGAGGCCTACCAAATTAGTGACGGTAAAGTAGGATTGATGGAAGGGGGGTCAGAAAACAGTGAAATACAAGGGGGCGTTAGGGGAGTCAGTCTTAATAATGATTAGATCTGTATCAAGATTGTTACCTTTTTAATTTAGAGAGATAATAGAATAGAACATAATGAAATGGGATAATAGAATGATAGACAATCCTGTTACAATAGAAGGTGACAAATTTGTGGAAATGATCCACAAAAGGTTATTCTGAGCATGTTGCAGTATGGAGTGGAAATCACTTACCAACTATCTCTTATTTGTAGAGCAGATCTGTTGCTTTTGTGGATGCTGCCAAGCAGCCAGCCAGTGAATTAAGATGTCTTAATAACATTAATAATATTATGTTGGAACAAATAGGGAATATTGTCTAAGTGAAGGAGAGTTCTCTAGTCATGCAGCAACTATTTGTCGTTGTGTCCATTATATTCATAGAAAAATGCTAAAAGGGGTAGGTAATAAAGCACACTGTTCCAGATCTCAAGTTTATTGATTCAGAGAGGTAAAGCAAACAACTACCCAAATAACTTAAACAGCTCTTGTACCATTCTCTTTGCAGCAGCACCTTTTTTGCCCTCTTGCTTTTCTGTCTTCTCTAAGGAAAAATTACCAACTGTGATTCAGTCAGAGTTCACTGAAGCTGATCTTACCTGGGTCTTCAGTGCTGCTCCACAGTCTGTTATAGCCCTCTTTCCTTTCCCATTTCCTGACTAGCTGTAATATAAGCCTTTTTCCCCTCTCTGCATCACCTAGCCTATTGTTCCCTGGATAACCTTGCTTTCATTTCATATTTACCAGAGCAAATATGCCGTCTCCCATCAGCTAGCTTGTATTTCACCTATATAGACTCTCCACACATAAACTATGCCCAAGTCTTTCCTATTTGAAAAACCATGCCCTTAATTTTGGAATCCCTTGTAACTCATCTTTTCTCATTTCTTTTAGAGCAAAGCACTTAGAAAGAACACCTATTTTTACTTCTTCATCTCCCATTAAACTTTATATTTTGTCTTTCTGAATGACCTTTCTGAATTGGTGTTGATAGAGAACCTCCATTGGGTTGTTGTGAAACTTGCTTTAAGGTTTTTTCTTCTTAAGATAGTTTTGATTTTTCTCCATTATTTGTTACATTGATCATGTCCTCTCTCTTGAAGCTGTCTCTCAGATGGGTACTCCTCTGTCTTTGCCTCTTGTCTATAACCTCTCTTCAATACCAGGCCATAGTTAGTGGTTTAATTGAAGAATGAACAATAGAGCCCTGATCAATGGGTTTTGGTTGGGTGTTGCCCCACAAAGCAGAAGGTGGCTTGTTCAGTAACAATTTATTCCCATTAACAGAGACACAGTATATTTGACGATGTGTTTTCTAGCTTAAGATCATTTTAAAACTTAAAATACTTGTTTTACTCTATCTAAATTATAATTTATTTATTTAGTTGATTTGAGAGAGAGCTAGTAAGCGACATTGATTTTGTTGTTCCACTTACCTCTGCATTCATTGGTTGCCTTCTGTATGTGCTCTGACTGGGGATTGAACCCACAACCTTGGCATATTGGGACAATGCTCCAACCAACTGAGCTACCCAGTTGGGGTTCTATCTAAATTATTATATAATTATTGATATTATTATGAGATAAATGTGTCTGGTGTGTTTGAAAAAGTTTATTACTTTGATGAGAGAATAAAGCTTCCTGGGGAAGATACTGGAGGCTCTTTTAACCATCAAGTCAAGAAAAGGGAGATGGCCTTTTTTTATTGACTCTTAAGGGGTTTATGACCAGTAAAATGCTAGGAGCAGGAGAATAAGTAATGACACCATAATTCCTAGCAATCTCAGATTTGGTAAAGGAAGCCTAATCGCCTAGAGAGAGCGCTGAACCTGAAGTCACAAGTCTTGGTTCTAGCCTCTTTCACTTGCTGGCCGTGCCATATCAGTGAAACCTTGGGCATACCAGTTTCTTCCTCTCTCGGTTTTGCTGTCTCCATCTATGAAGAAATGGGGATAATAATGATTTGACTTAATCTCACACGAGATAGATGCTAAATGAATGATATTTATGTGAAAGGGTTTGCCAAGTACATTGCAGCAGGGTAAGGTGTTTCAGCTACTGAGGAGTAACCAAGATGCTTAGAACCACTTTCTGTTTTTGTCTTCCCCCAAGATCATATTATACAGTGTCTGGAGTGCTTCCTCATTCTTTTGGGCTTTAAACTCTGTATCTCCTTTTCTTTTTTTAGACAATTTATTTCTTTTTAGGCAATATCTTTTATTTTTATTATTGTTCAATTACAGTCGTTCCACTTTTTCCTATTGCTCTCCTGTGCCCCGCCTGCCCTCACCTCCAACTACATTCCCACACTCAATCCTCACCCCATTGTCCATGCCCATGGATTCTTTATACATGTTTCTTGACTTGCCCCTTCCCCTTCTTTCCTCCATTTTCCTCCTCCCACTTCCCCTCTGTCACTGGCAGTCTGTTCTTTATTTCCATGTCTCTGATTCTATTTTGCTCATTTGTTTTGTTGATTAGGTTCCACTTATAGGTGAGATCATGAGGTATTTGTCTTTCACCACTTGGCTTATTTTACTTAGCATAATACTCTCCAGTTCCATCCATGCTGTTGCAAAGGATAGGAGTTCCTTCTTTCTTTCTGCTGTGTAGTATTCTACTGTGTAAATGTTCCATTTACTGATGGGCACTTAGGCTGTTTCCAGCACTTGGCTATTGTAAATAATGCTGCTATGAACATAGAGGTGCATGGGTTCTTTTGAATTGGTGTTTCAGGTTCTTAGGGTATAATCCCAGCAGTGGGATTGCTGGTTCGAAAGGCAGGCAGTTCCATCTTTAGTTTTTTTGAGGAAATTCCATATTGTTTGCCACAGTGGCTGTACCAGTCTGCATTCCCACCAGCAGTGTACTAGGGTTCCCTTCTCTCCATGATCTCGCCAGCACTTGTTGTTTTATTGATTTGTTTATGATGGCCATTCTGACTGGTGTGAAGTGGTATCTCCCTGTGGTTTTAATTTGCATCTCTCTGATGGCTAGTGATGTTGAACATTCTTTCATATGTCTATGGGCCCCCTGTATGTCCTCCTTGGAGAAGTGTCTGTTCATGTCCTTTGCCCATTTTTTAACTGGATTGTTTGTCTTCTGGTGGGAGTGTGAGTTCTTTATACATTTTGGAGATTAAACCTTTGCCTGAGGTATCGTTGGCAAATATGTTTTCCCATACAGTTGGTTCCCTTTTCATTCTGTTGGTGTTTTCTTTAGCCATGCAGGAGCTTTTTAATTTGATGTAGTCTCATTTATTTATTCTTTCCCCTTATATCCCTTGCACTAGGGGACATATTGATGAAGACATTGTTGTGTGGGATATCTGAAATTTTCCTGGCTTATGTTCTCATTCTGTCTAACAAGGGTCTTAGTCCATCAGTTTAGGTTCAGTTTGGGTTTTTTGGTTGTTTTTAATTTTTGTTTGTTTGATTTTGGGGTTTGGTTGGTGCAGGGCATCAGAATTACTCTCTGCTTGTGTCCTTTTCTCCTTAATACCCACTCCCCAACCCAACACTGCACACACAAGTTAACTCCTGATGGTAATAATTGAACAACTTTCATTACCCTTTAAATTCTTTCTAGAACAACTTATAAATACAATCAGCTGTTAGCTTTAGTCCTTTTCCTTTAAATCTATTCAGTAAGGTTAACTATCTACCCATTTATTGCTTACATCAAAGAATCTTAGAAGAGTGGTCAAGTGAGGTTAACCAGGGAAGGTTTACTTAGAGAGGTGAGCCACACATTAATCTTTGAAGGAAGGGACTAGCTAATGTTAACTTTAAAAAGTCTGAATCTATTTTGAATAACCTTTTTTCCTTAAAAAAACTAATAACTTTAGTTGATGAAGAATCTGGCTTTAAGGATTCAGAACCAGAACGAAAACGCAAGAAGATTGAGGACTCTTCTTTAGGGAAATCAGCAGCAGCTGATGTCTCTGAAGGTAAAGTAACAATGACATGTTTTTCCTTACCCATATGAAATATAAATTCAGTACCATAATAAAGGTTCTGTTGATTAGATGAGTAATGGAATAACCTTGCTTAGATGATTATTTTAGAGTGGAAATTACCGATTTTACACACTGGCATTTCTGTAAAATTTAATAAGCTGTGTTTTCACCTAGCAAGGATATTTTTTTTATTGATTGCACTCTTGAAGTCTGGGATATGTCTTTTTATTTCTGGTACTTTCGTTGTTGCTCTCATAATAATTGAATTAATACTTGGCCAGGAAGAAATTTCATTTAAGTAGAACACACTGAAAAGCTTGGCTAACAAACTTTGTTCATGGCTAGCTGCAATGATCTGAGGGGCTCCTCCTTAGTTGTCAGAATATTCCTCAGTCAGGTAGTTGCCCATCATTCTGCCTCTTTCCTGTTTTATTTCAGTCGGAGATTCCAAAGAGGTTTATTTCAAAGGGTCCCTAGGAGTTTCTTTTCCAATGAATTGAAGTTCTGAAGGAATTCCATGTGTTCCTGGAGGATCTGGAATATTATAGAATTTGTTTAAAAATAAAGACCTTATTTTTGTGATCAAAAGCTTAATTGTTATTGGTTCCTAGATATATAGTAGTGTATATCATGTTTGTATGTAAATATATACTGTGCTTAGTTAAGATAAATTAACATGGCTACAGATAAATTATTGTACATTTTCCTCCTTTCTCTTTGCCCTCTCTCTTCCTGCCTATAGATTTAGACTTTCTTGTACCGAAGCCTGGATTCTTCTGTCCAATTTGTTCCCTCTTCTACTCAGGTGAAAAAGCAATGACGAATCACTGCAAGAGTACCCGTCATAAGCAAAATACAGAGGTAAGTTTTGTTTTATTCTTAACTCATGAAGTCTTCAGGTGTGGTGGTATTTTACTCAAACTATCTAAGTGTCCAACCAAAATGTACATTCTTTCCCTTTAGGAGAACTTTTGAAGGTTTGTGCCAGTTGATTTCTCTTAAATTCAGAATCCTATTCCTTTCTTTTATTGTACCTTTCTGGTAACTTCTAGTCTTTCTCTCCTCTGGCAGCATTTGCCAGAGTAGATTCTGCAGATCACTAACCCCATGTGGTACTTCAGTAAGTGTGGTAAACTATTCTGATGTGTTCTTGCAGAGTCATGGACACATAGCATATTAAAGTTCCTGATTTTTCTAGTCAGAAAGAACCACCTAGCTGTTTAACCCATTTTCTAGACTGATTGATTCACAAGCCCTCCCTTTTTTTCAAGTTGTACACATCTTCAGGGAGTGCTACTCTAGAGAGTCGTCATCAGTTACAGTTCTGATGCCTCCTGTTTGAAACAAAGTTGTTTTACACATTGTCCATGTTGAATTTATTGAGGTCTTATTTGCTGGAAACATATTCAATCCCTCCTCCCCACCATCAACTTTATTAGGTAGATTCTGTCATTCCAATTTTAAAGATGAGGATACAGGCTTAAAGAGTACCTAAGCCCAGTATCTAATCCCAAAGTCACATAGCTGGCTAACGGCAGGCCTAGCATTTGAACCTAGCTCTGTTTTATTCTAGGCTCAAGCCCTTAATTGCTGTGCTCCAATTTTTCTAGCTTTCTTTGTTTATTTTTCATACACAAAAGCCTTGTTGCTCTCTTTGCACCTTTATATTTCTGTTCCTTTGCCCTCTCCTAGTCCCCCCTTTATAGCTGGTTGTTCCTCAGCTTTTAGGTTTCTACTTAAATATCAGCTTCTCAGAAAGGCTTTTGCCTAAGAAAGACTTCTCCCCCAAAAAGGAGTCAACTCGATTAATTA
Organism: Desmodus rotundus; assembly: GCF_022682495.2. Classification (NCBI taxonomy): domain Eukaryota; kingdom Metazoa; phylum Chordata; class Mammalia; order Chiroptera; family Phyllostomidae; genus Desmodus; species Desmodus rotundus. Next base: position 144,092,250 of record NC_071391.1, on the reverse strand, counting down.
CTTTGTTAATTTTTCCTTTATAGGGCTTCCCGCCACCCAAAGTTACCTTATTTTTTTTTATTGTGTCTCTCTTCTCCCACTACAATGTAAGCTTCGTGAGGTAAAGGGCCTCGCCTATCTTTTTGACCAAAGTCCCCAAGCACAAAGCCCAGTGCCTGGTATATCATTAATAATAGATGACTGACGATGATGGGTGGAAGGGAAGAATGTTAATGTAAGGCACTGTATTTCTAATCTTTATTGTATAGGCTCAGGCTCTTTTTATTTGTAAATATAATGAAATATATTACATTTGTTTGTATACACAGCAAAGCAACATCTAATAAATATTTTGTATTGCAAATTGATTTTAACAGAAGTTCATGGCCAAGCAAAGAAAGGAAAAGGAGCAGAATGAGGTTGAAGAAAGAAGCTCTAGGTGATTGGGGGAAAGGGGAAAAAAACTGTTAGAAATTTGTTTAGGGTCCAGTTGATTTGTGTATTTTTGTTATCACTTAATTTGTAATTTTTGTTTCAGAAGCAAATATTCATGTTGTACAAATTTCTGATTGCCCTTGATGTAGAGGCTGATGGGGAAAGTATGATGGGTTTGATTTTTATATCAAATCATCAGGCATGGAGAAATATCTTTTAGAAGTGTTCAAATAAATGTTCCTACTGTATATTTAAAATATCACCTTGTGTTTGTGGCTGATTTATTAAAGACTCGTTTGCCTCTGGTTGCAGACAGGCTTCTTCTCGACCACCACACCATGATGGCTCGGGATGTTCAGGGACTCTTTCTGTATTACAGCGTGACCGTGCTTTACTCTTCTTCAGTTGTCCATGTATAAGTCAAAGATTTCTTAAAACTCCCTTTTTTTTTCTGGCTAAAATTAGTTTGTGGCATATTTGGCCCAGGTACATTTGAGTAAAATTCTACTTGATTTTTTTTTTTTTTATTGTTTTGGGAAGATACCTTTTTCTGCTTCTAGATATATCTACAATTTCTGCCAGACATATTTAAGGTAGCTCCTTACAAGTCATTTAGTATTAGCCTGAAAGTACAAAGAAGCCTTTACCTCTGTGCAGCACTAGAATCAATTTTTAAACATTTGAATTATTATTTAACATGTTTGTAAGAAATTATAACGGTACGAAAAATAATACAGTGGGTTCTTAAGTGCTGGAACACAGCCCTGTACTATAAATTTTAGATTAGGCCATGCTTCAGGCATAAGCCTGCTGACTTTGAATTATTTTAGTATCTAATTATTTTTAGCTCTTCTAAGATTAGAATGCACTGATTAATAGAGGGCTGGTGAGTAGCGGGAAACGAACTACTTTTTTAGGTCTCTTTCATGACAGCAGAAGAGTTACCTCACAGCCAGCAAGAGTGGAGTAAAGAATGGAAAGCAGCAGCTTTCTGTTGCTCACCAAACTCATTATACACTCGGTTCAAACAGCCTCGGCCTTGGAAAAGTTTACATGCTACAGACTAAGGAATGGGATGGGCATGGGGATGGATTGAGAGTGCCAAGAGTCTGTTTTAATTAAAACTGTATAGGTAAATGAGGTAATAAGTGAGAGAAGAGCTATTAAAAGTTTGGAGGGTAAGGTGCCTGCAAGCTAAAGTAGAGTACATAAGAAGATTGCTGTTAAAAGAATCTACTGATCTGCTTCTGAAGCTTTAAACCAGAGAAGTTATTAGCCTCTTAGATCTTGTCTGGATCAACCTTGGAATTTAATCTTAAGAATTGAAGTGTGAAACTTTTGTTTCCTTCAAATTAGTTATCTAGAAATTGGGATTCTAAATTAGAATAAAAGGAACCGCTAAAGCATAAAAGTGTAAGGGTGATTTTTGTGTTCATCCTAGTGGTAGATATTCATAGTTGGTTAAATAGTAAATAATGTCTCTCTCTGCTGTTTTTTGCGTTCAGGACTAGGGACTTCTATCATAGGGCTCCAAACACAAAAGATATCTCTGTTTTTCTAAAAATAAACATGCTGTTTACATACAATTTTATTTTGTCCTAGATTTTTTTTTCAGAAAGCCCCATAATACCCTCCTCCATTATTCACACTTTACGTATTGAATGTTATTTACATAGCAGTTTCTGCTTAATTGTTGAAGTACACAAATGAATTGCAGCTTACTTTTAAGTTTCTATCATTACATCATTTTGACCCCAAAGCAAGAAAAGAGTGCATTCAATACCACCTCTATAAAAGTTATTAGATTTTATGACCCCTTCAGGCACAGAATGCTGTGGAAGTTTGCTTGTTCAAAACTACTTCTGAATATAAAAAAGAAAGAAATTTATGAGTCAGGCTCTACAGCTTTAAATGTTTGCTTTAATATTTAATTTGATTGTGGAAGATGTTGAGTATATTAAAAGGAATAGGATTATTTATCCTTATATACTATACCTAATTTCAACAATTATCAACTCAAGGTCAAATGTATATATTTTTTATACTGTTACCTCATATTATTTTAAAGTAAATCTTAACATGTTATTTAACCCAGAAGTGTTTCATTAAGTAGTTCTAAAAGAAGAATTCTTTTTAACATAACCAATAATATCATTGAAAGTATTTTTTATTTAAATAAAATCCAATTCAGATTTTCTAGTGTCTTACATGATTTCTGTTTTGTTTTACTGTATTTGGATCAAGATCCAAATAAGGCCCATGCGTTGTGACTGGCTTGATAGATCTTTTAAATTATTTTTAGTATATATGCTCTCTTGGAATTTACTTGGTGAAGAAATGAGATGATTTGGTTCTGTAAAGCCATGCTGCTCAAATGGTGTTCTTTGCATCTGATGCCATTCCGTGAGCTGTTCGGTACCAGCTGGTGATGGCCGAGGTACAAAAACTGAGAGTGTTTACAGACTTCATCATAGTTTGACAGTAATTTTTGTCTGTCTGTTGAATCTAATAATAAAAATATTGGGATTTGTATGTTTTTTGTGGTTATTTATTACAAATCTTTCTTGGTATTTTACAAAGTATTAAGTCTGTGATGGATTGGAAATTAGGGGGAAAGAAAAGGAAAAATAAACTGGTCCATCACATAGTTTGAGAAGCCCTGCTGAAAGATTTCCCACAGTCTGCATTTTGTTGATTGCAGCTCTGAAGTGTAATTTAAACATATTTCTGTCCTCTGTATATCTTATAAATTGGCAGTTGAATATAGAAACTTGATCAGAATTTGGTTTTTTTTTCCTTTTTTTTAAATATACTTTATTGATTATGCTATTACAGTTGTCCCATTTTTCCCCCTTTATTCCCCTCCACCCTGCACACCTCTTCCCACCCACGTTCTCCCCCTTGAGTTCATGTCTATGGGTCATACATATAAGATCTTTGGCTTCTCCATTTCCTACACTATTCTTACCCTCCCCCTGTCTATTTTCTACCCACCATTTATGCTACTTATTCTCTGTACCTTTTCTCCCTCTCTCCCCCTCCCACTCCCCTGCTGATAACCTTCCATGTGATCTCCATTTCTGTGATTCTGTTCCTGTTCTACTTGTTTGCTTAGTTTCTTTTTGTTTTAGATGTGGTTGTTAATAACTGAGTTTGTTGTCATTTTACTACTCATATTTTTTATTTTCTTTTTCATAGATAAGTCCCCTTAACATTTCATATAATAAGGACTTGCTGATGATGAACACCTTTAGCTTGACCTTATCTGGGAAGCACTTTATCTGCCCTTCCATTGTAAATGATAGCTTTGCTGAATAGAGCAATCTTGGATGTAGGTCCTTGCCTTTCATGACTTGGAATACTTCTTTTCAGCTCCTCCTTGTCTGCAAGGTTTCTTTTGAGAAATCAGCTGACAGTCTTATGGGCACTCCTTTGTAGGTAATGGTCTCCTTTTCTCTTGGTGCTTCTAAGATTCTCTTCTTATCCTTAACCTTGGGTAATGTAATGATGATATGCCTTGGTGTGTGCTTCCCTGGGTCCAACTTGTTTGGGACTCTGAGCTCCTGGACTCCCTAGAAGTCTATTTCCTTTGCCAAATTGGGGAAGTTCTCCTTCATTATTTTTTCAAATAAGTTTTCAATTTGTTGCTCTTCCTCTTCTCCTCCTGGCACCCCTATGGTTTGGATGTTGGAACATTTAAAGATGTCTGGGAAGTTCCTAAGTCTCTTCTCATTTTTTCTGAATTCTTGTTTTTTCATTCTGTTCTGGTTGAATGTTTCTTTCCTCCTTCTGGTCCACACAGTTGATTTGAATCCTGGTTTCCTTCCTGTCACTGTTGGTTCCCTCTACATTTTCCTTTATTTCATTTAGTGTAGCCTTCATTTTTTCATCTAATTTGCAACCATATTCAACCAATTCTGTGAGCATGCTGATTACCAGTGTTTTGAACTGTGCATCTGATAGGTTGGCTATCTCTTCATTGCTTAGTTGTATTTTTTCTGGAGCTTTGATCTGTTCTTTCATTTGGGCCTTTTTTTTTTTTTTTTTTTTTTTTTTTTTTTTGGTCTTGGCTCACCTGTTATATAGTAAGGGGTGGAGCCTCAGGTGTTCACCAGGGTGGGGCAATCCACATCTAGCTGCATTGTGATGCTGTATGTGGGGGAGGGGTCCGAGAAGGAACATTGCCACTTGTACTGCACTCCGCTGTATTTTGGTCACTTACCCTGCTACCCACAAGCAAATTGGGCCCTTCTGGTGCTGATTCCTGGGTGGGTGGGCTTGTATACATTCTAGGACCTTGTGGGTCTTTCCAACGAACTCTCCTGTGAGGCTGGGAGTTTCTCCTGCTGCTGCCTCAACCCTCACAGGTGTTTTCAATCAGAGGTTTGAGGCTTTTTCCCCCAGTGTGTAACTCTGGGTTGCGCAGTCTGTCTCGCTCCACAGTTTATCTGCACAAGACTGTGGGACCAACCAGTCTGCAGTCCACCAGCCGCCGCCTTGCTGTGAGTCCTCTCCACGCGGCTGCCCATCTCTGCCCCTCCTACCGGTCTGAATGAATATTTCTTCTTTAACTCCTTGGATGTCAGACTCCCATACAGTTTGATTTTCTGTCATTTCTGGTTTTTTGTTTTTAAATTTGTTGTCGTTTCGGGTGTGGGAGGAGGCATAGTGTGTCTACCTATGCTTCCATCTTTGCCAGAAGTCCAGAATTTGGTTCTTTTTCTCGTTTTTGGCAAGACTGGTTCAGACAGCGATGTGGACTGCTGATCAGGAGGTACAAGATACATGATTGCTTTCTTGGGGATGCTAGTAACAATTGATACTTAAAACTTTGATGCATTTATTTGTTAGGCCTTGCAAGATGGTGGTATTTGAATTCTGTATTCCTTCATGTATAAGCTGGAATACTTTTCTGAAAAGAGAAACTTGATCTCATCTGCTTTTTGGTTACTCAGTGGTATAGTTGTGTAAGAAAGACATAGATATCTGATGCTTTTATTTACCAGTTTTTTCAGAGTAAGTTGTTTCATTGGCATCTACCTACAGTGATGAACTATTTAAGTGTTAAATTGAATTCACGAAGTTAATTTAACATGTTTAATACTGAAAACCTTTGCAGTATTAACCTTATATGATGTTCATATTGTCTCACTTTTGGCCCTTTTGATTTGATTCCTTGTTCCTTTTAACGTGACACCACTAACTTTCATAGATTCCTTACTTTCTGTATATGAAGATAGTGTAGGTTCACCCAATACACAGTGCCCCAGCCCTGAAGTCAGCCGTTCTTTAAGGAAGAGTGACTACTTAGGATATTCATTGCCTCTGTTGTGGTTATTGCTTTTCAGTGGACAGAACTTGGAAATACTATGTTCTGTTTTTAACATAAAATGCATCACGAGCCCTAGCTGGTGTGGCTCAGTGGATTGAGTGTTGGCCTGTGAACTAAAGGGTTGCTGGTTCAATTCCCAGTCAGGGCACATGCCTGGGTTGCAGACCAGGTCCCCATTTGGGGCTGTGCAAGAGGCAACCACACACTGATGTTTCTTTCCCTCTCTCTGTCCCTCCCTTCCCCTCTCTAAAAATAAATAAATCTTTTTTAAAAAATCACATCATGATCATACTGATTTTTGTGGTGCAAATTCAGGACTCTTAGGTTTTTATTTACCTCTTCTGTCTTAAATCTAGATTTTCTTAGTCCTATATCAAGAATTCTAATTCTCAAAGACTTCAGGATGATGGAATTAAACTATTATTTAACTATCTCATGTACATATCAAGTTAGAATATAGTACTAAGACCACAGCCAACAGTGTAATTACTTACAAGTTTAAATTTTTTAATCAGAAATCCTAGCCATAGCAATCACATAGGACAAAGAAATGAAAAGGTATCCACGTTGAAAAGAAGTAAACTTTCAGTACTTGCAGATGACGTGATACTATATGTATAGACAACCCTAAAGACTGTTGAAAAACTACTAAAACTAATAAGTGACTTTAATAAAGTGCTTCTGGCTGTCATCCTCCAATCAGAAGCTTACCAAGCTTACCTAGGCTTTGGAAGAAATGTGTGCCATGGCCAGTAAAGCAAAGAAACACTACATACCAGGGCCCAGGGTGACATCTTTTTGCTGTTGGATCAATAATGTGGAATCCTCACCATCGGATGTCCAGTTCTGAGAGCTGATACATTTTCTTATGTTTAAATAAGTTTGACAGTTTCTCTTGAACACACATAGCTTTGAATGTTGAGCTAAGGGATTTGAAGTCTGTCCCATTGTCAACAGAAAATTCGCAGAGACTTGAGATTAAATTTCATATTTAAGAAACGTTTACACCGTGCCTTTTACATGTCATCTGCTTTGGTACTGATTTAAGAGAACAGTTTAATGCTCATCCTTTGTCTAGTACGATACTGCTGTTTTTCATCTGTGGTTGATGTCCAGTAGGTTCCTGTCCCTGGTCATTTCCCGAGCCATGCCCTAAATATCCACACACACAATGCCTCTGTCACGTCCCATAGGTAACTCCAAACTGCTTTTTCTGCACTCTGCCTGGTTTCTAATGCCAGTAGTTAGGACCTCTACACTTGCTAGAGTTTCCATACTTTCTAGGCTGTTTCAGTTTTCCAGCAACAGAATCATGGTGCTGGCTGTCAACTGAAGTAGTAGTATTTCTAGGTCCTGGGTGTTCCCACTGTGGCCAGTTTCACTTTTAGATAGTTCTTAGTTATCATAACCCTCTCCCTAGATTTCATGTCCTATGAACAGAGGTACTCTAAGAAAAGTTAACCAGCTCAGGTTCCTCTGGGTTGGGAACTGTTAGATACGTTTTATTTGCCCTACCACACCCACCCTCCTCCATTTTTCATTCTACTTTCTGCCTCAGGAGTCTAATCTGTGTGGACTGCATCCCTTACTTACTTGTACCTGGGTTTGAAGAATGAGCCAGGGCAGGAAACAACCCAGGAAGTGAAGTCAGGGTCTTTCTCCTGGTTGCATCCCTGTGGGATGACCTCAGTCTGGCTTTGTTCCTCAGCCAAAGATCACTGTTTCAATCAGGGTTGCATTTTTTATAGGATGCTCTTCTGGGTTCCATTAACTAGTAACTATTGTTACCAGCCCTAAGGTGTTGAACTACTCTTTGTGGTTCCCCTTCGGCTCTGTGCCTTTGTAAATAGGCTAGTCCTTTCATTAAACCTTCCTCAGATTCTAATGTCAGTGTGATATCTACAATATTTTTTATTGGGACCAAGACTGATAGAATAATTGGTACTGCAAGTGGTTTTAGGAAAACAAATCTTCAAAACAGGGCTGATAACTAATTTTTTTAAAAAAAGACTGGCTATGATAATATTAGATATTAGATTTCAGAGCAACATGTATTACTAGAGACAGCGAGGGACATTACATGAAGATAAAAGGATCAGTCCAGCAAGAAGATAGAGTAGTCTTCAAAATACATTAAACAGAAACTGATAGAGCTAAAAGGAGAAATAGACAAATCCAGGTAGAGTTGGGGACTTCACCTTCCCTCTCTCACCAATTTATAGAACTGCCCGAGAGAAAAGCAGCAAGGATAAGACAAGTGAACACCATCCAATCAACAGGATTTAACTGAACACCCAGCACCAGTAAAATACACATTCTTTTCAAGTGCCCATGGATAATGCATCAACACACACCTGGGCCATAAAACCTTCACACATTTAAAGAATTGCAGTCATACATAATATTTTTCTTTGATCATAAATCAAGTTAGAAGTCAGAATGACAATAGGAAAATCAAACACATGGGAATTAACCAGCACACTTACAAATGAGGTCTCAAAGTATGGTGAAGGACGTTTATAGCATTAAGTGCTTACGTTAAGAAAGAAGATGGCTCAAAGTCAATGTATACCTCAGGAAGTGACAAGGAGCAGCGAAGTAAACCCAAAGCAACAAGGAAAGAAATGATAAAAAGAGAGCAATGAAGTTGAAGAGGAGATGGAAAAATGAATGAAATATGAAACTACGTTAGTAAAATTGGTAAAGGTCTAGCAAGGTTAAAAAGACAAATACTAGTATCAAGAATGAAAAAAATAACATTCTGCAGCTATTAAAAATATGAACAACTATGCTCAAAATCAACAACTTAGAAGAAATGGACAAATTCCTTGAAAATCACAAACCAAGCCAAGATGAAGTACAGAACTTGAATAATTACAAATTGAATTTGTAAAACACTCAGAAAAAAGATACCTCCAAACCCATGTAGTTTCCCTGGAGAATTTTACAAATCTTCAAAGCATTAATTTATACAATCTCTTCCGGGAAATAGGAGAGGGATTACTTTCAACTCATTTTATGAAGGGTTGATTCCAGATCTGCAAGACCTGGTTCAATATTGGAAACTCAATGTAATCTACCATATGATATCAGTTAATTCAGAAAAAAAGGCATTTTGACAACATTCAATACCTACTCATGATTAAAAAAAAAAAATCCTCTTCAGTACACTAAAAATAGACGGGAACTTCCTTAGTCTTATAAAGAGTATCTACCCAAAAAAAAAAAAAATCTACAGCTAGCATCATATTTAATGAAACAGTGAATGCTTTCCCTCTGAGATTAGGAACACTGTAAGATTGTCCACTCTTACCACTGCTATTCAGCATAGTACTGTGAGCTCTAACCATTGCAAGGAAAAGGAAAAGACATTGCAACGAATAAAACTATTTGCAGGTAGGTAACAACTCTATGCAGAAAACTCAAGTGAATCTACAACAAAACCCCAAGAACTCTAATGGGTTCAGTAAGGTACAAGATTAACACCAAAAGTCAATTGTGTTTTCTATATATGGACAACAAACAAGTAGAAACCAAAGTTTTTTTAAATGCAGTATCATTTGCAATTGCTCCAAAAAAAAAATTACTTCAGTGTAAGTCTGCCAAAACATGTATAGGATCTATGTAATGAAAATTATAAAATGCTGCCCTGGCTGGTGTGGCTCAGTGAACTGAGCGCCAGCCTACAAACCCAGGGGGTCACCAGTTTGATTCCCAGTCAGGGCACATGCCTGGGTTGCAGGCCAGGTCCCCAGTGGGGTCATGCAGGAGGCAATGATGCATTGATGTTTCTCTCCCTCTCCTCTTCCCCTCTCTCTAAAAATAAATCTTTTTTAAAAAAATTGCTGATTAAAGAAATTAAGGGAGCCCTAAGTGAGATTTTTAACTTCAGGCAGCAAAGATGTTAATACTATCCTAAATTGTTCTACAGGTTTAATGCAATTTCTATCAAAATCCCAGCAAAGTTTTTTGTAGACATAGCCAAGCTTATTCTAAAGTTTCATGTGGAAAGAGAAAAGACCTAAAATAGCCAAAACAATCAACAAAGAAGAATAAAGTGGAGAAATCACTTTCCAGTGTTAAGGCTTACTACACAGGTGCTGGCCGAGAGAGAGGAATCAATGGAATAGAATAGAAAACCTGGATATAGATTGACAGGAATACACCCAGTTAATTACTTACGAAGAGCTAAAGGCAATTCAATGCAAGAGGAGTTGTCTTTTCAACAAATGGTACAGAGCAATTGGACATTCATCAGCAAAAGAGAATCTAGACCTAAACTTTTCACACCTTAAAAAGTCAAAATGGATCATGAATTTAATTAAATGCAAAACATTAAAACTTTCAGGAAAGAGCTTAAAGAAAAATCTTCAGGATTTAGGACTTGGCAAGTTCTTAGACATCACACCAAATGCACAAAAGAAATGAAAATGGATGAATTGGATTTTATCACAGTGAAAACTTATTTTGCAAAGACCTAGTTAAAAAGATGGAAAGACAAATTATAATTAGCTTAAAATATTTACAAGCCACATAGCAAAGGCCTTATATTAGCACATATAAAGAAGTCTCAAAACTTAAAAGAAATCCAAATTGAAAATCAACAAAAGACATGACATTTCACCAAAGAGGTTGTTTCAGTCACAAACACATGCAAAGATGTTCAACATCATTAGTTATTAGAGAAATGCAAATTAAAATCGCAGATATCACTACACAACTTCCAGAATGACTAAAATGAAAAATGGTGATGATACTAAATGCTGGCAAGGATGTGAATAAACGATTACTCCTACATGGCTGGTGGGAATGTAAAATAGCACAGCCACTCAGAAATTGTTTGACAGATCCTTTCAAAACTAAAAACGGACTTACATATGAATGAGCACTTCCACTTCGGGGCATTTATTCCAGAGAAATGAAGACTTGTTTTTATACAAGAACTCGCACATGGAGATTCATAACAGCTTTATGTATAATAGTCCTAAACTGAAAACTGCTGAAATACCCTTCAGTGGGTAAATGGTTAAACTGTGGTACATCCATAGTGTGAAATACTATTCAACAATAAGAACCAAACTATTGATGTACACAGAACTTGGTGTACACATAGTTTCCCTAGGAAGAGCCTAGGGAAATTATGCTGAATGAAAAATCAACCTCAAGAGGATATACCACATGATTATGAAATCATGGCATAATGGTTATAAAGATGGAGAACATATTAATTATTACAGGGATTAAGAATGGGAGAAAGGATGGGCATAGCTATAAAAGGGGTAACATGAGACATCAAGATACTACGGTTGAGTATCTTGATCGTGGTGGTGGTTGTGCAAGGGTACAGATAATAAAATTGCAGAGTCCTATATAGACACAAATGAGTGCACATAAAATTGGTGAAATAAAAAAAGCTTTATGAGGACTTCCTGCCAAACTGGAGGCATAGGTAGATACACTTTGCCTCCTCGCACAACCAAAAGAAGGACAACAAAAAATTTAAAAACAAAAAATAACCAGAACTGCCAGAAAATCTAACTGTATGGAAGTCTAACAACCAAGGAGTTAAGAAACATTCATCCAGACAGGTAGGAAGGGCAGAGACAGGCAGCCAGGGCAGAGAGGATGCATGGCAAGGCAGCTGGAGGACCTGGGTGGGCAAGACAGTGGCTGGCGGACTGGGTGGTCCCACATTTGTGTGTGGCTAAACTGAGAGGAACAATGGGGAGTGAGACAGACTGCACAACCCAGGGTTCCGGTGTAGGGAAATAAATCCTCAAAACCTCTGGTAGTAAAAACCTGTAGGGGTTATAGCAGTGGGAGAAACTCCCAGCCTCACAGGAGAGTTCATTGGAGAGACCCACAGGGTGTACACAAGCCCACCCACCAGGGAATCAGCACCAGAAGGCCCCAATTTACTGGTGGGTAGTGGGCGAAGTGACTGAAAGCCTGCCAAGAGCTGAGCAAGCAGCATTTCCCTCTCTGACCCTCCCCCACATCCAGGCCAAAATGCAGCCACGTGAGTTGCCCCTGCCCTGGCAAATACCTAAGGCTCTGCCCCTTATAACAGCTGCACTGAGACCAAAAATATGACCCTAATGGAAGAACAGATCAAAGCTCCAGAAATAGAACTAAGCTCTGAAGAGATAGCCAACCTATCAGATGCAGAGTTCAAACACTGGTAATCAGGACGCTCACAGAAATGGTTGAATATGGTTGCAAAATGGAGGAAAAAGTGAAGGCTATGCAAAGTGAACTGAAGAGAAATGTACAGGGAACCAAGAGTGAAGTGAAGGAAAATGGGACTCAAATCAATGATTTGGAGCAGAAGGAAGAAAGAAATATTCAATCAGAACAGAATGAAGAAACAAGAATTCAAAAAAAAATGAGGAGAGGCTTAGGAACCTCCCAGACATCTTTAAATGTTCCAACATCCAAATCATAGGGGTACCAGAAGGAGAAGAGGAAGAGCAAAAAAATGAAAACTTGTTTGAAAATATAATGAAGGAGAACATCCCATATTTGGCAAAGGAAATAGACTTCTAGGAAGTCCAGAAAGCTCAGAGTCCTAAACAAGTTGAACCCAAGGAAGCACACAGAAAAGCGCATAATAATTACATTACCCAAGATTAAAGATAAGGAGAAAATCTTAAAAGCAGCAAGAGGAAAGGAGACAGTTGCCTACAAAGGAGTTCCCATAAGATTATCAGCTGATTTCTTAAAAATAACCTTGCAGACAAGAAGGGACTGGAAAGTATTCAAAGTCATGAAAGGCAAGGGCCTACATCCAAGATTACTCTACCCAGCAAAGCTATCATTTAGAATAGAAGGGCAGATAAAGTGCTTCCCAGATAAGGTCAAGCTAAAGGAGTTCGTCATCAGCAAGTCCTTATATGAAATGTTAAAGGGACTTATCTAAGAAAAAGAAGATAATCAAAAATATGGACAGTAAATGACAACAAACTCACAACTATCAACAACTGAACCCAAACAAAACAAAAACAAAAACTAAGCAAACAACTAGAACAGGAACAGAATCATAGAAATGGAGATCACATGGAGGGTTATCAGGAGGGGAATGGGAGGGGAAGCGAGGGGGAAAAGGTATAGGGAATAAGAAGCATAAATGATAGGTAGAAAATAGACCGGGGGAGGTTAAGAATAGTATAGGAAATGTAGAAGCCAAAGAACTTCTATGTATGAGCCATGGACATGAACTAAGGGGGGAAATGTGGGTGGGAGAGGGGATGCAGGACATAGGGGAAAAAGGGAGGGGGAAAATGGGACAACTGTAATAGCATAGTCAAAATATATTTTTAAAAAAGCTTTAAGTTGTACTAATGCCATGTATTGATTTTGATATAGTCTATAATTGTTTAAAATGTTAAATTGGGGGAAGGGTGCATAGGACTCTCCTGTACATTTGTAATTTCCTGTGAATCTATGATTATTTCAAAATGAAGTTTTAAAATTTGGATTCCGGGGTTGTGTTGGTCATGTAGTCAATGAGGGCATGGGCAACCTCGTTGCTAGGGAAGAATGGGACACAGTCTGTGGTGTGCAATGTTATCACAATCATTTGAATTATCACCAGTGATATCAAGAAAGGAAATGCAGGTAGAAGACAGGAATTGAAGACCAAGTATCTGTGGCACTAAAGTCACTATGACAACAATAGTGATTACAAAGAGTTTTTGACTTCTTACTGTCCCAGTAAGCATATTTAGGGAAAAAGAAATACAAGTTGAGTATACGATTCAAATGGGCACAAAGAATCAGAGGCCTCTATGGCAGCTTTGAAGGATTCAAGGTAAGGGTGAGGAGCCCCTGACTGACACACTCTCTGGGGATATGTGTATCCCGCTCGGTGCTAGTCGACTATATTTAACCCCTCCCAACATGGAGGGTACAGTGCTTTGTCCTCAACGGTGAAATATACCTGTTCTGCAATGGATTTGCCTTCCCTGAATTCAGGGCTTCTGATAGTACCACCATGTGTGGACTTGTGGATGGACTTACCCATCACCATGGGATAGCACCCAACATCACTTTGACTAAGGAGATAGAAGTTATACCATGTGTCCCATCACCCAGAAGCAGCTGGCTTGATAGGTAGAATGACTAGTTATGGCATAAATTGGAGACAACATCTTGAAAAGTGTGGGTGTTGTTCTACAGATGCTTTATATGCCTTAGAGGCCCATATGTGGTACCACCGCCCCCATAGACAGAATTCATGGATTTGGGAGCCAAGAAGTAGAGGTGGGAGCACTCCCTCTCACTATCACACCGACTAACCCACTTGAAGAATTTTTTCTTCTCATCTCTGTGACCTTGACCTCAGTCTTTTTGGAAGTCCAAGGGCCCAAGAGAAATAAGGGTACAACTCTAATGAATTGGAATCTGAGACTGCCCTCTTACCTTTTAGGGTTCCTCATGCCACTGAACCAACAGGAAGAGGAGACAATTGTACCCAGTGGGATGAGTGGTCTTGTTTACCAGGAAAAACTTGAATTGCGGCTACACAGTGGGGGTGAGAAGGACTATATTTGGAACCCAGAAGATTCATGGGAGTGCCCCTACACCTTTTGCCCAGTAGTCCTTGTCAATGGAAAACTGCACCAATTTGATAAAGACAAGACTAGCGAGAACTCAGATCTGCCCAGCCTTCGTGCTGTCAGAGGGTAAGAGGAAGATGGAATGAGTAGTAGGAAAATTCAGCTGTGATTATAAACAAACGCCTTGTCACCAGATACAGACGTTGGGACTATAGCAGCCATTTGGTATACTTTTTTAAATCCCTTCCCCCATTAGCTTATATGTAACAAACTGAGTAACAGTGTAACAGACTGAGGATACTCTGACGAGTACCCAATTCTAAAACTACTGAGAGGCTTGAATGACTGTGAGTAAAGATTGACCTCAGAGCCTAGGTTGGAAGGGGATCACCTTGAAGAGGAAGGTGTTCTTAAATGTTGGTGTCGATAGGATCCGAATTCTGGACCTGACATTGGGCATTGATCGGGCAAAAAGAGAGCAGTTATGAAGTGCTGTGACTCTGGGTAGGAAAGCACTAGTATGCTTTGTCCTGTTGTCTCAGCAGGACCTTTGGCTCCGTCCTGATTTTCTCAAGAAGTCGTCTTCACCTGATTCCACAGAAAGAAAGCTCTTGGGAAGGGTGGGGATTTACCAGGGTCAAGGAATTAAGTGGGTTTCCTGGGCATGGGGAAGCTGGTTAAGACAGCATGCTGTGGAAATCACAGGGCGTGAGTCTTGAAAACCGGTCATCACCATGGCCAGCAGCCATCCCGAAGATGGTTCTGCCAGGCTTCCCTTCTGCTCTTGCTTCTCCAACCAGTTCTTGTTGGTCAGGATTAGGTTCCACATAGCAGGTCCCTTCTTTCTCACGTCAACTTCCGAGAGATGAGATTGAGATGAGATAAGTCGAGAGATGAGAGATGAGATAAGATAAGTCGAGACATTACCAGATGCTTGTCTTTGAGCTAGTGTAACTTCCCCCATGTCCAGAGAGTGGGAGTCACTCCCCACCACCTCAGCTGGCCCTTGCATTAGAATCGTCATGTCCACTTTTTCTTATCCTTCAATACGCCTAGAGCCTTCCTGGCATGAGGATTTCCACGCAGAGGTATATTTTCTTGACCTGCAAGACTCCCTTCTGCCTTCTGGTCATTATGCTTCTTTGAACAAGGAGTATCTTTCATCATTTTTTTTTTTGGATGTGTATAAACACCTCTTCTGTTAAAATCTCAAATGCTGCTGCTAGGGTCTGAATGTTTGTGTCCCCTCAAATTCATATGTTGAAATCCCAACCCCTAAAGGTGATAGTGTTAGTAGGTAGGGCTTTGGGAGGTGCTTAAGCTGTGAGGTTGAAAGCCTCATGAATGGGATTAGTGCCTTATAAAAGGCTCCAGAGATAGTCCTAGCTGCCTTCCACCACAAAAGGACACCAGGGGAGCTCTGCATCCCGGAAGAGACACCTCACTCGGCCATGCCGGCATCCCGGTCTCAGACTTCCAGCCTCCAGAACCACGAGAAGTAAACTGTTGTTTGTAAACCACACAGTCTATGTTATTTTGTTCTAGCAGCCTGAATGTTCTAAGGTTACAACGTTTTTACAGAGACCAGAGGCCATACATATTTGTGGCTTTATTTCTAAAGTTTTAATTCTGTGAAGTACTTATTACAGGTTTCAATAATATCAATATTATACTAATAATAACATCTAATATTTATTGAATGCTCACTGTGCACCAGGCAAATATAATGTATGTAAAGCACCATTAGTGAGATTTCTCCATCGAAACAGAACCAATAGGATATATATAAATACATAGGTCTATTACAAGGGATTGGCTCTTGCGATGATGGAGGCTGAGAAACCTCATGATTCATGTGCAAGCCAGACACCCGGAAAAGCTGGTGGTGTATCCCTACCCAAAGCAAAGGCCTTAGAACCAGGGAGGGGCGGGGTGGGATGGGGTGGGGGAAGAGGTCGCTGATTGTGTAAGTCCTGGTCTGAGTGTGAAGGTCCAAGAACCAGGAGCACCAGTAGCGTCTGAGGGCAGGAGAAGAGGGATGGATGTCCCAGCTGAAGCAGAAAGCAAGTTCACCCTTCCTCTGCCTTGTTCTACTCAGTCTACCCAGGCCCTTGATAGACTAGATGATGCCCACCTGCACTGGCGAGGGTGCTTTTTATTCAATCTGCTGATTCAAATACTAATCTCTTTTAAAAACACCTTCAAAGACACACCCAGAAATAATATTTTACCAGCTATCTGGGCACCTCTTAGCTCAGTCAAGTTGACATAGAGTTAACCGTCAAAAGCACTTACTCTGTGAGGAAGATATTCTTATTGTCTCCATCTTACGGATAAGAGAACTGAGGCTCAGCGAGGTAAGGTAACTTGCCCAAGACCATACAGCTAGTAGGTAAAGAGAACTAAGGACTGAGTCCAAGTCGTCCGACTCCAGAGTCACCCTTTTACACTGCTGCCGTTGTTCTTTTCTTGCCCTACTGGTTTTACGGTTTTTAGCTGAAGTTATCTCC
The DNA here is from genome assembly GCF_022682495.2 of Desmodus rotundus. Lineage (NCBI taxonomy): Eukaryota > Metazoa > Chordata > Mammalia > Chiroptera > Phyllostomidae > Desmodus > Desmodus rotundus. The sequence goes on along the minus strand of NC_071391.1, from coordinate 144,075,436 downwards.
CTCTCCTCCCCACTCCTCTCAACTCTGTCTTTTTCCACTTAAAGCCAATTTCCAGACAGTCTTCTCAGGCCTTGTTGAAATGTACTCCATCTGGATTCAAGAGTGCATTCATCTGGCATTTTAGATTATGATCCAGAGAGCCAAAGCCTGTTTTCTGGCAATACCTAGGTCAGTGGTTCTTGGTCTTTGGTCTGCATAAGAATAACTGGGGAACTTTTAAAAGAGTATTCCCTGGGAATATTCTCCCAGGCCTTGTCTAGTGGTGCCGCCTCCTGAATCAACAGGAGTCCTTCGGTATGTGGGTTTCAGAAGGCACTCTGGCTCATTTCTGCCCTGAGTCACTGCAGGGACCCCCAGAACTGCTCCCCTCATCTGCATCAACTCTGCCTCAGCCCTTATGCTCTACCTTAGCAGGGACCCACCCACCACCAGGACCCAACTCTTCCCCTGCTGGGGCCTGGAACAGATTTCCTTACATTTGCTAAGATTGATGCATCCTGGGATGTTGTGACCTCTTTCAGAAGATGAGATAATCTCACTTTAGAAAAAGTTTAAGTCCTGTTCTGCCCTTCGCTCCATTGCCTCAGTTTGGATCCTCCTGTTTCCTCAGAAGTGCCAGCTTGCTCTTCCTCCTGTTCTTCCCATGCTGTGCTCGTGCGCACCCAGTTTTCATCATCATGTGTACAGGCTCCGCACCCTCTGGGATTAATTCAAAAGGAGGGCTGTGCAGCAGAAGGCCTTGCCCACATTAGTCCCAAAGCCCGTCACCATGCACTTCCCCAGACAGGCTGCTTGCTCTCCACTCCCTGCTCAGGGTGGGGGCCTTCAGGGGGAGCTGCAGACCGGAGGCACGCCTACCCTCCATTCTGAGCACACTCTTTTTTGCTGTATCAGCAGCCTGGCCTGAAAGGATAAAAAGAAATACTTTCCTATTCATTGAACGTTTACTGAGCGTTCACCGTGGTGGGTTCTCGGGAAGGCCCCTCCACGGGAGGTGAAACTCTGACTGCCGTGACTGTTTCTTCCCAGGGGAAGCAGAGAAGCCCAGAGTGTGACCAGGGACTGTGGGTCTTTCTTGGCCAGCTTCACAGAGATCTATGTGCAGAGAACAGAAAAGTCGTGTCGTGTGTTCAGATGATCTCTTCTTTCTATTTTCTATCGGAAAATAGTGTCAAAACCTGTCGCCTGGCTTCTCAGTGAGATGGGAGAGTTGATTGTCCTTTTCTGCCCTCATCAACAATGCTGGTTCCGCTGTCCGAGGCTCGAGATACTGGTTTCCTGTGGCTGCCCTAATCAATGGTCACAACTGTGGCAGTTAAAACAACAAATGTATTTATTCTTTTGCAGTTCTGGAGCCCATAAGTCCAAGGTCATGGTGTCAGCGGGGCCATGCTCACTTCCACCAGAGGCTTTGGGGGACAATCCATTCTTTGCTTCTTCCAGTTTCTGGTGGCGGCCTGGTATTCCTTGCCCTGTGCCCCCCTCACTTCAGTCTCTGCCTCCAGCCTCACTTTGCCGCCTCCTCTGCCTGTCTAACCTCCCGCACCCTCTCTCTTGCAAAGATGCTTGTGATTGCATTTGGGGCCCAATGGGATAATCCAGGATAAACACCTCCTCTTTAGATCCTTCATTTCATCACATGTTTTGCTGTATAAAGTAATATTGACAGGTTCTGGGGATTGGGAAGTGAATGTATATTTTGGAGGGATTTTTCTGACTACCACACTTGGCTGTGGGAAGCAGGTACCCTGTGCTGTAGGCCCCAAAGCTCAAGCCAGACAAGCCCACCCCCATGGCCCTAGGCCATCCAGAGAATTAAAGAATCTCACTTTTAGCAGCGGGCAGAAAAGGACTAGACATTTTGGCATTTGATAGCATATAAAGGATGAATAAAATATGTTGACCAGTTTCTGTATCCTGATGTGCTGTATAATTTCTTACCTGCTATGATCAAACAAAAATCTTATCTAGCCCTGAGAAGAGGCACCATGATTTTGGACAGACCCTTAAATAGTGTTTTGCATGCATTTTATTTTCATTTTATCCTCACCACAAACTGATTATATTCATCTTACAGGTGAGGAGACCAAGGCTCAGCGATGTTAGATCTGTCAGTGGCCATATGGTAACTGGGATTCAATACACGAACCATCTCTGCTTCCTACCCCTGCATATCCTGCCCACCAGATTCCTCTGCCCAGACTCAGGCCCTGGGTCCCAGAAGACCTTGATTCAAATAACATCTCTGTAAATTGCCAAAGTTGGAAAGTGCTCTACTTATTTCTTTCCTTCCCCAGGGGAGAAATCAAACTATAACTTGAGAGAGTTTTAAGAATTGAACAAACTCAACTGGTAAATATAGGTAAATCTAAGCAAATCTAGATAAATTTAGGTAAGTCCTTATAGAACCTTATAGGATGAGGCAGGGAACCTTTATCAAGACAACAAAGGTAGAAGCCATAATGGAAAGGACTAATAAATTCAACTACCTGAAGATGTATATCTCCTGCACGTCAGCCAGGCTATCTACAGAGTAGAATTCATCGTTAGGGCCTTCCTGAGAGGAAGCTGACGGACTCCCTACCCGGTGCCTCCAGCTAGACATCCTGACCTAGACGCGGCTATGGTCTAGGAGGGCCGGCATGCGTCACTCAGTGTTCAGTGTCCTACCTGTGCAGCCATACATTCGAGAGCACAGCGGCCCGGATGGTTAATCTCTCATGATGCCCCAAGTAGAAGGTGGGGCCCAGCCCAGAAAGACTCCCCCAACAGTAACACACACACATCCCACCTCGTCCTCCGAGGAGATTTCTGGGTTACAACAAAGCTCTAACTCTTCATACTCTCCGCTCCGCCTCTTCTTTCCTGGTCTGATCCCAACCATAACTCCAAAAGAGAGAAGGTAGGCAGAAATAAAAGTGATGCTTAATGCCTCTTGAGGTTCTTTTAGAGCAAAAAAACTACATTTCAAGTTACTCTAAGCAGAATGTGAAGGATTCACTAGAAGGACACTGTATGTCAGTGGGATTCTTGGCTGTTAGCAACAGCAACCAAGCCTTGCATCTGAGGCCAGAGAGGATTACAAGAGAGCTTTGGGGGTTCACAGAGGTGGGGGGGAGCTGGCAGCTTTGTGGGGGAAATGCACTGGACTCAGGGTGGCAGGAGCCACAGCTGCTATTCTACATCCCACAGCAGGAACAGGTGTTTCACTGGCTGTCCCTGCAGCTGCCACATCTTACTTCCTGAAGCTCCTTAAGGGCGTACTTCAAATCGTGGGAGTGACCAACTGGCTGGGTCTGGGCCATGCTGCACAGTGATGGGAAGAGGAGAGGGGGGTGCCTGGCTCTCTGAAGTTTCCAGAGAGAGAGGCAGGCGCTTCTGCTCCCAAAGACTACTCATGAGGATTTGGGAGAAGGTGTTTCACACGGGAGAAGTAGAAAGCTGAGAGCCCCTCATGACCACCACCTCTAAGGCCACTTCTCAGAATTCGTGGTCAGAGAGACTCATGAGGAATGGGATCCAGGAACAACCTTTCTCTCTCTGTTCCTTCCACCTCAGCTCCTGCTTATGATCTCTTTTTCTCTGACTGCAGAACTTTCTCCATTTGGCCATGCATGTGGCTCCTTCTGAGCTGCCCATTTTATTCATCCCAGCTCAGCCAGACATTGAGGCTGGCATCTCTCAGTCTCAACCCCAGGTCTTGGGAGAGAGATCATCAGATTTGTTCAGCTTGAGTCAGAAGTCTTTCCCTGTTACCAGGGGCTGGTCTCAGAGAACATAGTCTTTTTAAATAGAGAAGATACTCCAAACATTTCCTACATATAGAGGAACACAGGGTGCATTCTCACTGAGGCTCATTTCTGTACATGGGGCTATGTGCATGAATAGTTTGAAGAGAACCTACTGTGTGAATAAGTGATGTAGAGAAGTTGTGAGGGGGATGTTTAACCTATAGAGAAGACTGGTTCTTTTCAAACCACTTTAGTCACACCGTATTTGCAAGCAGCTAGGTGCTTCTTACATCTAATTTTAGCCCTGCCTTAGAGCAGGGCTAAATGTTACTTTATGCATCCGAATAGAGCCAAACTGTACTTCTTTAAAAATAGACCATAATATGGGTTTTCCCTGGATCAACAGAGCCTTGCCCTTCCCAACAAAATTAAATTTTACTCCCTACTTAGTACACTTCTTTAAAACTTGAATCTGACAAACTCCCGCCACACACAAAGCACCCTAGAAGTCTTGGTTTTAAATGAATGAGTGAATGAATCAATAGTTAATCCAAGCTGTTTTTTTTTTTTTTTTCCTCCAGCAACACAATGGCCAGGTGAGCAGCAAGATACTTGACCTACTCCAACTGCTCTGCAGAATATCCCTCTTACTTCCTCTGGCTTCACTAGCTCCATCCCCACTCTCACCACCGTGGGCCAATTCACCATCAGGTCTCGTGACACTTTCCTGTAACTTCTAACTGGACTCTTCACCTCCACTGTGGCCCCTTGCACTTTACTCTCCAAAAAGCAGCCAGAGGGAGTTTTTGAAAAGTAAATCAGATCTTCTCGTTATTCCCCTGGACTTAGCAGGCCTTAGGTAGCTTCTCACAGGCCCCGTTGGTTCTCTACAGCCTTACCTCCTCCAGCCCTCTGCCCTCACAATCTGTGCTCTAGTCACTTTGTTCTTTCTTTTCTCATTCTTCCCAGGGCCTTGACCCAGAGTGCTCTCTTCCTTCTATCTAGAACATGCTGGTCCTCTGCCCCAACCTCAGTCTCGTCCAATGAACTCGTCATTGGCCTTCAGATCTTATTTCAAATAGCCGTCACTGCCCCTGGGTCCTTGCCATCTGCTCTCACGCCCACCCATTTCTTACCCATACAGATTTGTAATGGTCTGTGATTGGCTTGATTATTTCATAAGTATCAGTTTCCTCCACTGAAGTGGAAAGTTTTTAAAGTGCCATAACAAAATACCACAGACTGGGTGACTTAAACAATAGAAATTTATTTTCTCACTGTTCTGGAGGCTAGAAATGCAAGGTCAAGTTGTTGGTCGGCAGGTTTGGTTTCCTCTAAGGCTTCTCTCCTTGGCTTGCAGATAGCTGTCTTCTCACTAAGTCCCCTCCTGGTCTTTCCTCTGTGTGAGCACATCGCTGCTGTCTCTTTGTGTGTCCAAATTTCCTCGTTGTGTAAGAACAGCCATCAGATTGGATCAGAACCCACTCTAACAGCCTTATTTTAACTTAATCACCTCTTTAAAGGCTCTATCTTTAAATATAGTCACATTCCTAACCAGGGATCAGGGCTGCAATGTCCGGATTTTAGCAGGACACAACTCAGCCCATAACAGGGACTATGTTACGTGTGCACACCGTTGGGTCCCCACCCTCCAGGCTGATGCTGGGCATGTTGCAGGCCTGGATACATACCTGTCAAACGGATGATTGAATTTACCCCCTCCCTCCCTCATCATATATTGTGCTGGAGGCAAATGAAAGAGGAGGCACGGATTGCAAAGGAGAACCGTAAGTGACCACAGGAAATGTTTGCTATCCTGATCTTCAAATTATAGACCCTTTGGGCAGTGTCGCTCCCTCTTAGCACCTCCTTATGGGGCCCAACCTGCCCTCTGTCAGCAGCTGACCCTTCCTGCTCTGGGTGCTTGTGCTGACAGCTGCAAACCCACCCATGTAGCCCTCTTTAGAAGGTGAGTCACCCAGCTGCTGGGAGTGACTGTCTACACAGCCCCGGGAAAGCAGTGTAGCAATAGGTACTAGGACCTAAAAAAGGCACGTCCTTTTCCAAAGCGCAGAATCCAATCTGAGGAACTAGCAGAGGGGGACTGAAATGGGTTTCTATCCCAGTTTTTATATAAAAAAATTATTTCTCACTAATATAATAGTGAGAAACTGAAAAGAGCCCAAATGTGTAACGATCAGAGAAAGCTTTGTGATCCTAATACATTCATATGGTGGAAAATTATGTAGCTATTGAAAAAATGTTTATGAAGAATTTTTAACAATGCAAAAAATGGTACATGAAATAGGACAAGATCTCAGATATATGGTAAATACTGTAATTAACATGCACATTTACATACATTCACAGGGAAAAGTCTGGTTTGATAAATATCCAAATACAAAATCTATTTTTCCTAGACTCAGAGATTTTTCTTATATACTTTTTGTTTCAAAAGTAGCAGCTGTTGCTTTTACAATCAAAGAAGAGGAGGCAAAGGTTTAAAGGCGGCCGACGCTTCTTGTCAATGAAATTCCTCAGCCCGCGCTTCTCCTGGAGAAGGAGCCTGCAGAGCGCCTGCTCCTCAGCTTGTCACCGGGATGTCGCTTCCTCCCCAGGGCGGTCCGGCTGGCTCCTCGGGATTGTGATGGAATCCCTGGGCGGGAGGAGGAGGCGACAAGCCTGCTCAGCTCAAGGCTGGAGGTGGAAGGTCAGGGGCGGGGCCGAGCCGCACTCCAGTCCTGCAGAGGAATCTGGACTGTAAGGGGCACCCTTAGCTCTGGTCTAGCCCCGGGCCATCACGGCCGCCCAGTCCGCTGTTCCACCGCCAGGTGCAAAATGCCTTGTCATTGGGAAAGTCTGCGGCCCGAGCATTGAATTACAGCTCAGCCGAGCCTGGGTAGGGTGGCGAAGGTGGAAGATGAGCAGAAGTCCCTGTTCTCCGAGGGCGCGCTGACCAGCCTGGTAAGCGCAGCGGGGCGGAGACCGAAGGTAGCCCCCTGGAGCCGCCCCGGGCTGGCCAGTTCTTCTAGAAGAGCAGCAGATCTGAGAAGGGAGCGAGTGATCTGAACCCGCCTCCGTCTGCCAGCCCTCTCCCGTGAGGGGACCTAAGAGCTGCAACTCGGCCAGCCGCGACCTTACCCAGCCCGCTCCACGCCCTTAGGCGCGCAGGGCCCTGACTCACGCCAGTCATGCTGAGGGTCTTCATCCTCTATGCCGAGAACCTCCACACCCCAGACAGCGACATCAGCGATGCCTACTGCTCCGCGGTGTTTGCAGGTAGGAGGGGCCTGTGATCCTTGCCGGGCCGGGAGGGTGGGGGTCAGTTAGGGGATAGCTCGGCTCTCCATTCCGGAGAGCTCCGGGATGCAAGAGACAAGACTCAACGCCCGGCCAGGCTCTCTTTGAGGGTTGCAAAGACAGACGTCCTCGGGCAGGGACGACTTAAAGGAAAACTGAGGCAAGGAGGGAGAGGTGACTGAGCAGCGCTTGTCGGAGCCGGGAAGCTGAGCCGAGGTTGGGGCTAAGGTGGGCCTGGAAGGCGGGGCCCGCATCTCTCTTCACAGAGGGGATCTGGAATCAGTGGTCTTTCCCCGTTGTGGGCAGCAAAGCACTGTGCTGTCCTGCTTCCCAACCCTCCCGGGAAGGCTGGGCCCCAGGCCTATTTATAACCTAGCTCTGGTCTCACGGGGCCTGGGCCTGGCGCTCTGCTCAGCCTTTGCTCCCTGCCATAGGCGAGGCTGGCAGGCAGGGAGCCACTGAGGGCAGACGCACCGCCCACCAGTCCAGGGGTCCTGCCCTGGCTTTGGACACAGGATGGGGGAAACCTAGCAGCTGGAACAGCTGTCACTAGTACCAGCCTCTAGGAACTTTCTCCTCCTATCCCAAGACTGGAGCATGTGTGTGTGTGTGGGGGGGTGATATTTGGGGGTGATATCTCCATCATGAGATTGGGGCTTCCTGGAGCAGGAGCCTGCTCCCCTGTCAGATTGGGATCTCCCACGGGATGATCTCCACATGGTTATGATGACTTTTCCTTCAGGAGGTGAGGGCTGGACCCTGTCTGCTTCCCCTAGACCTCTTCACGGCCAAGCCAGAGCTGGGGCCACACAGCAGGGTCTTTGGGTTTGGAGCCATTCTGTGAGAGAAGGACCAGCGTGGGGGTGGGCAAGAGTGTGAGAGTTGCGTCTCCACCCACCCTGTGCATTCCTCCCGGCCTTTGTCACTGTCACTCCCCTTCTCCCTAGAGATCTGGCTACATCCCAGGCCTCTGGAAATCATAGCATCAGCTAGTCCCTGGTCATCCAGCAGAACTTCTCTTTCAGTTTCATAAGCTCCTGGGCCTACCTGCTCCCAGAGGCCTGTGTGCACATATGCTCCCAGAAACATGCACATCTGGGGGTGCATGCGACATCTGTGGTGTTCCAAGGAGCAGACACTCAGAAAATGCAGAGAGTGTTCACAAGTAGCACACACAGAAGTGTAGGGGCTTCTCCAGGAGTCACTGAATGGGCCTATGGCCAGGAAAGCAGCCTAGACCAAGAGGAGGGACAGAGGGGGCATCAGAGGTGACACTCCAGCTGTGTTTTTCCCTTTGCTTTTCCCAAAGCAAAACATTCAGCTTTGACCTGTTCTCCACCAGTTTCCCAAAGCTGCCTCTGGAAACAACATTTACCAAGATGTTTCCAGGGGAAGGATGAGGGTATGAATTGGTGGGGGTGGGGTGCCACACTTCCTCTGTTTTCTCAGCTCTGAAGAGTCCAGGCCAATGGTTTGCCTGTATAGCCCAAGCTAGCAGCCTGGCTGAGGGCCCTGGGCTCCACATTGTGCAACTCCAGGGAGCACCATTTACACTGAAAATGTCCTTGTGGCTGAGGCAGGGAGGATGGATACTCGGGCTGTGCATTAAGCAGCTGCCTGCCCCTCTAGCACCCCTCCCTCATCCCCATTCCCCAGCCCAAGGGCTGAGCAGGCTTTGTGAACAGCACCCTCTGGAGCTGCCTGGTGAACAAATGACCCTGAGAGGGACCATCTTAGAGCCCCTGCCTCTATTTTTAGGGGTCTGGTCTCCTCTGGTGTCCAGATTTTCCTTCACCTTCCCTGATCACACCCCCCACCTGCCAATCCCCCCTCCCAGTACACACACACTTACCTCATATTTTATGGTCCCCCTACCCAGTCCAGGTTCAGAACCCTAGCAGGAGAGAGAATGAATAATGAATGCGGAAGCACTTTCTAACCCCAGAAGTACTTCACTCACAGGAAGCATTGCCGGTGTGGTTTCTCTTTTGTCATTATTTCAGTCTCAAGGGCGGTCTGTGGAACAGTCTCCCCCATCGTCTACACGTTTCCCTCCCCCACATCTGCCAGTCTGAGATCCTGTGCTTTTGCTGCTGCTTGGCTCTTCGGGGTGGGCTCCCCCTTCCCTGGGGAGAAAGGAAGTTCTTTGTGCTGTGAATGCCCCCAGCCTGGGGAGGGGCTGGCTGGACCCCCTATTCGCAGTGGCCACAGTCACTGTCAGGCAGTCACGGGGAATGCAGTCCCTCCCTCCCCCAGCCCTGGCCACATTCCACCTCTTGCACTGGACAAGCTCGTAGTCTATGTCCAAATTTGGCCTCCCTGGGGCATTCAGGCCTGCTACCCGGCTTCTCCCAGTCAGGGCCAGGTTGGTGAATGATTACAGGAAAGGCTCTGGTCTCAGGGACACACTGCCCCAAGCAAAACACCCTTCTGGGAAGCCCTCCTCACCAGCTGGACCCGATCTGGCCTTCCCAGGTCCTTTAGGCTTGGGCCCATCAAGCCCCTCCTTTGCTACCTGGTCATAATGTCTCACAGTGACACCTCTTGGCTCCTCCCTGTGTGCCTAAATCCATTCTCTACTCACAGCAGCTTTGAGAGGCTTATAGACCAAAAAGGGGCCACACGCTAAACCTGACAAGCTCGGGGGAGGCCTGCATGGTGGCCTCACAAAGAGAAAGTAACCACATAGAATGGTCTGAACATAAACATTTCTAACTACAGGGGAGCCATGGCAGGTAGTCACGTCTTAGGCCTGTAGCTTCCCTGACAAAGGTTAGTCTACCTTCAGCGGACCTGTTTATTGCTTTTTTGCATCTAAGATAACATACCTTTGAAATGTCAGAGTGATCTCCTTTCCACTGCCCCTGAGGGCACGGCACAGAGACCATAGCGCCCTTCCCTGTTATCTCGTTGCCCACATACCATCTCTCTGTGCTGTGAATGTTAGGTATCTTGTACCTACCAATATGAAAGAAGTACGTGTCTCTCCATTTTTTTTTACTTATTTATTGATTTTAGAGAGAGGCAGAGAGAAGCAAGGGGTGGGGGGAGAAAGAAGCATTGATTTCATTGTTCCACACATCCATGCATTCATTGGTTGCTTCTTGTATGTGCCCTGACCGGGGATCGAACCTGCAACCTTGGTGTGTCGGGAAGATGTTCTAACCAACTGAGCTACCCAGCCAGAGCTCTCCACTTTACTCTTTATCCAGCCCTAGAGAACCCCCACCCCACTCTGCTTTCTTCTGCCTCCCTAACCTACTACCAATGAACTTCATGTGACTCTCCTTAGTGCTCCTTTGATTCTAATGTATAAAATAGCTGTGAAACTGCCTTTCTCTAGAGCATTTTCTCAGTCCATTGAGATTTTACTTCCCTGCAATTCTTAACATTTGGTTCAAATAAACTCTTATAAGAATTTTCTTAAGGCTGGACATTCTTTGTTGACAGGTCAATGGGCAGGGATATTATCCTCCTTTACAGATGAGCATATAGACCCAGAGAAGTGCAGGGTCTGGCCAAGGTCACACAGTGGTTAAAGCAACCACCTCCCATGCCACCCCCACTATCAGTCCCTTTGCTGTTATCAGCACCAGAGGCTTAGGAATGACAGGGCTTTGGAGAGCACACCACCGTGTGCTGCCCACACCTGGCAGACTCTCAGCCAGCACAGGAAAGGGCTGTGCTTGGGGTGCCCAGTGTGGGCGTATGCAAGGCTGCGGGGAACACCGTTGTAAGACAAATGACCACAGGATGGAGGATTCTGATTTTGAAAATGTATCCATTGCAAGGAGAGAGAATGGGCATTCATTAAGCATAAACAATGTATCATTTTCAGATGCCTTTCTTTAAATCCCCACAACAGTCCTATGAAAGACATATTTAACTGATACTATGTTTACTAGGTGCTAGGCACTGTTCTAAATATAACTCATTTACTCTGAACTATACCGTATTACAGTTAAATTTGTATGAAGTACTTATGTGTAGATGCTTAATCTTCCTAGCAACCATATATGGCAGCAACTATCATCACTCCCCATTTACAGACGAGAAAACTGAGGCACAAAGAGGTCAAGTTACACACTGGTAAGTAGTGGAGTTGGGATGCAAACCCACATGATTTGGCTCCAGAGCCCTGTCTTTACCTGTTCTAGCATCTCCATTGGGTCTTAGCTTTGATTTGCAAGAGACGTGCAGTAAGCGGGGTGGGGGCCCGGATTTGAATGCAGGCCTGGCTCACACTCTGGGGCCTAGTCTCAGCCCGCACTTGCCTGCTCACACCCTGCCTATCTCACACACTGTCTGTTCTGCCCCTCACTCCCTTTCTCTCCAGGCATGGACACCCTCACTCTGGCTCTCCGGTCTGGAGATGCTTTCTTATCCCAGAGGGGTCTCTGCCCTTCTGCCTCACCCTCTGTGGATCTCATGGGACCGTTCAGTCACCAGCTGGTCTAGAATGCTCCCTTTAGGCAGTACCCTCATGCCAGGCCACCTCTCAGGCCTGTGTCGGGCCTGTGGTGGCTGTTCAGGGTCTGATAAGCTGAGACCAGGATCGGGGGCCATGGGACACTGAGGTGGGCAGCCTGCAGTGGGCGTGGCAGGGACTCTGGGGGGTCCAGGAAGGAGGCAGTATAACCGTGGGCCCCACGCTTAGCCACCAGGATGAAGGTGGGGGTGGCGCTCAGGAGTGCAGATAGTTGTCAGCCTTGGTCACATTCCAGTGGGACGAGAGCATTGAACGAGAGGGGGAGAAGGATGATCGCTGCGAGTATTGACCCTGGACCCTGACTGCCTGAGATCTTGGATGCCAGCTCTGCTACTTTCCAGCTGTGTGTCTTTGGACCAGTTACTTAACCACTCTGTGTCTCAGTTTCCTCGCTTGTGAGGTGTTGATCATAATAGTACCTGCTTTAGGATGATTCTAAAGAATTTATGTTACTCCATATAAAGCACTTTGAATAGTGCCCGGCACTCAACATATGTTAACTGTTATTACTATTACATATACTCATTATAATCATTATTAGAGTTAATATGTATTGTATACATGTAAGAAATCACTGCACACATCCAAGGAGCCTTTCACTATGTTCTTTGCCTGGTCAGTCCTAACATCAGCTCTGATTGTCCGTCCACTACCCTACCAGACTGGGCACAATGGGCTAAGTAGTGAGTGGGTCCCAGGGTCTCTGGTCCTGTGTCCTCTGGCTGTCCCTCCTAGAGCAGCCCCTTCTGAGGTGGAGTCTACCTGCTTGACCGCTGGCTGTGGCCCTCCCCACGGTGCTAGGTCTTTCTTAGAACGAGTCACCCTCGGGTGAGTGGGCCCGCAAACCTTCTCAGTCCCTCTCCCCAGGCCGGACTCACTCCCTTTCTCTATTACCTGCATGCTAGCCTCTTTCCACATGGGTTCGCTAGAATGAAATGTTAGCAGGAAGAGCTCTTACATCCACTGTGCACCTACTGTGTACCACGCACTGTGCCGGAGGTGCTAGTGTTTGGCTTAATCCTCCTGACACCTCTGTGAAATCCCATTCTCTTGATTTCACAGAAGGGGAAACAGATTCTGAAAGGTCAAGTCACATGCCTCAGGTCAGACAGCTAGAAAAGGGCGGCCTGGTTGGAAGCCTAGGACTATGGGATGGTTCTTCCTGGATGGTCACATAATCATGGCTGTAGCCAGAATCACTACTTCCTGTGCATTCTACACCCGTGGTGGACACGCAGGCACCCTTCAGTCCCGCTGGCTGGATGGACTGGCATTTACACAGGACACATATTGTACAATGAATGTGCGGGAGAGGGCAGAAAGCTGCACTGGGTCATCCATACTCCTAGAAGGTTTGGGACTTTGGCAAATGTGCCCTGAAGGAATCCTGTAAACTCACATGCAGAGCGTTCCGCTTAAGGTGGACACACTGAGCAGGAGGCCGAGGTTTGCTTGCTTCTTGGGCACTGACGTCAGGCCTTGGGAAGAAAACAGAGCCCTGAGCCAGAGCAGGCCAGCTGGCCCAGCGCCAACAGCAAGAAGGGGCCCTGTTAGAAGTCCCCCTTGCTCGACTGTCAGGGAGGTAGGGCCCCAAATAAATGACGGAAGGGGATAGGGGTCGCAAACTCACATGCCGTGGGAGCCTGGCAGGTGGCGTAACTAAGATGAGGCCAGAGGGAACAGCACATGTATCCTGGGTGCGTGGTGGCTAGTGGGATGAGTCGGTGGGGGGCATGCTTCGCCTGCAGGTGCCAGGTGATCAGTGTTAGGCAGAGAATTTGGGCCCATGTGCCAGCTTCTCTGATTTTTCAAGAGAAGCTAAAATCAAGCTCTGTACAGGAAATCCCCTAGTGTTTAATCAAGGTACAATATTGTTATAAAACATTGTGTTAGTCAAAAAAAGCAGATCTATAAACTGGATGTGTCCCTGGGGGTCACCAGTGGCAGCACCTGGGACTCGGCTCCGTGTTACGTTGAGTCTTGGAGGCCTTGGTCCTAGGCTGTCTGGGAAACGGGCAGTCAGTCTTCTCCCACTTGGGGTTGCCAGTCAGCACCCGTCTGGGCTACATCGAGGGGGCTGGGCCTCGCAGGGCAGCTTTAGTAGCCTCCCCCTACTTCTATTGCCTCTGCAATGTCACTGAAGTCCACATGCCGTCTTAAGTGAAAACTGGGCTTGCTATGCAAACTCAGCTTAAAAACAGGTCCCCTCACCCCCTCGCTGCACAATGTGGCTCCTAAGCTGGCTCTGTCACATCCCTAGTGGGGCTTGAGTTCTCAGGGCTGCGGGGGGTCTGCCCTTACCTGCGGCGTTAGGTGGGATACACACTGGGCTGTTTGTTAGCAAGCCCTACCTGACGGTGTCTGAACATCATAGTCTCTCCCACTTACATGATGGTGGATGTGTAGGCAGTTCTGATCCACAAGGCTGCCCAGAGCTCCGGGTCCTTCTGTCTTGTTGCTCTGCTGTCCCCATGCTGACAACATGGTTGGTGATGGCTCACTGTCACTCTCTGTGTCGTAGCAAGGGCAGGCGTGCCCCTTCCCTGTAAGGACACAACCAGGAAGTTACAGGCATCCCTTCTGCTCACATCCTACTGATCAGCACTTGTTTCCATGGTCACATCTATCTGTGAGAAAGGCTGGGAAATTTAGTCCTTCTATTTGGGTGGCCACGTGTCCAGGTAAAACCCTTCTATGGAAGAAGGAGAGGACATACGGGAGGCGGACAAGCGGAGGTCTCACACACACTCTTCATGAAAGCTGCATTCCTGATACAAGCCCCCCCTGGGAGGAAGCCCCCTTGAGTACTAGGCCCCAGTATGATGTCCCCCAGGGAAGAGTCAGCGATCTGACCAGGGAGGAGTCCTGGGCGGTGAACAGCAGCCAGGGCAGGAAGTTGGAGGTGGGATGGAAGACAGGCCTCAGGAAGTGTCCAGGAACCAGGACAGCAGCTGCTGCTTTCCTGGTTCACAGAACAGGTGTGTGGAGCCCCTGTTCCTTGGACACAAGCCAGGTGTTTGTCAAAGCCCCTTGGAAGATTCCATGGAAATGTTCAATATGCTCCCTCAGATTTCCTGTGCTGATGGAGCTTATAGCAGGAATAGGGGCAGGGCATGGTCCCGTGGGAGAAAGCAGCAAAGCCAGGAATCACTGTGACAGTAAAAATATATCCCAAATCCTCATGTCTGAAACTCCCCCTAGGGGGCAGTACTGTCCTCTTTGAGAACCACTGGCTTAGCCTCATCTGGGGTGGAAGGAACACTGGCAAGTCCAGTACAATGACCACAACACCAACCCTAGGGGTCCCTCCTGTGCTCTGGAATGCCTGGCTGACTGAGACAGCCTTGACCGACAGCAAACAAATAATTACATTAACAGTTATTCCATATCATTGCGCCAGTGCTAAGAGGGACAAGTGCTGCTGTGCAGCCGGGACTGGGAGGATGACTAAGGCTGGCCCAGTAAGGACAGTGGGGAAGAGGCGTGGTCACAGATGGTGACTAGACTTATCGTGGTGAGCACATGATAAGGTATACAGATGTCGAATGACTATGTGGTACACCTGAAACTACTGTAATATTGTATGCCAACTATATTTAAGACACAGTTATGAGGGCAGTGGGGCGGGGAGGGTGGGGGGGAGGAAGGCAGTTGCAGGCAGAGGGGGCAGCAGAGATCCAAGTTGGGAGGGAGCTCAGAGTGTTCCAGAAACAGAAGCCACTGGGGCTGGAAGTCAGAGTGAGGGGCTGAAGGGCCTCTCCCTGTGGGTGTAGGTAAGCTGTCTGGGCTTTATCTCCAGAGCATGAGGGGCTCTGAGGGATTTTCAGCAGGGCAGTGACCTGGTCGTATTTGTTTTAAGATCACCTGGCTCCAGCGTGGATAATGGAGCAAAGGTGTCCATCTCATTATGACCGTGGGCAGGGTCCCCCAGGGAGAGTGGTAGGGCAGGAGAAAGAGGGCCCAAGTCAGCTAGAGAAGACACAAACTTTAAGACTGAGGAGAGGACAGCCTTGGCCTTGCCATTGAGTGGGTGAGAGTGACCAGGACTTAGTGTTCATGTGCCAGGTAGGAGTGCAGATGATTCATTCGTGATGAGGAGGCCCAGAGGCTCCTGGGGGCCCTGAGGCTGGGAGCCTAAGTCCTTTCCTCTGTAAACAGGAAGCGAGCAGAGTGAGGATGGCGATGGGGTATTGCAGCTATGGGTAGAGAAAAGGGTGGAATCGTAGTCTAGGAGAGAGGGAGACTGAAGAGACTGGAAATATAGTGGGATTGTCAGGCAGCAGCAAGGGTCCACCTGAGTCAGGGGTCACCAATATCAAGTGATGGGGGCGGGGCAGGTTAGCTATGTTATTCCCCATGGCCTTTTAGCAGTTAGGGTGCAGGCGTGGACGAGGGAGAGGTGGATTTCACCAGGTTATGGTTTCCACACATGAAAACGCTGGATCCTCAAACTAAAAAAGGGCGTTACAATTTTTTGCAGCAAAATGCTGGTAACTAATCACTGAACTTAGGCTGAGAAAGCCGCTCAGCGAGGACTTGGGAGGTGGGAGGGGGGCCTGTCCGGTGCTAGGTGCTGGAGTGTAGGGGTATAGAGGTGAGAAGCCAGGGCCCCTGTGGTCAAGAAGTCCATCAGCTGGAAAGGAAACAAACATAATGCGGGAAAGCGTGTCAAGGGCTGTCACCCCTCAAAGCTACACTATAACCAGTTTCCCCCCACGGTGGGGCGAGGGAGCCTAGAGATTGCTGTAGGGGACGACGCCAGAGACCAAATAGGCAGCGGATGGACCCTTATGCTCCGGGGACGCAATACAGTTTGGACACAGACTTCGGTCTCCGGAGACAGAAGCGACTCCAGACTGCTCTGAAGAAGGCGCAGAGGCGAGTTCGCGAGGGCTCGAGCCCAGAGTCTGTACGCGGGGCCCCCAGCGGCTAGACCCGCTGCCTGAGCTCCAAGAGCTGGAATGGGGCTGTCGGGGTCCGGCAGGCGGCACGGAGGCTGGTGGCTCGCGGCGCAGCGCGCGTTCCGCCGATGCGCACACTCGGTGCACTCGTTCAGCGCTCGCGCCAAGTAGTAGTTTCTTGCAGACACATTATCGTCCCTGAAGCTGGCTATTCCCCCTCCTCCAGCTTTCGCTCATTTCTCCTTCACCACTATTCGCTGAGCGTCCTCGGCTCGCGGGCCGGCCCGCGCGCGCCGGGGAGGAGAGCAGCTTTTGTGCGGCAGCCGGGAAGTGGCACAGAGACGTGCCGGGCCCCGGAGCCCTGGCTGGGCGCGGAGCCCTGGACGCTGGGGGCTCCCGCGAGCCGGGCCAGCGAGCGCCGTATCCACGCTGCCTGGCCTAGTTGTGCTCCCCGCGTTAGTGGCGCTGTCTTTCCGGACGCGGGCGGGGACCAGCGGAGGGACGATCGGCACTCCCACACGCGCACGTCTGACCCCTGCCCCTCCCCGCCCGCTGTGGGGAGGGTCCGCCCAGCGAGTGTCTGGTGTCCACCCTGAGGCCTCTCCCAGGCGTTTGGACTTCTCCCAGGAGGCGCATCGGCCACCACAGCTCCCCCTCCGTGTGTGTCTGGCTCCGCGCTCCCGCTCCCGTCCCGCGCGCGCGCCTCTGCGCTCCCCCGGCGCCTGCCTGAACCATGCTGTGCTGCCTGCTGGTGAGGGCCAGCAACCTCCCTAGTGCGAAGAAAGACCGGCGCAGCGACCCGGTCGCCAGCTTGACTTTCCGAGGTGAGAGCCCCTTGGCCACCGCCACCGCGCGTCCGCGCCACCCGACTCGGCACACGCCGCGGGGTCGAGACCGCGGTTCCAGCACTAACCCTAGCCCAAGCCACAGTTTTCTTCCTCTATGGGCAGGGCCAGGGGTCTCAGCAGTCCTCTGCAGAGGGGTGAGGAGGATGAAACAGCACAATAAATGCCATAGTGCTTTGAAATTTCGGAAAAGTGAATGTGCTATAATATATCAACAGTTAACCACTTTTCTAAGACCGATACCCGGGAGGAATAAAGTGCGAGCCTTTACTAATCATAAGGGTGCAGAACAGAGAGAGGAATCTGGGTGTGTAGATGGTGTGCTTTGAAACCTTTATTTCATCCATCCATCCATTCATTCGCCCGTCTTTATTGAACACTGGTCATAGAGAATCCACCAGGTCTCCGCTGGGAATAAAAGGAACAGAATAGGTTAGATATGGCCTTGACAAAAGGTTTTGAGGGGTGTCAAGGATGTTTTTTAAAATTCAAAGAGCCTAAGTACCTCCATGTGGAGCTTAGACAAGAGAGGTTCCCCCTGTGCGTTTTTGGGGCAACAAAGGACTTACAATCCCCCTCTCAACAGGCACATTTAACCCCTCACTTTAAGGCAGTCATTCCCACGGGTGGAGGTGTCTTAGGAGGGGAAAGGGAAGAGGAAAAACCTGTCAAAATTAAGAGAAGGAACAATGGCTGTGAGTCAGGACCCTGGTCCTGCAAAGAAAGATAAGTAAGGAGAGGAGAGAGTTTTCCTCTGACCAGGATGCATATCCTGTGGTTTGGTGGAATTAAAATAATATATGTGTCACAAAAGATGGCCAGATCTGGAGGAAGAAATGGCTGGTGTTCTCATGAGGCTTGAAAACAATGGGGGCACTTTTAGCTCTGACTCAAGATCTTCATATGCCCCCCAAGCGACCCCAAATGCTCAGTACTGATAACCAACCATAGATGAAAGACACAGTTTGGCAAAGTGAGACCTATGTGCATCTTTAATTCTTTGCTAAGGGATAATTTACATTGCATTTATTTTCTGAGAAGTATGAGTTGATTTTAGGAAACTGCTATTTTCATTCATCGGTGACATTTCTGGGTGCCCACCATGAACTGCAACTTCAGGACGAGGTTCCTGGCTCTCTCCTGCCCATCAGACTCTGCCTAAGCCGTTCCTGCACAGACATCGTGAGGCCACCACTGCTTGGAAATGAAGTTCCCAAAGGACCCTGAGCCCAGGGGCCCACATCAGCCTAGCTCTCTCGGATGCTTTGGAACCCTTTTGGGTCTGTTCATAGCTCTCTTTCCCTGGTTCTGTAACAGTGTTCTGGTGGCTACTAATCTCATTCTGCAGATAAGGATATGGAAACCTGGGGAAGTTAAATGATGTGTCCGGGTCAGTGGTTGTGGCAGGGAACTACCAGTGCTTGGAGTGGGCAATGCCCTTGAGTCAGGTAGGTGACTCAATAGGTAAACTATTGAGGTCCCTCTTGGTTGTTGCTCTGGGCCAGGTACCCTGTGTGCGTAGCTGCTGTCCTCCCCCAGTCTCTGCACGCCCCACCTGCCCTTTATGATGCCTTACTAGTTAGGCACTGACAAGCCCCCTGCAGAACTGAAATATAATGGAATGTAACATATCCAATTGTTCAAAGTGCATTCAAAGTGCATTCAGTTGTTCAAAGGGTCTTTCAAAGCCCACTGCAATACCACTTTCTCCAGGGAGGCACCCAGGATTCCCCTGGCTGTCATTACTCTTTCTTCTCTGGATGCATAGTACCTAGCACACTCACCCCCGTCCATCTGTGCTCAGTACTCAGCTCCACACTTAGGACCCTGTGACTCCTTGAGAGCAGCAGCCTATCCTCAGCACGGGGCAGCAGGATGCCCAGGGCTGGGTGCAGATGGGTGCTCTGCAGTGTTTGCTTTTCTGGTCCAGCCTCTGGCCATCACACATTCTGGGGCAGGGGTCTTCACGCTTTCCTGTGCCTGAGAATCCTCTGGAGAGTGTGCTTGAACGACAGATTCCTGGGTCCC
The DNA here is from genome assembly GCF_022682495.2 of Desmodus rotundus. Taxonomy (NCBI): domain Eukaryota; kingdom Metazoa; phylum Chordata; class Mammalia; order Chiroptera; family Phyllostomidae; genus Desmodus; species Desmodus rotundus. The sequence goes on along the minus strand of NC_071391.1, from coordinate 144,056,142 downwards.
ATCCATAGAGGTCTGATGCAGCAGATGTAAGTGACCTGAAAATCAGCACTGATCACCTACTATCAAGCAGTTTCATTTTAGAAACACACCTTGAGAAAAATCGACGTGAGATGTAGTGAAAGGTGAAATTAACATGACCTCCCCCCCCTCCCCGTTCCCAGGGGAAATTCATGCTGGAGTTTGGAGCTGAGCTGAAGCTTAGAGAGAGAGGCCGTTAGAATTGGACCCCGAATTTACAGATCATCTAGACTGGGGTATCCAACCCTGGCTGCACATCAGAGTCACAGGGGAGCTTTAAAAAAATTTGCTGCTTGTTCCCTCCTCTCTTGAAGCTAAATCTCTGGAGGAGCAGCCCAAATACAGGTGTTTCTACACAATCTCCAAATGTATCGGATGTGCCAGCCCAACCCCCTCGTGGCACAGAGGGGTCTGTGGCTTGCAGAGAAGCCGGCCTGCACTGTGTGCGTGGCCCCCACACACGGCCCCAAGTGCATGGGCCTGGCCGTCCCTGCTTTCCACAGTTGTTCCCCCAGCATTCTAGCCTCGGATGTAATTTCAAGACCTGCCTCCCAAAATAGACTATGAGCTCTGGAAGGCCCGACACCGAGGGCACTTTTTTGATTTCCCTGTCTCAGGGCTTTAGGGTAGAGATGATTAATGAATTCTTATCATTCTTTTGATCTTGAGTTAATTAATTAGTTAACTAAAACTATCATGAGTACCTGGGCTGTGGTAGATATTTTTGACTGATTGTCTTCGTCAATGAGCAGCTTCATTTCCTGTAGCTTTTAGTGATCTGTCCTTTCTTCTGCCCTGCCCACCTTCTGCCCTGTACTGTGATTATTAATGTTCCTCCATTCATGCATTTAGTTCATTGAACACACATGTATTGAGGGTCTACGATGGGCTGAGTCTGTTCCAGGTGCTGGGGATACATCTAAGAACAAAACCAGATCCCTGTTCCCTTGGAGCTCAAACCTTATTTTTTTGAAGGTTGGATCTCCTGTGTCCCTACTTGGAGAATTTCTATTGGCTTCCCGAGGTTCACTAACCAGAAAACAGAGTGATTACTGTCTCTTCTCTCTCCCTCACTCCTCCCCATGTCCCTTCAGCTAACTGCACCCCCTTTCTCCTCCCTTCTACGTCCTGGGTGTTCTCTAGACTTTGGGCAGGAGCCTGGGGGAATCTTGTAGAACTGCCTGGAGACTGAGACACACCTGAGGGGCAGACCTGACTCTTCTGTGTGGGGAAGGTGGGCTGAGAGGGCACTGGATTCTCTGAATCTGGCATTTTAAACATTAGCAGTGACTTTAAAACGTTGTAAGTAGCCTTCTGATTTCTTTTTGTGAACACAGTGTGTACTCAGTGTATAAAAGGATATATTATAGCGGGGCGTGTGGCAAAAGTAATGAGTGGCCCCAAATCCTGGCACTTTGAATCAATTTATTTATAATTTGACATATATCCTTGAAGATTATTTTTTTCATTTTTAAAAAAGGCAATTTTAGTTGTGAAATTCAAGACCCAAATAAAGTACATAAAATAGACATGTATGCTTTAATGCTGGGATTCTCAACTGGGGGTGACTTTGTTCCTTAGGGGACAGTTGGCACTGGAGACACTTTGGGTGTGTGGGTGTGTGACACGCACACTCGCTGCTGTCATAGAAGGTAGAGGCCAGGGATGCTGCTGAACATCCCACACTGCCCTGGACACTGCCTCCTCCCACAATAAATATCCAGGCTTAAATGTTAATAGTGCCAAAGCTGACAGGCCCTGCTTTAATGAATAAATTAGGAAGGAAATGCCCATACACGTCACCTAGGTCAAGAAATAGAGTCTTGATGGCCCCACCCCTTCCACCAGAAGCCTCCAGAACTCTTGCCTTTTTTTCTAGAATAATCCCATTCCAGATATGTTTTCCCAGTGTTTGTCAATTTACATTTTCACTCAGCAATCAGCCAGGGGAACTTTTCTATGTCGGTAAATATTCTTCTCCACACCTTTTTAAATGTCTGCATTTTATTATGTGTATTTTATTTAATATAATATATATTCAATTAACTAATTAATATAATGTATTTAATATATATAAAATAATAGTATTTTAATGTATGGATGCACCATGATTCAGTTATTCAACTTCCCACCGATGAATATTTAAGTTATATCAAACTTTTAATATTTATAGTCGATGCTTAAATTCTACTGTCACAGTGAGAATTACCCTGGTGTCTAATCTTTGCCTACATATTTCATTGTTTCCTTTGGATAAATAGCCGGAGTGGCATTGCTGTGTCAGAGTGCAGGTATTTAAGGCTTTGCTGCATTTCCAAAGTTGCTCTCCTGAGTCTGGAACGACTTTACCTTCCCATCAGCGGAGTGCGGGGGCTTGTTTTCTTATAACCCCACTCACGCAAAGCATTATCGCGCAAATCTTTAATACTTTCCTAGGTTCAAATAGTGTTTGTGATATGTCAAAATTATTACCTGTTTGAATTTATTCTTACTGGATTGGTTTTTAAATTTCCCATTTAGAGGGGGCTGGAGTGTCGTCTTTTTCTTAATTAGTCACAGGTGCTCTTCCTACACTAAGCATGTTAAAATTTTGTCATAGATGTTCCAAACATCTTCGCCAAGTCTAACTGGCCTTTTGGCTTTCAAGTTTACCCTTCTCAGAGTACGTCCCACCCGCTCCGTGTATGGACCGGCCACCACTGCCAGTGTACCCACTGCTTGTTTCCCGGAAAGTGTGGTTTCCATTAGGAATTAGAAAGACAGAGAAGGGGTGGGAGTCCTTGCGGGAAAGAAGGGCCCGGCTTCTGCTGGGTTGAGTGGGAAATGAGAGCTGCCCAGTTCTTGGGGTGCCCAGGCTTAAAAAAGCCTACCCTTTCTGGGGGGAAATCTGTGCCAAGATGTAAAGCAGACTTTCCTTCAGCAGAAGCCAGGACTGTCTTTCCTCCTTTCAGTTGCCTCTGTCTTTGCTTGGCTGCTGATTCTCTGAATTTCCATCACTTTCTTTGTCTGATGGGTAATCTAATGAAGTGTCCGGAGAGTGCCCGGTGCAGAGCAAGTCCTCAGTAAGTATGTGAGCGATATCTCAGCTCCCATTGAATGGCAACCCCCATCTGCCTCCCCCAGCCCCTGGCAACCTCTCTCCTACTTTCTGTGCCACAAATCTGGCTATTCTAGGTACCTCATGTAAGTTGAATCCAATAACGTTTGTCCTTTGTGTCAGAATTGCCTTTCCTTTTAAGGCTCAATAATATCCTACTGTATGGATACCCCACATTCTGTTTATACATTTATCTGTCAGTGGGCCTCTGGACCTTGGCGCCTTAGAGATGCAATGGGAAATGGACCAGTATTTCTCAGCCTTTCTTTAAATGGTCCTTTGGCCCACATGAGACACTCCCATGTTACAGACTGGTGCGCACCCTCAGTGAGCACCCCTGCTTCACAGTTTGTCTTCTCTATGACCCCACCAGCCCCAAAGACCCCACTGCCATCGGTGTTATGAAAACAAGCATTCTGTCTGCTTCCCAAATGTACCGAGACCTTTATACCTGAATTGGGGGGTAGAGGGTCTGTCCTGTCTTTGCTACTGGGGATTGGCAGCTGGCCGAGTGCTCCCTTCCACACTGTAACCCCTGTGTGTGTCCAGGCCCTGGGGGGCTAACAAGCATCTTGGACCATTGAGAGGTATCTGTCCCAGAAGATGGGCCTGGGGCCCAGACCACTCGGGGGACAGTAACCCTGGCCGCTGATAGGTAGATTTTACGAGGTGGTGAGCAGAAGGGCAGTGATGTGGCTCCTTGTGCACGGCCATGGCCACATCTGACATTTAGGGATCAGTGTATACGTGGGGCTCTTGCCAGTGGAGGTTGCTGAGCCAGGTGGCCCCCAGCTGTGGCTGGGGCAGGATGGCCTGCTCCTTACCTGTCTCTGAGGCCCTCCTCACTTTCCCCACCTCAGCCCACAGTCTTCAACGGAGCTGGCTTCAGTGGGGGACCAGGACGGTTTCTGCAGCCTTCCTGTCACACACCTTGGCTCTTGGCACTCATGGGCCAAGATGGAGATTTCTTTGTTCTCCAGTTCACGTTGGATAATCTTCCTTTAAGGCACTCTTTTCAAACTTTTTGGACTGTTACATACAATAAGACTTATTTTACATTAAGGTATAGTACACATTCATAAATAGATATGTGAAAATATGATCAAAAGTTTCAAGTGGTAGTACTTTTCTGATCAAGGGTGTACTCTGATATTTTCTTCTCTGGTCCGTTCCGTCATTATAAAGACATATTGGACAACTCACTCAGTTGACGTCATGGGCCTGTAATGGGTCCCAGTGAGTAGTTTGGAAATCACCACCTCACAGCATTGGGAGACTCCGGTCTAGGAGTCTGGGGTAGAGTTGTGTGGGCTTGGGGAAACAAGTGAGGAATTTCCATGGGGGCCACACGAGTAGGTTTCTTCTTCTTCACTGAGTCTTTCAGTCTGGGGGAACACCCCCACGGCTTTGGCACGATCCCCATGGGTGCTTGCTGGCCCCCAATTCAGCAGAGCAATCTGGGGAGAGGACCAGGTCCTCCCATGACAAAGCATGAGCTGTGAGTTCTCTGAGTCTGTTAAATTACGTGCACAAACCACATCTCTCATGGCCAAAATTAATTAGCAAGGACAGGACAGGTCTAAATTCATGATAAGGAAGGAGCTATTTTCTTAACTGTTTCCTAATTAGCACCGGGCCTTCCCTTTCCTTGGCATCTGTAGATCATGTGATTGCACTGGGTTAATGTTTCATTTCTTTCTTGCTCCTCTTTGGGGCTGTAGTGCCCATCAGTGACCCCTCAGTGTCACCCAGAGGGTCCCAGGCTCTTCCAACCAGGACTTGGTGAAACCTTATTGAGGGCCTTTGTTCTTGTCATCTTCGGGGACAGCAGGGCATGGAAAATGTTTAAAAGATATTTTGCACAGGGCTTGGCACACAGGCACTGTTCAATTAATACTGGGCAGGAGTACCAGGAAATGCGTCCGACTGGACAATTCAAGAGAGGCTGCAGGTGGAATTTTCCGTGTGACTCGTGTAGATCACAGGAATTTCATAGGGGAGGGGAAATAGATGCTTAGATAGCATCTTATATCCTTTCAAAACCCCATAAAGTAGGCACTCATGATTAATTTATTGCCGAGAGTTTAGGAAGGCCTAGGGAGTTTAAAAGCCCTACCTGTGCAGTAGTGCAGGGTGTCAAACTCATTTTCACCAGGGGCCACATCAGCCTTTTGAGACTCATTCAAACTACAGACGGAACAATGGATTCTAATGTAACAGTACAAAATGTTCATTGGTCTGCTTTCAGATTTTCATGGCCACTCACCTTTAAGTTTAAGAAATACTACTTGTTGAGTTTTGGTGTAGTCTCAAAGGCTATCCTCAAGTGTATGAAAACTTATTCAAATCTGCCTCTTGTTTAACTATATATCTGGTTGGATTTTCTTTATAGATATCAACCAAAACAAGACATCTCAACATGTCGAATGCAGAACTAGATATGAGAACCCAGCCAGGCATTGCAAAATGTAATCAGTGTCACTTTTCTTTTTCCTTTGTCTAGGAAGTTATAGTTATTTTTCATAAAAATATGTCACTCATGTTAACATGTACTGGGCTTGCTCTTCTTAATTTAAAATTAAGCACTAAATGAATATTTTTAAATGCCCCAGTTTTAATTTCTAACATGGTGAAAGTCGATAGATGCAAGGCATGTTAATAAAAATTCTTTGGGGTCTTCAATAATTTTTAAGAGTGATGTTCTGTGATCAGAATGTTTGAGAATCATTGCCCTAAGGTCTCACCACCACCACCCCTACCCCCCCGCAAAAAAAAAGTGTGCTCTGTGGTGGTCTTTGGCATCCCAAAGTTCAGGTTCTTTTCCCACATCACTGATTTGCCACAGGTGGTGAGGGGGGTTGGGAGTCACACTCTCCCACTGGGGGAGGTTGATCAGAATCTCTCAGTCTCTGAAGGAACTTCCAAAGCTGAGCAACCATTTTCAACATAATTGCCTTGGAGTCTACCAGGCCCTGCTCTGCCTCTCTCTCTTTCCTTTCACCATGGTTTTCTCTTGTTCTCTCTTCCTCTGTTGTCTCTCTCCTCCAAATTCTTCCCCAGACCTTGCTTGTGTCCCTGACACCTCTCTGCTTTCCTCTCTTTTGTGCTCTGAAATGTTCCAGATGAGAGCTGCCTTTCATGGAAACCAGCTACATTGTACCGACTTTGCTCAGCTTCAGAGGAGGTCTCGGGGTCCTGGGAGATGTTTCTGGAGTTTTGAGGGGCTTTCCCAGTCCAGGCTCGATAAAAGCTGGGCAGGCCAGGGGGAGACCGAAGGCTTCTCACTGGAGAGCCTTGCACAGCGGGTGTGGAACTGTGTGATTTTTTTCCCCTTCCTTCCCTTCCTCTCTCCCTCCACATTTTCCCCTCCCTCTCTCCCTCCCTCCCTTCCTTCCTTCTTTCCTCTTCACCTGAGGACATGCTCATTGGTTTTAGAGAGAGGGGAAGGGAGGGAGAGAGAGAGGGAGAAAAACGCTGATGTGAGAAACATCGATCTATTGCCTCTCATACGTCCCTGACCAGGAAGTGCCCTGACTGGGGACTGAACCTGAAACCTAGGCATGTGTCCTGACCAGGAATCAGACGCACAACATTTTGGTTTATGGGATGACGCTCTAACCATCTGAGCCACACTGGCCAGGGCAAACTGTGTGATCTTTAAGATCCAACTCACATATAAATTTTGTGTCTTGCTGAACATTTAAAATCATCCTTTTGAACACAGAATTATTTCTGTTCTGATGCTTAATGGAAGACTGGGACATACTTAGCCTATTTTGTGCCTCTCATCCACACCTCGTGTCCAAGGCTTCAGACAGACTGTCCACCATCTGGGGCACTGTGGGTCTGATCTCCGCCGTCACAGTGTTAGTTCTTCCTGTTGTCTACCCCAAACTCTTCTGCGTTGCCTTGTCCCAGCTCCATGAACAGCTAGAATTGCCCTGGGACAGTCTGCTTCAGACAGACCCCTTCAAGGCCAAAGTAAGCTGTTTTTTAAAAAAAATTGACATAAAATTCATATTTTCCAAAATTCACCATTTTGACTACTTAGAAGTGGACAACTTAAATAGTTTTTAGTGTATTTACAATGCTGTACAACCATCATCACTATCTCATCCCAGACCATCTCATCATCCCCCAAAGAAACCTCATTAAGCACTTATTCCCTGTGATTTGCTTATTCTAGACATTTCATGTAAATGGAATCATATAATACGTGGAGGTGGATGACTCTAAAAAGAAAAAGGGAATATTTTCTATGACGACCATTCATTCTTAGAGTCAGAAAAATTTATTTAGAAAGTCAGGACTAACAATAACAAACTCATTAAGAAGAGTCAAGCTGGGTATTTTGCTTTAAAAACTTCTGATGGGGCTGCTGTTTCTCCATCCCAGAGCCGAGAAAGAGAAGTCGTGTGATGGGCGCCAGACATTCATGCAGACTGGTGGGGTTCCCCGGGGAGCCGTTGGCTCTGTGGGGTTTCCTTTAGGGGGAGAGTTGCAGCGCGTGTCTGAGGAGCTGCCCCTAACTCGGTGGGAAGGGCAGAAATGACAGCCTCTCACTTCCTGTCTGTGTATCCCACAGGGGTGAAGAAGAGAACCAAGGTCATCAAGAACAATGTGAACCCTGTGTGGAATGAGGTATGTGGGTTTGCTCATGTTCCCTGTCTTCCTCTCTCTCTGCGGCCACCACCGCTGATGGCACAAGTCAGGGGGCCCCTGCAGAAATGGGCTTTCTCAGTGGTATTGTCAGGGAGGGGAGGGGCTGGTGCTCTAGTGTGCCAGCTAAATCCTCTTGGCACTTGGAACCTGGGAGGACAGCTGGTGGCCTGGCATGCCATGTCAACAGATGCATCTGCCCTGTGGTGTGGGCGTGGCACGGGGAGGAGTAAGATGTCTGTCTGTTTCCTCCAGCTCTGGTCAACCAGGTAGAGGGCGTTTAGGGGCTCTCTGGCCTGCTTTTTCTCCCTTACACAGGCCATTCTCCCTGTCCAAAGCTCACCTCTTTCCCATAGCCCTCCTGGATTCACCAGGACCTCCTCTGGCCCATGCCGGGCCCCTGCCCTTAACCAGCGCCCTGCATGTGCCTCCCTGGGTGCCTTGCGTGGATGGGGTTGGGACGCACAAGGGAGCCCTGACTCTGAGGAAGGTCCTGGGGCCTCTGGCTGGGCCTCCCGAGTGTGGCACTAACTCATGCTGCCCACCAGAGTGGGGCCCGGCTCTGGATGAGCACCTTGACCGTGGTCCCTGCGGACTCTGTAGGATCACTGGGCATTTCTCCTAGCTGTACTTCTAGGCCTGGTGATTGGCGGCACTGAATCAGGGTGGGGGTCATGGGAGTCTGGCCTCCTCTCTTCTGCTGCTTCAGCCCTATCACTCTGAAGCTCTGCAACCCTGCCATTCATGTGTTCCTTCATTCACTCACGTATCCATCCCCCACCAGCCTCACTCATGGATGCCTGCTCGGTGCCCTTGGGGGGTCGGGGTGAACCAGACAGTCTCTTCCCCTAGGGGGCCACAGGTTACAATGTCTTTCCTCCTTTTCTTCTAGGGCTTTGAGTGGGACCTCAAGGGCGTCCCCCTGGACCAGGGCTCCGAGCTTCATGTGGTGGTCAAAGACCATGAGACGATGGGGAGGAACAGGTGAGGTGGGCAGGGGGTCTCTGTGGCCTGCAGGGACAGGTAAGGTCATGGTGGACATATATTCCAGAACCTGGGCCCCAGAGAGCTGGTGTTTCAACTCAGCATTTACTGAGCACCTGCCTCCCCTGGGCCTGGCCCAGTGGTGGATGTTGGGGAGTGGCTCAGCTGCAGCCTCAAAAACCCAGCCATGGATCAATCTGAGAGCCGCCCAGACTGCAGGGAAGGAAGTTGGGCTAGAATCAGGTGTGCACGTGTTTGCATAGACAGCCTGTGTCCCAGGGAGTGGGGAGGAGTAGGCGCCCTGTGTCCAGTGCCAGCCTGGGCTCCTGGGTGTGGCCCTTTCTCCTCGCCCTGCCCAGACTGGTGAGGGCAGTGGCACCCTGCAGGGAGCTCTCAAGGAAGGCTTCATGGAAGAGGTGGGCCTTGAGGGGAGATCTGTGATTTGGAAGTCGGAACAGGAATAATGGTTTCCACTGACTGCACACCACCCTGCTGTAGTGTTTTCTGTTGTTATTTCACGTAGTGGTGGGGAGGGTTTCCAGACTAGCAGGGGCAAGGTTGTGGTGGCATGGCAAAAGCGGGCTCTCTAGGCTGGCCATGGGTCCTTTCTCTTGTCATTGAGCTCCTGGCCCTTGTATGTGCTGCTGGTAGGGGTGGGGGTGGGCAGGACCAACCGAGTGTGCAGATGGATGTTATTTGTTCTCTGTTGGTTGTGGGGTAGCGTGGCCTGGGAGACGCAGCCTGTGAAGCTGCACAGCCTGCATGTCAGGGGTTCAGCAGTCCCTGCTGGGCGTGGTGGGGTGCAGCTGCAGCTGTGTCGGGTGCCGCCAGGGGTGGATCATGCTCTTGGTGCCATGTACTGAGCTCTGGGCACAAGGGTCAGGCATGATGGTTTAGTGACCTGCTCACAGGGGAGTCTTTGTTTGGGAACTGGGTCAGTACTGCCTGAATCCTGGGACGCCTGGCTGTGTTACCTTGGGGTGGGGAAGGAGAGAGAGGGAAGGGGGGAGGATTCAGAGACCTGGGGAAGGCTGACAAGGGTCTTAGGCTGCAAAACACCTGGAGAGTTGAAATCATATAAAGCTTGGAAGAAACCAACTGCCACCGTTTCTCGTGTGTCTGCTGGCCATGGGTACAGGGGGTGGTATGTGTGGGAGTGGGGGGTCACTTCCACTGAGCCCTTCAAAGGTGAGGCTGCAAGGTGAGTGGGCCCAGGGCCTGAGCAGCCCCATCCTGCATAGCGGGCAGGGGCTTGAATCAGTTCACACTAAACTATCCCAAAATGGGCAAACATTTTGTAGAAAACACAGAAACCTCTAAAAGGCAAGAATGATGGACCTGTGGGTCAGGAAGGGAGTGGTGCTGAGCACTGGGTGGTCCTGGAAGGCTTCCTGGAGGAAGACCACTCAGCCTGACTTAGAGGCTGGGGTAGGCTTTAGAGAAGGCATTCCAGTGTCTGAGTATGGAGGGCAGCCAGGCTAAGGCCTTATACGTGGGACTAAGTCACATGACATGTGAGCCCAGTGAGAAGGGAGCAGTGGGCCCAGCTTGATAGGGGCCTCCAATACCAGGCTGAGGATGACATTAACAAAACCACACCAGCTGACGCTTACTGAGAGCTAGCCGTGTGGCCCTGTGCTGAGCCTCTCTATACAAGATCTTTTTAAGTCAGTTACGTACTACTATTGATGTTATAATTGTCAGCATTACAGATGGGGAATCTGAGGCCCTGAGAGACTGGGTAATTTTCTCAAAGGCTAGTGGTGGCAGAGCTGTGATTAGAGGGCTCATTTGCAACAGGCTCATAATCACTGAACCTCTCAGAGGCTGCTGGAAGCCCTGGACGGGGGCGGAAACTCCTAGAGAGTTCAGTTCCCTGGTGATGCTGGCGTGGGGGGGGAGAGCTCAGCGAGGCAGAGGCAGAACAGTCTGGTTACTGCAGGGCATGCAGAGGAAATGCACGTTTCATTTTCATGATCAGATTCAGCATTTTACAGACCCTGTGGGAAGATTTCTAAGACTATGAAGGCAGCACAAGGTCAGGAGTCATGAATACGTGGGACCGTTCAAGGACCAGGGTGGTCTTCAGGGTGACACCAGGCCAGTGCCACACCTGGGCTGTCCTGGCTCCGTGAGCCAGAGGTCACATTAAGGGCCAGGCTGCATTGTACCTCGGGGCCCCCTGCTTGGCCCCTGTGGGTGTCCTCCTGGGGGGAAGCCAGCTCTCAGAATTCTCCTCCCACGTGACTAGTTGATTGCAGGGCCAGTGTGCTTAATCAGTTCCTCAAACATCAATTTGCAAAAGAACGAATTCCCATAAGTTCCCAGTTTACCAGAAACGGCTTTCTGATAATCATTTGAATGTAATTTTTGAGTTTTGCAACCATATATCAATTTTGCATTTCTAGCAATTAAAAGTTAAATAGTAACTAAACTGAGTTTAAGTGTATGTAAACTTACATTCATAAACATGTGAAGAACTTCAGAGGTTGCTCAGACAGCACTGTCACGTGTAGAAATGACAGAATTCTGGCTTCGTTGTAGGAGCCGCTGGGGTACGCAGCCTTGACAGCAGTTTGCCTGAATGCCCAGCCTGCCTGAGCGGCGGGCAGGAGGCCGGCTGCTTACCTGCAAGGTGGCTGCCAGGTGCCTCCGTGGTTGGACCTCACAGTACTTTCACCTATGAAATGTGAGGAAGGAACCTGAGATTAAGAATTCTGAAGCTACAAAAGTAAGAAACATACCAGGAAGTAACAAGAGTAACCCCGTGACATTTTTCATTTTGAAAGAGAAGAGGGAAAAAATTCAGTTCAATGAACATTGTAAATAGAACACCTACTCACTACCCTCCACTTGTCATTGGTCAGGAAGCAAACAGGGAAATAACAGGTGTAACCGTGACGGTCGTCATCTGATTGTCCTCAGGGCTTCAGTGAGGTCACCCAGGGTTAATGATGGGACAGCCCCCTTCATAACTGGGAGCTTTGGTGTGTGTCCTGTGTGGTTGTGGCTGGTCCTCCTTGGGTCTTCTTCCAAGCAGGCGGATCGTGCGTAGCCATCTACCGTCACTCACTCCTGCGGTCTCCCTCTGTCTGGCCTTGTCTCCCTCTCCCTCCCTCCCTCCTCTGCCTCATCTGTTTCTAGAGTTCCCGTCAATGCCTCACTTACTCTTTAATCTCAGTCTCTCGCTTTGCTTCTTTTCCTTCCTCACCCCCCTTTCCTTTCAGTCTTTCTCTCCACTGAGTCTCCCCTACCTCTACTTTCCTGTCTTTCTCCATGGCTTTGGGGGCATTTGATGCTCTGTATTTCCGCTGACAGCCGATGGCAGTTTTGGTTGACTTCGTTGTACCAGATTGGTCTGCTGGCCTGGAGTGGGACCTTGGGAAACCTTGGGAGGGGAATCTCAGGCTGGGAACTGCCTGCTGGCTGCTCAGCACCCCACCCACCCTCAGCCTGAGGGACCCCAGAGTCAACTGAGAGGGGTGAATAAACTTTGTGTTGATAAAATCTGGTTTGAAATTCGCATAAAAGGAAACCCTATTCCCTAGGGACGGGAGACACTCATTGCAAACCCAGCTGGAGGTCCTGGACTCCTGTCCCAGGCTGCACTGAACAACTCACTTCCTGTTTACTCTGGCTTCTGGAGAGCCAGCCACTGGAGGGGATGTGACCCTTGATCCCCACCAGCTGTTTTGACCCCTGGGATGTTCAGCCCAGAGGTTCCTAATCCAGCTACACCATAGCACCCTTGGAGCTTCTACAGACACCACTCTCTGGCCCCCCTGCCTGTCCCCCTCCCCTGCCCCCCCATAGAAGTTCTGATTTAATTCGTTGGGGGTGGGGCTTGTGCATCATTACAAATTCCCAGGCTTCAGGTATTTCTACTGTGCAGCCTGGGGTGGGACCACTCACCTCAACTCCAGACCAGTGCTGCCCAGTGGAACTTTCTAAGACGATGGAACTCTTCTGCGTTGGCTAATGTAACTGGGGACTGTCGCCAGATGCGGACCAGGCCCACAGTGGTCTGCCTCAGGCCGGTAGTATGTGGGTTCTTGACTTCGTGTAGAAAAGATTTCACAACAGGATTCTAGGTGATTTTGCGAGTACATTTATTAAGGCTGGAAACAGTGAAACAAAGGAAGGACAGGATAGAAGAAGCTAGAGGAGAGAGAGCAGGCAGTGCTCTGCTTTGGCTCCCTAGAAACGTTATAGGAAAGAAGTGAGCCAGGGCGGGGCTGCTGTTAGCTCACTGGGAAGTCAGAGAAAAGGAGACAGGGTCAGGGGGTAAGTCAGCCCTGGATGAGCTGCCGCTGTCTGCTGCTCCCCTGGTTTCAAGTCTTGTGCCGGACCCTTAGAGTTTAGAAGGAAAGTGGAAAGTTCATGCCAGAGAACAGGCCTGGGCGTGCTGCAGAGCCAGCCTTGCCTGGTCTTTGTCTTGAGGGTTCTTATCTCTTCTGCCAGCGAGAATCTTAGGGGAGGGTTTAAGCAGAATATTCATCAGCTTTCCAGAGGTGTTTTTAGTGTGCTGATGCATCAAAATGAGTGTATAGGGGTGGTTGGGATTATTCTTGGTCTGCTTTACTGTTTTACTTTTATCTTGGGTCTGTCTGGCTCTTATCTGGTTTTTGTTATTTCTTCCCCTGACTTCATCCGTCCTTGGGTTTGTCTGGTACAAATGGTATTAGCTGGGTCTCTGTCCTCTATCTCCCTGACCAGAGTGATTTAAGCTATTTATTCTCTGGTCTGGGAGGAGAGGTACAAACCATTTGTTTTCGAGTGTCCTTGGGTAGGGGAGATAAGGTCTTACAGTTTTCACTAGCTGGCTGTCAACTGGTCACATTGTTTGGCCTTATTTAATTATCTTGTCTCAGTTTCCCCATTTTACTTGCCAGGGAATTTTCCTAGCTTCTTACTCTCCTGCCTCATTACCGAGTCTTAAATTTTACTTAATTTTAATTCATTCAAATGTAAATTGCTGGTGTGCGTGGTGGCTCTGCGTTAGGCAGAGCAGCTCTGGATTTTTAGAGTGTTCCAAATCCTGGCTGCGTGTTAGAATGACCTGGAAGCTTTACACTTATTGATTCTAGAGGGGAAGAGGTAGGGGAGGGAGGGGGGAGGGAGAGAGAGAGGAACACTGATTTGTGGTTCCACTTATTTATGCATTCAGTAGTTGATTGCTGTCTGTGCCCTGACCGGAGATCAAACCTGCCACCTTGGTGTATCAGGACGACGCTATAACCAGCTGACCTGCCCGGCCAGGGCATGACCTGGAAGCTTTAACAGAGATCAGTGTCTGTGTGAGCTCGGCACTAAATTGATTAAAGGACGAACTGGAGTGGGATGCCGGCGTGGGCTCTTCTTGACACTGCCCGGGGGAGGCCAGTGGCACCAGGGCCGGGCACCCGCTGCCGTAGAGCAATGCTGGCACTGCTGCACGGCGCTGCTTTCAGTCTTCCCACGGACTAGCTGAGGGATAAACACAATCTGTTACCCTGGTGACAGTTCACGTATGCCATTTTCAGTGGACATGATGTCCAGACGGTGACCACGGGTACAACTGCACCTGGTAAATTGGTAAGGCAATGAAAACTGACCGAAGAATCTTGTCGGCAACTGTCAACACTGACCTGGAAAAATGGGATTTGATAGAAATAATTCCACACACACACACACACACACACACACACACACACACACACACACAAACCCCTTAAAATGAAAGGGAGCTATAGTTGATAAAGCAAAGCCTGATATGTACAAAAAAATGAAATAAATCTTTGAGCTAAATTTTTGTTGGGAAATTTAAACAGAAAACAGATAGTTATCAATGACAATAATTTTGGTAAAATAAAAACGAAGATTTTTTTTAAAAGGGAAATTTAATTGCATTGTTTAGAAAATGTGTCAACAAATTAAATGGGCTTAATTTGTTCTGGAAAATGCATTCCCAGTAGAACTTAATTAATGTAAGTGTATTCGTGATTTAAATGTTTGGTAAATATGAATGTGGAAGCAAAAGTCTCCATGGGGTCAAAACATCCACCTGCCAGAGCACCAGGGTCCAAATGACGCTCACCCTGACTGCAGCAACTCGCTGGCCCAGGTCTGCCAGGCCCGGGTAGGGCCGTCAGCTTCAGCGAAGAAACATGCAGGATGCCCAGTGGAGTTCGTATGGCCCCACATTGCGTGGGACATGCTTATATCGAGAAATAATTCGTTGTTTACCTGGAATGTAAACTTCCCAGGGAATCCTGTATTTGATCTGACAAGCGAACCCCGGGTGACTGTGTGCCCAGCCCGCTTTAATCAAGAAGTGTGGAAGGAAGGAGGCCTAGGTTTACACCCAGGAACAGTTAGGAGGACGTGCTGCCTTTGAAGAGGCTTTCCTTTAGGCTTCCACAGTAGTGTTTTCTTTGGAATAGTGTGAGCCGCTCGCAGCCTCTTAGTGACCCGGTGGCACTATAGAGTGGGGCATGGAGGGGGTTCTCGCCCAACATAGAGTCCCCTTGCCTGCCTTGCCTCCCCCGTGATCTGTGTTGGCCATCAAGGGCCGCACTGGCTGGGGTCCCAGCAGGCAGCTGGGGAACCTCCTTCTCCTCCCTTCTGCAGCTGCGCTGCCTCACACCCCACACTGGGCTTGATGAGCTGGTCCAGGGGAATGAGTGTGGACTTTGGCAAAAGCTGGGGTGCAGTCTCAACAGCTGTGAGGCCTTGAACAGGTAGCTTAACCTCCCTGAGCCTGTTTCTTCCTCTGTAGGGAATATGGAACCAAATGCTAAAGCACATCCGAGGGACCGGCCACAAGGGGTTGCTCAATAAGCTGCAGCTCCTTTTGGCACATGCCCTTCTCCTTCTCTCTCCCGTTGCCCTCCTGCTCACCCTAGTTGCTTCAAGTCCTACTGAGGCAGCGCTTTCCCATCAAAGGCTGCTCTCCTCCAGCTTGGTTTGAAAAAGGACTAATTCATACTGAAGCGTTGGTGGCAACTTATGGCTTAAGCTCCTCTGGGGAACCCGGTGGATGCTGCTTTGCATGCCAGGCTGTGTAGACTCTCCAGGGAATGCTAATGGTGAATGTCAGGCACCACGGCAGGTTATTAGGAAATTTGCTGAGTGGTGGGTCTTCCTGACTCAGGTGACTGTCTCCTGTTGGGCTGTCTCTGAGTCTGGAGTAGGCCTTGGTGTCCCCAGGGTAAAGGTGGGGGTGTCCTGGTGCCTCCTGGGACCCTGGGCTTAATCTACCGGGGGAATGTGGGCACTTCTGGGAAGGAGCTGAACATGAATGAGTCCTGGTCCTTTTAACAAGAGGGCCCCCATGCAAGAATGCCTGGGATGTGACTGGAAGGGCCAGTCAGCGGCTGTCCCCCACTCTGGAAGTGTGTGGGTGTGGAGCGCTTGGTCCCAGTCCCCCAGGCTGCCCGCCAGAGCCGAGCAGGGCAGGAGTGGCGGCGTGAGAAGAAACGTCAGAGGCTTCTCTCAGGGGCCCCGCTCTCAGTAGTGAGTCTCATCTTGGCACTGTCTGTGGCTGGGACCTCTCTGCACTCTGCTGCCTCATCAGGACCAGGGCAATGACAGTACCTACCCGGCAAGGCCGCGTCAAAGTTTAAATGAGACAATGCACGGATTTCAAGTGCCTGCTCAGTGCTTGGCGCACTGACGCTGTTCAGTGTGTGGGAAGTGTTGGCAGCAGCAGGGTCCACAGAGACGCGCGTGCACACACACACACACACACACAGCTGCGCGTGCATACCGCCCTACGCCCATGCCCCACATGGGCACATGGCTGCCCCCCGAGTGTGCCCAACATACTGTGTTCACGTATGCACACACATTCTTCTATTTTAAAAAACTAAAAAATCTCACGAAAGTTAAAAATTATACGCATTTTATAGGCACAAATAAGCTCCATTCTTAAAAAATTATAAAGGAAAAAGTACAAGTTCTCCCCCCATCTTCCCCTTCCCTCCAGTGGCGTCTGTTGTTGACAATTTGGAACACCCTCCCCTCAACTTTTCCTAGGCGTGTGCAAGCATCTGTTTATATACATGGGTACACATGTGCTGACACAGAAATGGAATCACGCTTACATGCTGGTCTGCACCTTGCTTTGCATCGTGAGCCCGGTCCCTCGGTGTGCACGGACTGACCGTTTTACACGGCCGTGCTGCGCGCCGCACAGCGTGGACGCCCGGGCTCCGTCCCACCGTAGCACCCACGTCGACTGCTCTTTAGTTTCTTCCCGATTTCTTGCTCTTGAATGATTATCTACTGAGCATCTTTATCCAAATGTTTCTGTCCTTATACTATTTTTTCTTTCAGATGGGTCCTTAGAAGTGGGATTACTGGATCAAAGGGTGGGAGCACGAAACATTTTCATAGATTCTACCAGATTACTTTGCAAAACGCTGTTCTAATTTGTGTCTACCAACACAGTCAAAAAAGTGCCTGCCAATTTTTTAATTTTTGCTAGTGCCACAGGGAAAAGTTCTTATAATTCGTGCTTCCTTGACTCCTTGTAAAGTGGGGCATCTTTGAAACACCATTTCAAAGACAAATGGTGTTTTTGCCCATTTGTATTTCTTCTTCTGCCATTATCTTTATGTTGTGAGCTGCTTGTCTTTTTCATAGTAATTCATAGTGGTTAGTATATTTAGCCTTCAGTCTGTTTGATGTGTGGAGGGTACTTTCTCCCTGCTGGTCATCTGCCAGTTGCCTGTCCCAGCGTGATTGCACACAGGCGTGCACACTCAGATGTGTGTGCGTGTGCACGCGGACATTTAAAAGGCAGAGAGGTGCTTTGTGTTGCTAGAAGTTGGGGGAAGTAGGCCCAAAGCGCGGCCCCTGGACTCCGGCGCGCAGTTGGCAGCCGCCCTTTCTGGAACCCTGGGCGGGCTCTTTGGGGCAGGAGTGTTTACAGCTCCCGTCCCATTGTTCTCCGTCTGCGTGGAAGTGCTGATCTGCTCCTCATTTCCCAAGGGTTTTTGTAACTATACTTTGTCCTGGACTCTATCCAGGGTATCCCTGGCTTTCAGAATAGTATTTTTTTTTTTTGTCTTTCTCTGGATTGAAGTGGAAAACTATTTAGAGTTACCCTCGGGCAGCCCCAGGAAATCAGATATTGGTGGGAAGGCTGCCAGAGGCCAGGAGTGCTCAGGGTGGGAATGTCCGGCTGTCTCTCACTTCCTGCCCTTCGTGGCCAGGCACGCACGGTTGAGAGCTGAGGGGCTCACTGGCGCCTCCTCACCCCCTGAGTGCGTGTGTATGTGTGCATGCGTGTTTGGCTAGGACAGGGGCTCTCTGACCTTCCTGTCACACCTGACACATTGAGTCTAATGAGAGCAGGGTGCAGCTGAGTCAGTGATGAATGTGTCTATGTATTTGTAGTCGGCATGTCTTTAGAGGAAAGGAGAGAGTTACCTACAAAGGAGTTCCCATAAGGCTATCAGCTGATTTCTCAAAGGAGACCTTACAGGCAAGAAGGGGCTGGAAAGAAGTATTCAAAGTCATGAAAGGCAAGGGCCTACATCCAAGATTACTCTATCCAGCAAGGCTATTGTTTAGAATGGAAGGGCAGATAAAGTGCTTCCCAGATAAGGTCAAGTTAAAGGAGTTCATCATCACCAAGCCCTTATTATATGAAATGTTAAAGGGAATTATCTAAGAAAAAGAAGATCAAAAATATGAACAGTAAAATGACAACAAACTCACAGCTATCAACAACTGAACCTGAAAAATAAAAACAAAAAGAAACTAAGCAAACAACTAGAACAGGAGCAGAATCACGGAAATAGAGATCACATGGAGGATTATCAGTGGTGTGAGGGGAGAATGGGGGAAAAGGTAGAGGGGATAAGAAGCACAGATGGTAGGTACAAAATAGACAGGGGGAGGTTAAGAACGGTATAGGAAATGGAGAAGCCAAAGAACTTGTATGTACGACCCAGGGACATGAACTAAGGGGGAAATGCTGGAGGGAGGGGTGGTGCAGGGCAGAGGGGATAAAGTGGAAGAAAAAATGGGACAACTGTAATAGCATAATAAATAAAATATACTTAAAAAACACCCACACAAAAGATAAAGACTGAGAAACTGACATGGAAAACTTTCTGGAGCTTTTTTAGGCAATAATTTTGAAATTATACAAAAGTTGTAAAAATAGAACAAAAAACACCCATATACTCTTCACGCAGATTCATTTATTAATGTTCTATCCATTTGCTTTACAATATTCTCTCTCCAGCCCCCTGCCTCCTTCCTTCCTTCCTTCTCCCTCCCTTTCTTTGTCTCTCGTACTCGAAGGTAAGTTATTTTCATCATGGCCCTTTATCCCCCAATACTTCAGTGTATATTTCCTAAGAATAAGGATATTATTTTACATAATTACAATACAGTTACCAACTTCAGTACATTTAACATGTCTGCCATACTTCTATCTAATTTGCTATTTGTATCAATTGACCAAGTAATGTCTTTTAGCGATTTCCCCTGCCCCTCCCCCAGTACAGGATCCAGTCTAGACTCCCGTATTAAATTTTGTCATCGTGTTTCCGTGGTCTCCTTTAATCTTGGATATTTCTGCAGCCTTTGTCTATTATGACAATTCACATTTTAAAATAATGCAGTTGCCCAGTTTTAAAAACTGGAATGTCCTTTATGTGGGATTTGTCAGATGTTTTTCTCATGATTTGGCCAGAACTAATTCCTGGCCAGAACACATCTTAGGTGAGTCGTGACCCTTTCAGGATCTGGGGCCATGTGATGTCACTCATTGGTGATCTTCATTTTTGTCACCTGTTAAGGTGTTGTATGATTTTTTTCCGTATATTTCCTGTTATCCGCCTCCCCCATCCCTTGAAGTCTAAGGAGCCTCCCCCTTCAGCAGGTGTGATGACCTGTGGTCATCAGGCCAGGAGCCTCATCTCCTCCCTCCTGGAAGGGCAGGGCTGGAGTCATGGAGAACCCTATTTCGGGCCTGGGTTCTTCTGCTGGAAAGTTCTTCTTTCCATGGAGCCACAGTCTTTCTCTGTAAGATTTTGAGGATCTCATTTTTATTCTGCCAGCAGGAATGACCAAAAATTAATCTAACTTCTATATGACACTGTTTCCAGTCACGATCTAATGTGGCTCTCACAGTGACCAGTGGGATAGGTGCATGCAGAGAGGGATGGGACTGTGGGGAGTGGGGCTGGGAGGAAGGGAGCCGCTATTGATCAAGCCCCGTCTATGCTCCAGGCACACGTAGGGAGTTAGGTAAGTCAACTTCGATTTTACGAGAATCCTCCAAGGTGTGCACTGTTCTCCTGAAGCTCCGACAGTGCAGGGGGTTGTCCATTTCATTCAGCCAGTACCCCCCGTGCCTGCAGCAGTGCCTGACCCAAGGTAGGTGCTGACTGCATATTTTCCAAATGAATAGGTGACTTTTACAGATGAGGAAACAGGCTCAGAGAGGGCATGTAACTTGTGCCCAGCCACACAGCTGTCACGAGGCAGAGCTGGGTTTTCAACTCAGGCAGGATGACTTGAGAACTCTTATTCTTAATCTCTCAGTGCTGAATATTTGTTTTTGTAAGATAGTTGGGAGGAAGAATGTTTCTGAAATGTTGCTCTAGTTTGAAAGGCACCGTTTGAGAATGTTGGGAGTGACCCCACATGGGAAGAGAATGGTTGCATGTCTGCCCCTGGGGTGTCCCATGAACCCAATAGAGCAGCAGCTGTGTATCACCCCCTTGGGGGTGCTGGGGGAGGGGGTTAGTCTTACAGTCACTTCTTCGTCAGATGTCAGTGTGAGCTGCACCCACGTCTCTCATCTTCCGGCTCCCTAACGCGGCCCGCAGCACCTGGGGTTGTTGTCCTCTCTGGGCCCCTGCCCCCTTTATGCTTCAGCCCACGGCACCATGGCATAGGTGGAGCCTTGAGATCCCCTGCTGCCGTGGACACCACTCTCAGTGGAAGAGCCGCCCTCTCTGGGTCCCTTGGGCGGGGTTGCCTCTCTCTGGCTGGTTTCTCCAGGTGTTTCCACCAGCTGCCCTGCTGCCAGACCTATCCCGGACACGGACCCTTCTCTTCCCCCTCTGCTCCCTCTCCTCAAGGCCCAGCCTTCAAGGTCACCCCCTGAAAACTCCAGTGTACAGTGTAGACGATTAGACCTCCCAACCTCCTTGGCATTTGAGAGCTTAGCTCATCTACAGAGGACAATTGCTGAGCTTTAAACAATGGCCATTAACCTCTAACCTCCCCAACAGAGGATCAGCAGGCTTGTGACTTAAAATGTAGGTTTTGTTATTTTTCAGCTTTGGTGAGGCCAACAGATTAGGAGACGATTGCCTTTGACAAGATGGTTGGTTGCTCACAATTCCCAAGAGGAGGAGACCAGCCACACCACGCACGGCCACTCGGGAGACACCAGGGTCCATCAGGAGGCGGAGGGTGTGAGGGAAAGCGTGGGCAAGAGCCTTTACTGTGGTTTCCTTGGAAAAGAACATGCGAGGCAGGGTAAGCGAGTTTGGAATGGGCCAGTTTGAATACCGGTGCCAGGTTCGGGGTGTGGCGGTGGTCTGGAGCTGTGTGGAACCTGGCCCTGGGTGACCAGGGCAGGGGAATCTGCCCTGGAGTGTGAGCGCCCAGAGTGGTGGGGTGCGGGCTCTGGGTTGGCTGGTTTGCAGGCAAAAGTTGCACTTGCGGGTGTGTCATTACTATGTCTAGAAACTGGCTCGCCCTCGGAGGGGCAGTCCCTTCCGGGTCAGCAGGCCCCCGACGTCAGAGCATCGACGTACAGAAATAAAATGGCATGACTCATACAGCTAAGAACCTGATTTTTAAAACAGTTGAACCAGATCAAATTTATGGGCTGGGTCCCCTTTCCCTGGAGAAAGCAAACCAAGCGCCTTTCGTTTCTTTCACATCGCGCTCACGGGCTCCGAGGTGTCCCTGCTGCTCTGGCGGGACACATGGCAAAGCCCTGGGAGTCAGGCTCTGCTTGTTACCTGGGTGAGATCAGGCAGGCAGAACGCCTCTCGGGGTCCCAGTCTCCTCCTCTGTGTGGTGGACTGACCAGTAACAGCACCCATCCCACGGGTCAGTGTCACACTAGGTCATCAGTGCGCGTAAGGTGCTGGGCGCTGTGTCCCATACGCTCTGTGTGTGTGTGTGTTGGGGGGGTGGCGGGTCACTACTAGGAGTAGGCTCCCTGAGGTGAGGACAGTGTGTTGCTGGGTGTGCTAAGTAAATACTGTTGAATGGATAAATTACAAGATTTTAAGAGTTTTATGTTCTGTTTTTAAATTTAATTTTTGAGTTGGTAAAAATTTATTTTTTTGTTACAAAAACAAACACTATAAGAAAAAAATGCAGCAAAAATTCCCCTTGTCACCTTTGTCTCCCATCTGCCCAGTTCTCACTTGTCCCCATCGGTACCACTGTCCTTAGTCTCTTACCTATCATTCCAGAATTCTTATATCACGGCTTAATCACCAGTATGGACTCTGCTCCCCTTTTTTTTTATATAATAGGTAGGATATTCATTTTCTGAATAGGTTTTTTTTTCTTGGTATTGTGGTAAAATACAAAGAACAATGATTATCATAACTATTTTTTTAAATCCTTATCCAAGGACATGCTTACTGATTTTAGAGAGAGGAGAAGGGAGGGAGAAAGAGAGGGAGAGAAACATTGACGTGAGAGAGAAACATCAATTGGTTACTTTTTTTCCCATACGTGCCCTGACTGGGACTGAACCCACAACCCAGGCATGTGCCCTGACTGGGAATTGAATCCAAGAACCCTGTGGTCTGCAGAACAACGCCCAGCCCGCTGAGCCACACCAGCCAGGACCTGTTTTTAAGCTTATAGTTCAATGGTATTAACTACCTTCACATTGTTGTGCAACCATCGCCACCATCCACCTTCATTAAGTCTTCCATTTGTGAAGCGGCAGCTCTCTACCGTTCAGCAATAACTCCCCGTTCGCCCTTTTCCGCACCCTCTGACAACCACTGTTGGGCTTTCTGTCCACGCCTTTGATAACTAAGTACTGCCAGCATATTATACACATCTTTTTCACTTTAAAAAAATATTTATTTTTAGAGAGGGGTGAAGGGAGAGGGAAAGAGGGAGAGAAGTACTGATGTTCGAGAGATACACAGATCGGTTGCCTCTCACATGCCCACCCCTGGGGACCTGGCCCACAACCCAGGCCTGTGCCCTGCCTGGGAATCGGAACTTTTGGTTTGCAGACCAGCGTGCAGTCCACTGAGCCACACCAGCCAGGGCTTCACTTTTTTTTTTTTACAAATAGCAATATATCTTTAATTTTTTAAATTTATTTTTATTTTTCATTTTTATTGTTGTTCAATTACAGTTGTCTGCATTTTCTCCCCACCCCTCCAACCCCACCCGAGGCGAACCCACCTCCCTCTTCCCCCTTGATTTTGTCCATGTGTCCTTTACAGTAGTTCCTGAAACCCCCTCTCCCCACTGTCCCCTCCCCACTCCCCTCTGGCCGTTGTTAGATTGTTCTTAACTTCAATGTCTCTGGTTATATTTTGTTTGCTTTTTTCTTTTTTTGATTATGTTTACAACAGCATGGATGGAACTGGAGAGCATTATGCTAAGTGAAATAAGCCAGGTGGTGAGGGACAAATACCATATGATCTCACCTTTAACTGGAACATAATCAACAATTAGCAATATATCTTGAGGATTTTCCATGTCGAAGTCTATGGTGAACTTCCCATTTTCCGTTGCCTGACCACCGTACTGTACGTTGTTCACTCCTTTTCCGTGATGGACATTGGGGTTGTCTGCCGTGTGTTCTTCTTACAAACAATGATGTAGAATGACTCAGTGTTTTAAAATGAAATTGTTTAGATTTCTTTGTGCTTCATTAAAATAAGCTTACTTGCCCACTTTAATTCACACCCTCCCACTTAAGGCTCAGATTTGGAGGCCACCGCCCCATCGCTCCTCTCCCTTCTCCGACAGGGAATTAATTTTTTCCGTGAAGGAAATGGAAACTGCCTTAACGTTCCCCTCTCCCCACCATGCTGATTCTGTCTCCTTCTGTCTTTGGGATGGCAGCAGCTCTTCTAGCCCCTACGCTTCTCCGACCCCCCACATTCCAGGCGCTCCAGAGCACAGCACACAGCCAGGAGAGATGTGGGGGCTGGGGAGGCTGAGGGAGCAGTGACATTCTTCTGTGAGTAGGCTGCAGGGGGTGGGGTCAAGGCCCACAGAGGTTTCTTTGCCACCAGCCAGGCTTTGCACACACCCAGAGCTGGCCACAAGGCAGCCGTGCAGGACCCCAGGCCCCTCCCTGCCTCATTGGACCCCTACTGAATCCTGTCTGCCACACTTGGGCGGGTGCCTGCTCAGAGCAGGGCATCCCTGATTTGGAAGGTCTCTGGGCCCCAGGGTCTATGTCTCAGTCTCGATCTCCAGGTGGGGTGAGTCTCCTCAAGGGTCTGGGTCCTTCCACACATGAAGCCCCTGGAATAAAGCTGTGGCTCCTCCATTCTCTGTGAAATGAATGAACAGTGGAGGCTACCACCCCATAGCTCCTCTGCCATCTCCGAGACCCCTGCCACCTCCCAGGGAGTCCTTCCCCAGCTTCCCCTGCCCCTCCTCCCAGAGCAATTCTGTGCTGCCCACGAGGGCAGCCTGCTCCTGAGGCTCTGGGACAGGCCGTCTGCCTGCAGCCCTTCCTTCTAGGGCCTTGGGGCTTGTGAAGCCTCCCAGACCATCAGAGGGACTCCCAGGGTCTACGGCAGGGGTGGCAGGTGGGGGCATTTCATGACCCAGAAAGACATTTAAGGGAGGAAATAACAAGCAGTCCTTCGTGGCCAGAGGTGCCTGGGCTGGCAGGGGCGGGGCCAGCGCTTCCTTCTGCATTTCCTTCCATTGTTGCCACCCCTCTTCCTGGAATTCTCCTGGGGGAAGGGGGGCAGGGGTGCTGGGTGGGCTGGGTGCCAGAAAGGGAGGCAGAGGATGCCTGGCTTTGCTCTGCACCCTGGGGCCCTGCTGTGCTCAGGCCGAGGTGTGTGCGCCCCGTGACCAGGCCTGGCTCTCTCCACTCCGCTGTCGGGCCTGCCTCCTGGTGACCAGGCTGACTCCTCTGGGAACCTGAGGACCCGAACCTCAGGGCAGCCTCCCCGAGAGGGATTGCCCAAGCACGTCTCTCCTCTTCGCTGCCTTGGTTTTCCCATGGAGGACAAGAGGTGACTCTGACTGCCAATGTCATACAGATATGTGGGTCCTCTCTACCCACTGTCAGGCCTTTTTGATAATGCCTGGGTCCTGAGGACACTTCAGGCAACACACTGGTGACAGACGCCTCCCCTCACTGGCCTGGGGATGGAGACACCCCAGGAGCTCTAGCTTAGCGAACTAGTTGTACAAGTTTCCTCCATAGAGTGAAGGACTGTAACCCAAATCAGTGCAAATTCTAGGGAATGTGACTCTCTCTACTAGAACCCTGGGACATGTCTCTTTTCAGTCCTTTCTTTAAAGAAATGTTAGAAAAATTGGTCTTGAGCATAGGCCAGGCTTATTGCCTTGCTAGCGAGGGAACCTGCCAGGTGATCAAGAGTCTACTGGTTCCAAGAGGAATAGAAATCGAGGGATTTTATTGTCCAGAATAAATAAGCAGCTGGCTTATTTATTTATCATGGCAAAAGATACATAACAAAGCTTACCATTTTAACCAGTGTCAACCAAAAAAAAAGTTTTATGAGTTTGTTTGAGCCAAATTTTGAGTTTATGCCCAGAAACAAAATCTCAACAGATTAAGGAAAGTCTCCTGAGCACGAGCCCCGTTATGCACTTCGGGTCGAAGAGGAGCCCTGGCTGGTGCGGCCCATACACTGAGCGCCGGCCTGCGAACGACTCCCATTGGGGCACATGCCTGGGTTGTGGGCCAGGTCCCTAGTGGGGGGTGCATGAGAGGCAACCACACATTGATGTTTCTCTCCCTCTCTTTCTCCCTCCCTTCCCACTCTCTGAAAGTAAACAAATCTTGTAAAAGTGAAATCTTTTAAAAATTTTTTTAAAAAAGGAGAAAATGTAAGGAAGTTACGTGAAGTCCATTTGTGGTAGATTAAGGAGGCGGGAGAAAGCAAAGTGGGGACATCCCTAGGACTGAATAAAAAGCAAAACGAAGAAACACGTACTTCTTTTACACTGGTGAGTACAGGACAGTTAATAATTACTGTATTTTGCTGTAATGCTCACTTTTCCCCCCAAAATTTTGAGAGAAAAATAAAGATGTGCATTATATATGAGTACTAATCCTATATCTATATAAATGTTTTTAATTCTTTTATTTATGCTTATGTGTTAAAAGTGTAACTCTAGAAAGCAATAACGATGTCCATATGCAAAATAATACCCTGGGATACGATAATCGGTTTTGTTTCTAAATATTAATAAATAAAAAATTGAATTAAAAAATTAAAATGAAAGATTTTTTTTTCCTGAAAGTTTGGGCCAAAACCGCGGGTGCACATTATATACAACAAAATATAGTAATATTACCGAACAGGGGCCCTGGCCCGGAGCAGGTCTGCCTTGGGCCAGGGGTTAGTGTGTGGGTTCTTGACTTCGTCCTGGAAAGATTTCGCAACACGGGTCCAGGTGATTGACAGTACATTTATTAAAGCTGCAGACAGTGAGACAAAGAAGGGCTTAGCATAGAAGAAACAACGGGAGAGCCCAGGCTGGGCTGCTTTGGGTCTCTAAAAATGTTACAGGAAAGAAATGAGCCGAGGCAACGCTGCTTTAGTTCGCTGGGAAGTCAGAGAAAATGGGGCCCTGGAGACAGGTTCAGGGGGTTAGCCTGGGACGGCTGCTGCCGCCCCTTGGTCCCCTGGTTGCAAGTCTCATGAGGACCTTTAGAGTTTAGGAGATGCATGCCCGTGGGGAAGAAGAGGGGGAAGGAAAAGGAACTGTTGTTGCCTCTCAGAGGGGTCCTTTAGGGTTTTTATCTCCCTTGCAGGTGGGCATCTTAGGGGAGGTCTCAAGGGAGGGTTTCAGCAGAATATTCATCAGTTTTCCAGGTGTGCTTTTTCAGGGTTGTGGTCTCCACTGATTGGTCAGCACCAGAACAGGGGGTCATGGGTCACTGCGGCTGTTCCTGGTGTCTCTCATCTGGTTTTTCTGCTTTTCTGGGCCTGGAGCTGAGGCCTAGATGTTATCTCAAGGGAGGTGAGCTTCTGTATCTGGCTGTAAATCGCTCAGCCAGTTTGTTCAATTATGTGTCTCAGTTTCCCCATTCTACTTGCCAAGGAATTTTCCTAGTTTCTCACTATCCTGCCTACTAACATTTAAATACATGGAGACAGCATACAGGGGACAAGATAACAGCGAAGTGTCCTGTGGTCCGTGCTCCGGAGGTCTTGTGCTCTGGTGCCTCGGCCTGTGCCTTTGAGGGTAGGAAAAGTACTCCTGTGTTTCAAAGATATGTTACCCCAGACCATAAGAACAACGGGCGGAGTTCCATTAAGGTAAAGAGTGACTTATGCTAAGGAAGCCATAGGCCTGGGACGTGTGACTCCCTGCTGTGGTCTGAGCTTGTCAGGTTTATTACATAGCCCCCTCTTTGCTCACAGCATTCTAAGTGTGCAATTCGGTGGCATTAAGTACATTCACATAGTTGTGCAACCGCCACCACCATGGTCTCCAGAGCACGTTCGCCACCCCAAACTGAAACTCTGTACTCGCTCAGTGACTTCCCCTCCCCCCAGCCCCAGATAACCGCTCTTCTGCTTTCTAGCTCCATGAACTTGCCTACTCTGGGTACCTCATAAGTGGGATCATATACTATTTACCCTTCTGTACATATTTTATTTCACTGAGCATAATGTGAAATAAGGTTCATCCACATTGTAGTAGGTGTCAGAATGTCTCTCCTTTTTAAGCCTGAATAATATTCCAGTGTGTATATACCAAATTTTATTTCTCCACTCATCTGCCAATAGACTCTTGGGTTGCTTCCACCTTTTAGCGATTGTGACAAATGCTGCTATGAATGTGTGTGTACAGATATCTCTTTAAGTCTCTGATTTTTAATTCTTTTGGGGAAGTACCCAGAAGGGCAGTTGCTCGATCATATTGTAGTTCTATTTTTGAAGTTTTGAGGAACCACCATACTGATTTCTTTCTCTTTCTTTCTCCCCTTCCTCCCTCCCTCCCTTATTGATTTTTAGGGAGAGAAATGGAGGCAGGGAGGAAGGGAAGGGGAAAGAGTGAGAGAGTGAGAGAGAGAAACATCAATTTGTTCTTCTACTTATTCCTGCATTCATCGGTTGATTTTTGTATGTGCCCTGACCAGGGATTGAACCCACAACCTTGGTGTATTGGGACAATGCTCCAACCAACTGGGCTACCTGGCCAGGGCCTACATCGTACTGTTTTCCATATCAGCTACACCTTTTTTCATTCCTAGTAATTGCACAGGGATCCAGTGTCTCCACATCTTCACCAACATTAATTGCTTTCTGTTTCTTTTGATAGTAACCATCCTGGTAGCTATGACATTGTAAGCAGTCAGTTTAAAAAATTAGCTAATTAGGTCAAGATTGAAGTTTTATTTCATGAGGTCATAAAAACCCATATTCAAATCAGTTCTTACAGAGACCAGAAGAAGGAAGGGCTCAGTTAGCAGGTGTGCTGTTTAAACATGAGGAAAAACAGTTAAGAAGCAAATGGTGAGAGGACAGCTGAGGCTGTTCCCTGCTTGTGTGCAGGAAGCATGCAGAAGTCCAGGGCCAGCACCAGGCTGCAACTGTGACCGACACAGGCCCTGTGCTGCTCCTGATGTCCTTCTGCCACTGCGGGGTACAGTTTGGGAAGCATACCCACTTCCCTTGGCACTCTTTGAAGGGTTCCTTCACGGATCATCACCTGGTGACCTACTCATTCCTAACAGCCCACCCACTTATGGGGCCCCCAGCCCTCAGTCAGAGATGTGGCTTCAGGTGTGTGTGGTGTGACAGTCTCAGGCCTCTCGGGAGTGGAGTGTGTTTCCTCCTCCCCAACTTTCTTTTCTCCCTGTCCCTGAAGAAAGGAGAGTCTGTTTTTCATGTATAATCACTGCTGGCCACGCTCTAGGAAAGCAGCACAGATGGCCTGCGGAGACGTGGGTCAGGTGAGCCACTGGGGTGTGGGGGCAATGTAGATGTGACGGTGGCGAACCTGCCCCTGCTTTCATTGCTGAAGTCTGATGGCCAAGACAGTCCTTGTGTGGGGCACACAGACAAATGGGGGTGGCGGGGCCGGGCCTCTGGGGAGGGGCTGAAAGGGGTCAAAGTTGACCGTGGGGTAAGGGAAGGTGTCCCTTGTCCCTCTCGTGCGGGGAGAGGGGCCTGGCCTTCCAGGGATGGTGCATGGGGTGACTGGGGCAGGGGGAGCCTTGAAGGGTCTTAGGTGGCTGGTGTTCTAGGCAGATCGGCTTGTCTGTGTGGTGTTCGTGTGGTGCTGGGGGTAGTGAGGGGTGTGGCGGGACTAGAGCCGGGCACATTAGGCTAGTTTTCTATGTTCTACTTTTCCCTCCTCTCAGGTTCCTGGGGGAAGCCAAGATCCCACTCCAGGAGGTCCTCACCACTCCCAGTCTGTCTGCCAGCTTCAGTGCCCCGCTGCTGGACTCCAAGATGCAGCCTACAGGGGTGAGTGCTCATCGAAGCTCTGCCTCAGGCCAGTTTCGGGGCCGGGGCCTTGCCTTTCTGGCCCCAGAGCTGTATTGTACTCCAGCCCCCAGCAACCAGGCCTGGCCCTGCCTGGCCAGAGCTCAGGGTGCCTGAGAAGGGCGCTTGGGTGGAAGAGATGGGAGGGGGATGAGAGGGAGCCGGGTCCCACCTGCAGGGCTTGAGTCATCGTTGCCTCACACCAGCCTGGCCTGCCCGTTGGTCCCTTCCTGGGTTGGTTTTGTGCTAGAGACCAATGTCTCCCCAAGCTTCCTGCAGCCTTGGTGATGCTCCCTACCTCAGTCTCCCTGGCAGCCCGTTCTCACCACCCAACCCCCTTCTGTAGATCCAGAATATCTGAATCATCTGGGTCGTAGGTCACAAGGGAAGGGAGGCAGACAGACACCCCCCTCCCTCCCCACCACCGGGATCTGTCAGATCCCCTGCCTTCCCTCCCTTGTCCTTCCCGCCCTTCCCCAGCCCTCCCAGTCCTCTCCTAGTTCTTATAGACAATTTCCATCCTCATCCCTGGCCTCCTGTTATTTTTAGTGAGCTAAATATACCCTGCAGGGTTCTTTCTTCCTGGTCAGTAGAATTCCTGACCTTCCTTCTGGGTCAGCCTCCCAGGATGCACTGGGGGAACTATCAGTTTGGAAGAAGTTCCTCCTGGTGGCACCTAGGGGGATCCTGGGCTTGACTTCTTTCAGACAGAGTGGGGCTGCCTTGCCCTGTGGAGTGTGTGTGTGTGTGTGTGAGTGTGTGTGTGTGTGTGTGTGTGTGTGTGTGTGTGTGTGTGTGTGTGTGAGTGTGGGGGCTCCTGGCTGGCTTGGCGAGTCCGAGGGGCCGGTCTGTGCAGAGCTCCAAATGAAATCGCTACTGGGCGCTGAGACCTAGAGAAACAGGGCGACTGACCAAAGCCCCACAGTGAATGGGTGTCCGAGTGGGGATGTGAGTCAGAGGGTGTGCCTCCTAAGCTCTCAGGGGTGGAAGGGCCTTGAATAGACTCCTGGTTTACTGCCCTCCTGATGATGCTGGAACTTTCTCCTGAGGAGACTTAGGCTGTGAAGACGGGGATTCTTCCTTGATGGGGAGATGCCACTTCCCAGGAGAGTCCATTCCTTTCTCAGACCGTGCTCACTGGTAGAACATTCTGGTTCAGGGCAGTATTCACAGAGCGTGTCTCCATCACCTCCTGAATCCCCTCTTGACTTCTTTGAACTCTCCCGTCTCGTAGTGCTCCCGTTTTTTTATTTCCAATTTCCAGTGTAGGTGTGTGGGTTTCTCCCCCTACCCCACTGAGCAATTCTCTGTCACCAGCAGGGTGTCCTACATTCAGCTGAATTCTGACCCTCTCTACAAGGAGAGAGCATCAGATCTCACAGGTTAAGGGCCCAGCCTTACAAGACTGCTCCCCCCGCGCCCAGATGCCCCTCACAAGTCCAGGTTATCGCCTGTGCTCCTGACCCACTGGCTACAGATTGGAAGTTTCAGTGACCCTGTCCTTGGGCTCAATTGATTTGCTACAGTGGCTCACAGAACCCAGAGAAATATTTCCTCACTAGATTATTGGTTTATCATAAACAGATATAACTTAGGAACAGCTGATGGAAGAGATACACGGAGCAGGGTATGGGGAAAGGGGCGAGGAGCTTCCACGCCCTCCCCAGGTACACCAGTCTCCCTGATCTCCACATGTGCTCGCCAGCCCGGAAGCGCTTCAGACTCTGTCCTTTTGGGTTTTCATGGAGGCGTCCTGACACAGGCATGATTGATTAAATCATTGGCCATTGGGGATTAAACTCAATCTCTAGCCCCTCTTTCCTCCCTGGAGGTTGGGGTGGCTAGGGTGGTGGTAGGGGGAATGAGTGGGTAAAGGGAATGTGGGGTTGAAAGTTCCAACCCTCCAATCACATGGTTGGCTCCCCTGGCAACCAGCTTCCATCCTTAGGTGCTTTCCAAAAGTCACCTCATTGACATAACAAAAGACATGCTTACCACTCTTATCATTTAGGAACTTGCCAGGGGTTTTAGGAGCTTTGTGCCAGAAATAGGGTGTAAGAACATATATATATTTCTTATTATAATTCACCAGATCACATCACTATAGTCAAGGACTCCAGGGACACCTGGAGCTCCCCCTTCAGGGGGATCCTGGAAAGGGCTGTAGTTAACTCTGAAGGTGTAGAGGACTAATGGGGAAATGGTAGGCATCCAGCAGGGGACCTGGGTGGTGCTTCTCCATCACATCCCAGGGATGGGGCATCTACTTTGCTGTGTGTCTGGCCCCCAATGCCTCCAACTGGGTTTCTCACTTTCTGGCTAAGCTGCTCAAACTTTCTCCACTCCAGCCCGGTGTGCGTCCGTGACACTGGTGGCTCCTCCAATTTCTGCACTTGCTCCCCTCCAAGCTCAAAGACGCATGCACCCCCTGAAATGGAGCTTTTCACACCTGGTTCCTGTCCATGGGGCTGAGCCAGGCTGGTGACACCCAGAGGCCTCACCGCTCCTCCTCTCACTCTTGGTTCCCATGGTCTGTCTGTGCTTCGGCTCACCAGCTGGGGTCCTGCGGCCTCCTCTTTCTGGGGCTGAGATCCCCGGTTGTCTGCAAAGCTTGTCGATCCTTCACAAACCATGTCTCCAAGAGGTGGGTGTGAGAGCTAGAAGATGATGGATGGGAGAGGAGGGCCGGGCCTGCTTGATTTAGCCCCCAGCTGAGCACAGCCTGGGAGGGGTGGGGCCTCCCTCTGTGCTGCCCAGGAGGCAGCTCTGGCCTGTTGAGAGGGTCCAGAACCATCTTTCAGTCCCTATGCTAGTACTGAGCCACAGTACAGCTCCAGGCAGGTCCCCTCTGAGCTGGGGCTTCCCACCCAGGCCCTGGGGCTGGCTGCACTGCGGAGGGAGGCACAGAAAACTGGGGCTATGACAGAATGACAGAGAGCCCTGCCAGCAGCTGTAGATTCTCACCGGCCCTTTATGGAAGTCAATTTCTGGGCTGAGCCCAGTGGGCGGAGCATGCCAGGCATCCCCAGTTGGTAGCAGCTCAGACTGTCTCACATGGCCAAAGGAACCTGCTAATGGAGTGATAGCAGTGAACACAGCGCCTGTGGGATCCTTAGAAAACCTGGACGGGCTGAGAGGGGAAGGGGGCCTGCTGCAAGCTGGGCGTAGACTCCAACTGCCTGTCGCTCAGTGCTCTCACCCAAGTCCCTTCAGATATGGCACTCTGGGCTGCGTGCCAGGAGAAGATGCCAGGTTTACCCTCAGATTCTAGACTGAAGGGGAGAACACTAGCCCCGTCCTGGGGGAGCCTCCAGCCTGGGGGAGAGTGGACGCACATGGAGGAAAGAAGTACCATGCTCAAATGTCTTTGGAGAGAGAGTAGCTCGCTAACAAGGGTGTGGCTACATCATGAACACCCTGTTGGCATCGCCTCGGCCTTAAAGCCAGAGTCAGATCAGAAAGGGGAACCTGTTGGCTGACGAGAACACGCGAGACCCAGCGGTGTGGTGGGTCAGAGTGCAAGGAGGGACTGTGTGTTGGGAGCAGGGGCCTGAGGTGGGCAGACCCCTGAGTGTTCTGGTGAACCCCTGAGTTTCCCCCAGGCGATGTGAAGATGCCACCCTCTGCCCCCCGCACCTCCCCAGCTCAGGGCCACACCCCATCCTCCACCAGCTTCTGGGCATTGTCTGAGGGAAAGGAAAGTAAGGTCCAGGTGCACACGGGGCTTTCCTGTCCCTCAGGGAGTGTGTGTCTGCACGACCTGTAGGGGGACCTGATGAGTTGTACCCCGTCTTTGCCTTTTGTTTCTTGGAACCCTCCAGAATTCTGTGGTACTGCTGTGACCCCAAGGTGGCAGACGTGGAAACCGAAGGTTCCTGCCCCAGGCCAGCATGTTTTGGTGGACATGCCCGACTGATAAGGGTTGGTGGTAGGGTGTCCACATGGTGGTGCTGGGGTCGGAGACCTGCGGAGTGGGGCTGTCGTGTGTGGGCACTGAAAGAGGGTCCTCCCGGGGGCTGCAGCCCAAGGTCCTGTGGTCTGGGAAAGCATGGAGCTCACATACATCCCACAGGAAGAGACTCTCAGCTCTGGTTACATCCGGAGATGGGGACAAGGGCTGCAGTTTGATGTCATGATGAGGGTGGGAAGTCTTGACTGGGGGTGGGTCCCACAGACACTCCCTCTTTCTTTTAGATTCTCAGCAGAGCTAGAAACCTTGAGTAGAAACCACCCCTGGTCTGGAAGCAGTGGTCCCTGGAGCCTGCCCCCTGGTGGTGAGGCCTGTTTTAGATCCTGGGTTCTAGATCCTGGGAAGCTTCCAGGGACGTCCCTGTGGCTCCTTGATGGGCATTTAAAAGATGGAGCCGGGTCTGGGCTGTACGTCTCATTCAAGTATCTGGAGCCAGCAGCACATGACCCATTCTTCAGGAGGCTGGTGTGGAGTTATCAGTGTGAAGGAAACAGGATGCTTAGGGAACCCCAGGGAGGGTTGCTGTGGTGGTCTTGGGATTCTAGGGTGCTGCCCCTTGCTGCCTCTCCCAAATGGCTGCTCTGATGGCCGCTCCTGGGCCCAAGTGCTAAGGTGCTGACACCCAGGCCATAGTGTTACCCTCCTGCAGCTCCAACTCCGCACAGAGATGCTGTGCCAGAGGCCCCTTCGTGGTGCGGAAGGGGTGGGTAGGCAGGGTGAGCTCTGATAGGAAAGGGTGTTCTTCAAGGGGATGTGGCCCAGGGTCCGGGGACCTCAGTCACCACGTGGGCCTCAGTCATCCCCAGAAGAACCTGGGGCTGAAGGACAGCCAAGCTGTGACCCTTTTCAGTTTTTGCTCAATGCTCTTCACTTCACTGGGGCCCACTCAGACCACTTGATTTGACAGAGCAACTTGCGCTCCTTCCTGCTCCCAGGTCCTTCTTGCTCTGGTGTACCTCTTCTTTTCTTTCAAGATTTTAATAATTTATTTTTAGAGAGAGGGGAAGAGAAGTAAAGAGGGAGAGAAACCGCAGGGTGCGGTTGCCTCCCATGCACCCCTACTAGGGACCTGGCCTGCAACCCAGGCATGTGCCCTGACTGGGAATCAAAGTAGCGACTTTTCCATTTTCAGGCCAGCGCTCAATCCACTGAGCCACACCAGTCAGAGTGAAATTCTTAGTAAATTTTTAACAAGGAGCCTGAATTTCTATTGTGCACTAGGCCTGCAAACTACGTGGCTGGTCTTGACCTCACTCTACTCGTTGAGAGTGGGAATCAGCATGAGTGGGTGGGGGGTCTTATGTATCTCTGCTGAGTGAGATTCCTGTGGTTAGAGCAGAAGCAGATTTCTCAGGTTTTCTTAACCTTCTATTTTAAAATAATTTAAGATTCAGAGAAAAGTTGTAAGAGTGGAATAAAGAATAGTTTGTCCTAAACCATTTGAGCCTGAGTTGCCAACCTCCTGGCCCACCTCCCTGAATTTAGTGTGTATTTTCTCTGATTCAGGACTTTCTCCTACCGAACTGTAACAACCTTCCACCCTGATAAAATTAACACTGAGACAGCACTGCCTTCTAGTCCGCTGACCCTCATTCAAGTCGCATCCACCCTTTCTGCAGTGTCCTTTAGAACACCGGGATCCAGTTAAGGGCCATGCATATGTTCACTGTTTTGTCTCTTCTGTCTCCTTCTCTCTGGGAACATTCCTCAGCCCTTCTTTGACGTTTATAACCTGGTGACCTTGGCATTTTTGCAAATTCGGGCTTGTTATCATGGAGCCTGTCCCTCAGTTGGGGCCTGTCTGATCTTGCGATTAGATTTAGGTTATGCGCCTTGGGCAGGAATATTCCGCAGGACGCTGTGCTGCCCTCACTGGACCCTCGGGTGATATGATTTCGATTTGTACCATTGCTGTGTTATTAAGCTTGCTCATTTGGTTAGAGTAGCATTTGCTGGGTTTCTGCACTAATCCCAAATCCATTCCCCGAATAAGTAAGAATTTGAGGGGGAGGTACTTTGTGTGGAGACCTGGTGCCTGATCCAACTTTTACCCACCAGTTTTCACAACTACTGTTGCTTCTTGGTTGGGTTAGTTATTGTTGTGATGGCTATTAAACGGTGGTATTCTAAGTCAGTTATTTTTTCCTGCATTACTCAGTTGGTATTTCACTGTAAGAAAAATCTTTCCTGATTTACTTATTTCCACATGGATTCATGTATTCTTCTTTTATTCAATGATTTCATGTTACTATCATTTATTTTCATGTTTAAATTGTCCCAGGTTTGGCTTGTGACAGCCACTGACTCTATGTCCTTTTGGTATGTTTCTATCATTCTCTGAGTAGTTCCTTGCCTTCTGGAATTAAAAAAAAGCCCAGGGCCGTCTTCTACCAATCCTGGTCTAACCATGGAGTTAGTTATTTCTCCTGTGGAGAAATATACAGATGTTCAGATCCACCCTAGACCTGAATTGGAGGCTCCAGCATTTAGGCGTGGCTATGGGCGGGTCTGGATATTTGGGGCGGAGCCCCAGAAGCTGTGCTTTTTCCTTATTTGGGTTATAGAAGCTTGAGGCGCCAGAGCAGCGTGCGCCGGCTGCACAAATGGCGACAGCAGGTGGTGCTTTGGGAACCTGCAGCGGCCGTTAGGCAAAGCCTCGGATCTGGGCCTCAGGGCTTCATTGCCTTCGCGGGCCTCCTCAGGGTCTCCTTCCTCAGCATTCTCAGCCCCACCCTCCCAGCAGCCCTGCCTTTACTGAGCCTGGCTGCCCTTGCTCAGACCCCAGTCTGGAGGGGTCAAGCCCCAGAGCCGGATATACATCCAGGGCCTTGCGCACCGTCTGTCTCAGAATCAGAATTTGCTGCAGGAGCTTCTGGACATCCCTGATTTACTCAGTAGAGACAGGTGCCTAATGAGTTATACCAGAGCCACTCAGATGATACTATGCATCATTAACAATTATGTTTATAAAGCATTTGTCGAAACCTGGGGAAATGCTTATTGTTTAACATTAAGTACAAGAAAAGCGGTTTGTATACAACAGAGCTGTACACGGTTTAAAAACGATTAGAGAGAATATTGAAATGTGAACGTGGTGGAATTATAGCAATCTGTTTCCTTTTGCCTTGTTTTTTTTTTCTTTAAGGGTCTTGAACTTTCCAAACTTTAAAAAATAGAGCATTTATTACTTTGATTGATTAAAACGAGGCCACCCCAGGAGGCCTGTTGGACCTGGGGTTCCAGGGAAGGCTCGGCCAGGCCCCCACTGGCCTAGGAGCTGCAAGGCTGGAGAGCTTGCTGTGACTGTCCCTTTTCTTCAGGTTCAGGGACCCCTTTGAACAGTGCAAGCGTCATGGTGGGGTCATGTGGGGGGGGGCACAAGGCAGCCTTCCTCTGCCCACGTGAGTGATGCAGCCAGTCCCTCTCCTCTTGGCTGGTCAAAGCTGGAGCCCCTGGAGGGAAGGTGGGCACAGAGGTGCTTCTGGGAGCGCAGAGGATCAGAATGCCTGTCTCAGGGCTGAGGCCAAGCAGAAGAGCCTGAGCTGTCTGTGGAGACACAGGGGAGGGCTGTTGACTGAGCAGAGCGGTCAAGGGGGCTTTTTCCTGAAGACAGGCCTGAGCTGGGAGTGGAAAAGTCCTGCAGGAGAGACTGGATTGCCGAGTCATTCATAGAAGCTCCTCATGTGCTCTATCAACTCATTTAATCCTCATTGGACCCACGGGGAAGGTGCTATTACTATTACTGCCCCCATTTTGTAGAGGAGGAAACTGAGGCACACAGAGGTTACAGATCCTGCCCTAGGTTGCACAGCTCCTGGGGGTTGGACCCTGACTTCAGATTTTGTGCTCTTCAACCACCTGACTGTGCTGATGGACCCTTAGGGGAGGCTCTCCCGCAGCCTCCTGCAAACCTGACCTGTCAGAGCCGCCTTGCCTGGTGGAGGGATGAAAGGAACAGGAAAGACGGTGGAGGATGGTGGTCTGCGGCCAATGCTATAACCTGCTGCCCCCTTGCCTATCTCTCCCAGGCCTCGCTGGTCCTGCAGGTGTCGTACACGCCGGTCCCTGGGGCTGTGCCCCTCTTCCCACCCACCACTCCTCTGGAACCCTCCCCGACTCTGCCTGACCAGGATTTGATGGCAGGTGAGGAGCCCCCTCACCTTGGCAGGGCGCAGGGGGAGAAGCCTGGCGGAGGCTCCCAAGTCTGGGGGTGGGGCCACAGGGAGGCTTCAGCAGCATGTGCCACCCTCCCCAGGTGAGGGGAGAAGAGTGGACACTAGTGGGTGGGAGTCCTGAGAGCAGCTTTCTGCCACGCAGGAAAAAGACAGGAGTGTGT
The DNA here is from genome assembly GCF_022682495.2 of Desmodus rotundus. Classification (NCBI taxonomy): domain Eukaryota; kingdom Metazoa; phylum Chordata; class Mammalia; order Chiroptera; family Phyllostomidae; genus Desmodus; species Desmodus rotundus. The sequence goes on along the minus strand of NC_071391.1, from coordinate 144,018,409 downwards.
TCCTTTAGGATGAGTATGTGGACCCAGCTGTCCAGGGAGGGGACTGTGCCTGGGCTGGGTGCTCTGCACTGTGTAGCTTGGAGTGGGTGGGTGCTTTAGAAGCTATGCCTGTGCTGGGGTGGGGTCTGTCCCAGGTGACGCCTGAGGCCCCTCCCACTCCCCAGAGCCCAGTGCCTCCCTGCCTTGGTACCTAGCAGGCCTTCGGTGATGACGTGTGACAGAAGAGCTGGGTTTCATGGAAAGACCTCTGGGGTATAGTTAGGAGACATGAGTTCCAGTGTTGCCTTTGACACCAAGTAGCTATGTGACTTTGGACTGGCCACTCCCCCTCTCTGGATGTATAGTTTATCATTTGTGAGAAGAGCCAACAATTAGCCAAGTCCCACGTGGCTTCAGCTCTCTTCATTTGCCTCTGCTGGGCCTGCCAAGGGAAGACTAAGCCCAGGGTGGCTGGCTTACCAGTGGGGGGGCCAGGGTGGTCCAGCGGGCCAGCTGGGGTGGGCAGGAAGCTACACAGATAGGCCAGGTGAGAATTCACCCACCGGAAAGAGCCTACAGTTTCTCTCATGGTGAAGAGACCTAGAGGCAAACACCACGTTAAACCTGAGCAGCCCCACTCCATGTGCCCGAAGCCTGTCCTGGAGCCCGGCCCTGTGTGGGGCTGTCCGTGAGGGAGCAGAGCAGGGCCCCTCTTGTTGAGGCTTGTACCGTCTGAGCTTGGAGATAGGGTGCTTCCTCTGGACTGGGGTCTAGGCTGAAGGGGGGAGAAGGAGTGCTTGTGGTGACAGAGGATAGGGAGTGTTCAGGGCCCCGAATGTGGCTCTGACAGAGCTAGGTTCCTGCAGCTCAGGGGAGGCTCTTAGGGGTGACCAACTCCCAGTCCTGCTTAGAAATTGGTAAGAGGGACAGTCCCCAACGGACAAGACATCTGTTCCTGAGCTTTGTGTCAGGCTGGGGGGCAGGGGCAGGGGCAGGGGCAGGGGCAGGGAGAGCAGGGTTGGGCGGGAGAGGAAGAGCCAGGATGGCCTCCCTCACCCAGCTCTCTCCTCCCCTCCCGGGGCTGTGCCCTGCCCACGTGCCAGGTGGGAGACAGAGCCGGGCCGAGACTTGGTCCCTGCTCAGTGACAGCACTGTGGACACGAGATACTCTGGAAAGAAGTGGCTGGCCCCCACGGGTGAGACACAGCCAGGGCTGTCCTGCTCCCAGCCCGGGCTGTCCTGCTCCCAGCCCTGTTACCCATAACCATCTCCTTGCTGCCATCGTCAGCTCACGAGAGGGGGACGAGGTGGTCAGAGGAGTCCACCTTGCAGGACATGGTGGGGAGGGCTAGGGCCATTCTCTTTTCTTCCTGTTGACTAACTAGACTGACTGCTCTCACGTTTTAGCTGTTGGAAGTTTCTCTTCTTCCTTCCTCGTCCACCCTGCCTCATCGATGGGAGAAGGAGAGGGGCAGTATTGATGCCCAGGCCCTTTGGATCCTTTGTTAGCTCAGCTGGTCCAAGGGCAGGGCCAGAGGGACCCAGAACTCATTAGCCCCCTCTCCTCCCAGACACAGGAGGAGAGGAGGACACCGAGGACCAGGGGCTCACGGGAGATGAGGCAGAGCCATTCCTGGATCAGAGTGGTGTCCCAGGCCCCGGGGCTCCTGCCACTCCGAAAAAGCCAGCTTCCCACCCTCCCCCATACCACCCTGGGAACAAGAGGAAGAGAAGCGCGCCCACGCCCAGAAAGGTGCTGTCAGACAAGCCGCAGGACTTCCAGGTAATGAATGGGCCGACTGTCTCTGACCACAGTCTCCCCCTTTAGTGGGTCAACAGCTGCTAGTGCCAGGCGCCCGCTTGTCTGTCTGGCCTTAGGGAAGACCCTAAAGCTCTCCTAGGGAGAAGTCCGGTTTTCCTGGGCGTTGGGGAGATGCGGAATGGGCAGTTCACATCTCGGGGCCTCAGAATAAGCCTCTACTCAGCCCCTGGTTTTGCTCTTAAAAAAAGGGGTGTGTGTGCACTGCAGAGATTCAGCGTAACTCACATCTGTTATCTGTTTCCCAACCAGAGGTTTTCTGGCTAGCTAGCTGCTACTGCTCGGACTGTGGTCCTCAGACCAGCAGCAGGCGCACCAGGACGTGGATGCTGGGTAGACAGGCAGAACCCTAGACCGGCTGAGCCAGAATTTGCATTTTAACAAGATCTCCAAATCTAAGAAGCTCTGTCTAGCTGTCTTTCTTTTCTCCGTACCCATGCCCTTCCTTATGGCAATGGGTTTTTCTGAAAGTCTATGAAATTTGAATTTGTTCAAGCTCTTCAGAGAATAAAACTAATATTAACCCTTTGACACATTTTTGTTCAAAAATCCATTCCATTTTATTCGCCTTTTAATTTTGTTCCTTTGCTTACTTTTTGCTTTTCTACAAAATTTTCTATTTTGATATAGTTGCATTTAGTGATACTTAACTCTTCAGAACTATGTACTTTTAAAGTTAAAAATAGGAAACAAGTCTTTATTAAGTGCAAAAAATAGTAAAAATATATTTTATTTCTAAAACACGGTAAGTTAGGCAAAAGTGCTTGCTATCAGTGCTATGTTTGCCTGAAATACAAAATTGTAACTTATTTTTATTGTTATTATTCCCAAGACATGTTTTTATTGCTTTCTTCTCCTTAGAAAATTAATATTTTTATTGTAGAAAATTTGGAAATGACAGTAAAGAGAGTAAAAACCACTTATCTACCTTTCCATTGTCTTTACCAATATATTCTTCTATAGTATGCTATTTTTAAAAGTCTCTCAATCAATAAATAACTGCTGATTAGAAATTAGAACCAGCAAACACACTATTTTTCCATGAAAATTGTTTTAATATTTTAAAATATCATATTTTAAATATTTTTATTTTATTTAAATATATTTAAATAAATTTGGAAGCAGATATTCTTGAAACCTTCATTTACTTACAGTTCAGTGGAAAAAACTCTTACTTCGTTCCTCAGAATGTGAGGCAGCACCGCACCTCATAAAGAACAGAAAGGGGGCACTTCGCTCTCTGAGTTCGGTCTCTGAGGGAATTGCCGGTGAAGAACGTTCAGGCCACGTAAAAACTTCAGCGTCAAAGGGCCTGAGGTGCCAATGGCTGTGGGTACCCGGGGCTGATCCTTGGCCCAGTCCTGGGATTTAATGCTGGGGTAGCCCGGCAGCTCTTAGGTGGAACAAAGGGGTTTATAGGTGCAAGGGGCCTTGGTGGGAAAGTCTGATTTTTTGGTACAAGACTCTTAGTTCTTTTTTAATACCTGTCCCAAGAAGCCAGCAGTGAGGATGGTCCCTGAGATTTCCGACTCTTTTGGGGCAGGGACGGGTGTGTGTGTGTGTCTCTGTGTGTGTGTTTCTGATCACTTCTGCCTGCTCACACCCCGTCTTGGCTTTCAGATCAGGGTCCAGGTGATTGAGGGGCGCCAGTTACCAGGTGTGAACATCAAGCCTGTGGTCAAGGTCACTGCCGCCGGACAGACCAAGCGGACGCGGATCCACAAGGGAAACAGCCCACTCTTCAATGAGGTGGGAGGCCCTGGGTGTTAGGGCTAGGACCGTGGGGGGCCCTTTGAACTGGGAGCACACTGCAGACCCCTGGCCCTTCCTTCAGTTCTTTCTTAGGGCGCTAACGCTGCCTGGAGAGATGTGCCAGGTCTTGAATAAGCTATCTGCGGAAACGCCTCAGGTTCCCACAGCTCCACCTCCCTGTCATCCTTCAGGGACAGCACCTCCCCTCCCTCCGTACCCTCGTCCCTGAGATGACAACCTGTGTGAGGTCAGGGGAGGAACATCCCAGCATCTGTCAAGTCCCCAGAGCTCAGTGCTGGGCTGAGCTCACTCCACACTCTCTGTGTAGACCAGACTTGAAGGCCGTAGTTGGTGGCTGACCCTCTCCCCGGCCTGGGGATCAGCAGGCACGCACTCATCTCCCTTTTGCCCTGAACCAACAGACTCTTTTCTTCAACGTGTTTGATTCTCCAGTGGAGCTGTTCGATGAGCCCATCTTTATCACGGTACGTTTGGGCAGTCAGGGCGTTCTCTGTGGGCTGTGTGCACTCACATCCCTGTCACTCTACGTGTGTGAGAGAGGCCTTAAGGCCCGGGGCTCAGGTGCTGCGGCGCCACTCACCCCGAAGCTCTGTGGGCCACAGAAATGCCATCAGCAGTTCAGATGGGGGCGGCAGCCGAGGGGGGAGACCCCACTGTCAGCACCCCCAGGTGTCTGGGGTCAGGGCCCTGAAATGGTCCCTGCAGTGAGCACGTCGATTTTCATTGTATGTTGTTTGTCTGTGTGCCTGTTTCCAGCCAAGATTTTCTCTCTCTGGGCCCCAGCCGCTCTTTCTTCCTTTCCTCCAAAGGGCAAGAGAGTTTAGTGGTTAAAAGTGTGTGCTCTGGAGCCAAACTGGATTCTCACCCTGCCTCTGCCACTTAGGGGTTGCACGATTCTGTGCAGGTCCCATAATCTCTCTTCACCTCTGTCTCTTCATCTCTGAAACGGGGATGGTAACAGCACCCACTTGTAGTATCCTCGTGTGGGTTAAAGACGGCTTAGCACCATCTCTGGGATAGCGTATGGGAGGGCAGAGCTACCGGTCAGACCCTGTCTGGGCCACCACTTATTTGTAAATGAGAGTTTTGATTTATTCTTTCCTCCAGGTGGTAGATTCCCGCTCCCTCAGGACTGACGCTCTCATCGGGGAGTTCCGGGTAATTGTTTATTTTCTTTGCAAGCAGTCAGTTCTCGTTTATTGGTGTAAGTGGGGGTTCTGTGGATAAAGTGCCAGGGTTGGCACCTCAGAGATTCTGCCTGTCTTGGTCTGTATTATAACTACAGACCTGGTAAAATATAACTAACAAACCAAAACAAACCAAAATAAAACAAAACAAAATCTGCCAGCCCAGAAACCCTCTCCACAAAGGTAGTAGGGAAAAAGAACACTTTTGTTACCGAATAACCGTCACACCAGAATAGGCTGTGCCTCACAGGCAGTCCACCAAGAGATGGTAAAGAAATCGTTTTATACAGCCCAGCAGACAGAGCCCATCCCTTCCATGGTCTCAAGGAGAACAGTACCTCGTCCTCAAGTAGGTGGATCTGAGAGCACCCTCGCTCCCATGTCCTAACTTGACCTGGTAATCAGGGGGTGACCATCTGGGTCAGTTAATTGACTTTATCCAGAGAGAAAAGCAGAAAAAAAGCTCACATTTTTATTATAGGAGGTAGTTTTACAACTTGGAGCGGGTGTGCCCTAAAGTTAGGCCCCTCCCTTCCCACAGAGATGGGAAGAGCCTTGAGAAAGACACTTCTGGGTCACACTAATCTATAATTTTTTTTAAGAGAAGAAAATTATAAATTACAGGAAAGAATAAAAATAAAATAAAAACCACCCAAATCTACCACCCAGAGAGAGCACAGTTTCAGTTTTGTTGTATTTCCTTTCCTCTTTCTTTTCTATGCACAGATTTACTTTACCAAACTGTGATTAAAATGCATTCCACTTTCTCTGCATGTAATATCAAATAAGGAACTCTCCCCATGTTTCTAAATGTTCTTCAAAACATGGTTTTTAATTGGATGACGTAATTAATGCACCACACCTCGTGCGACACTCCAGGGCCAAGAGTTTAAAGTGCGTTTCCTGTTTAATTTCAGATGGATGTGGGTACCGTCTACAGAGAGCCCCGTGAGTCTCGTCCTCCTCACCTTGGCCATGTTCTTGCAGTTGGGGTCCAGAGGCTGCTAGGGGACACCCATTTGGGGCATTCGCTTTCCCCCTGGGGGGGTTAGAAGTAGAGGTAGAGTTTGAGCCTGGAGGTGAGAGCTGCAGGAGAGGGGAAGGCAGGCTTTCGCTGTCCAGGCAAAACAAGCCGGTGGGAGACCCAACCCTCTGGAGGGTGTCAGCGGCCCCGACAGGGACGCTAAACCGGGAAGGCTGCAAGCAAAGGCGGCTGGCGGTTGGGTCACCGCAGAGCGGGTGGGTTGGGCCGTTTGGTCAATAGGTGTGGGTTTCTCTACACCCTGATTTCTGCTCTGCTCTGGTCACTTCCTGAGGGAGAGAGGGAAATGGCCTTAGGTCTGGCTTTGGCAGCCTCTTACTGGGGTTTGTGTTAACCTTTCTGACTCAAACCTGCTTGCACACTCCGAGTATCTTTTATTCTAGAACTTGAGTCCTGCCCCAGGTCCCAGTGGACAAGTCCTTCATCCAAGCCAAACGTAGTCCACCCTGGGCTCCTGGATGTGGTTGCAGACTGGGGTCCTTCCAGTTCTGTGGTCACCAATGGATGTTGTCTTGATCAGGACATGCCTATCTCAGGAAGTGGTTGCTGCTCTCGGACCCTGATGATTTCTCTGCTGGGGCCAGGGGCTACCTGAAAGCAAGCCTTTGTGTGCTGGGGCCTGGAGACGAAGCGCCGGTGAGTACTTGTCCTTGGGTCTGCCTCCCAACACCTTCCCCTGGTAGCAGAGGACCAAACAACAAACAAACAAAAAGACTTCAGTTTTTCTGATTTAAAAGAATACGCAGTAAGCCCTGGCTGGTGTAGCTCAGTGGATTGAGGGCGAGCCTGTGAACCAAAGGGTCCCCAGTTCAATACCCAGTTGGGGCACATGCCTTGGTTGTGGGCCAGGCCCCCAGTAGGGGGTGCATGAGAGGCAACCACATATTGATGTTTCTCTCCCTCTCTTTCTCTCTTCCTTCCCCTCTCTAAAAATAAATAAATAAAATCTTCAAAAAAAAGAATACACAATAATTATGAGAAATGTAGAATATGTGGAAAAGTGTAAATAAAAATTAATCACTCATAATTCTACTACTCAGAGCTGTTATTAATATCTTTTTGCATATTCTCCAAGAAGGATATGGAAAAATACATGTGTATTTTTCTTTTCTTAATACTTTTTTATTGAGGTCTCATTGACACATAAGAGTTGGACTTACGGCCACGCCTCTGGCAACTGAAGGGGACAGGAGACTAAGGTGCTGTTGGTGGAGGACAAGGGATGGTGCTGTTGGATGACTTGTCCACATGGATGTTGATTATATTTTTTTAAAAAATTTACCTCTTGAGAGAGAGAGAGAGAGAAAGAGAGAGAGAGAGGGATTGATTTGTTGTTCCACTTATTCATTGGTTGCTTCTTGCATGTGCCCTGACTGGAGATCAAATCCACAACCTTGGTGTATCAGGACGATGCTCTAACCAACTGAGCTACCTGGCCAGGGGTGGATGTTGATTATCTTATGGAAGAATTGGAAATCAGATAGGCAAAGGATGAGGCAGGTACTGAAGTCATCAAGGCAAGGTGAGCACATGACCTCGGCCTGGTTGATGACCACAGTGAGAACTGGGGGAGAGAGCTGTATATGTGGGTGGTGTGGACTTCTGGAAAGGAGAGATGGTGGGGTAGTGGTGGGTGGCAGCCAGCTCTGGCCCTCTCTCTCCAGCCTGTGGTGGACAGGATGAGGGGAGAGCTGGGAAGGGAAAAGCAGATCTCCAGGGGAAGGGTGGTGGGAGGTGAGGTTGCCCAGGGAAAGCCATGTGTAATTGTGAAGGCAGAGGGCAAATCCCATGAGGCTACCAAGGATGACAAGAGCTCAAGAATCCACAGTGGAAAGGTCAGGGGAGGGAGAACCGAGGGTGCTGTGCAGGGGCCAATGGAGCTCAGGAGCACAAGCCCCCACGCCAGGGCATCTGTCCATGCTCTCTCATCCCACACACTCCTCCAGCCCTGACCGTCTGTATCCCGCCTCTCTGCCATTGTACTCCTTGCTCTTTCCATGCGGCATCTCTGAATCTATTGTCCTTTCACAAAACAACCCTTCCTCTTCTTCCTATTTGTTGGAACCTTCTTGTTTCCCCATGAAGCCACTCCTCTTAAAACCTGCTCGGAGGGAAGCCCCTATTTACTGCTCCAACTCTCTTTGGGCCTCTGGGATTGGAGGGGCAGCCACCTCTGGTTTCTCACTGCCCTTCCCAACTTCAGCTCTCCCTCCTTCAGAGGTACTTCACTGGTTCTTTCCCCCTCTATTGGTCCTCCAGGCTGTTCCCTACCCCTGGCAGAACTGGCCCAGGAGGGTCCTTGTTTGTGGGTTTCCATCTTTGCCATGAGGTGTGACATGTCCTCACTGATGAGCCCTCAACATCTGATCGTCTTTAAAGAGCCAGAGCTCAGAAGTTCCTCTCTCCACCAGTCTCTTCCTGCCTCTTTCCCTCCCTCAGCCCGCTGACTGGTGGTTCTCCCTCACTGAGGTGACAGCCCCTGACTGCTCTGTTTCCCAGCCCACCGGCTCCCTGCTGCCACACTCTCCCCTCCCACAGCCTGGACCCCATGACCCTAATCCCCACTATGTGCTTACTAGCCCCTAGGTCTCCTGCGTACCTTGAGTCCCCTACTATCCCTACCACACACTGTCTACTCCACTTTTTGGTCAGTTCTGGTGGCAGAAGTCACCCAGAGGTGCTGGTTGACATGGGTGCTGCCAACGTCCTCCTTTACTGGGGTGCAGTTTATTCCTTATCTCATTCTCCACAGGGGCTGTTTCCAAACTGTCCTCTCCATCCTGAGCTCCAACCTCAGCCTCCTTTAGAGAGCCGGAGCTGCGCAGTGGGGAATGCCGGGGGCTCCTGAATCCCTCTCCTGTCCCCTGCTCCTGTCCGCCTTTGTTCGTCCTCTCCCACGCCCCACTCTCCCCACCGGCTTTGCCATGTGCTCGTGTCCTCTGCCATCTTGTTCTACCTTCTCTTCCCAGTCTCTTTTCTAGTTATTACTGTCTCCACTGCCCAGAGGGCGAACCAGGGTCTTGGGGTGAGGAAGCTGCCTGGGATTACCCGCGAGTCAGTGGCAGGGTGTGACTTGCCTGTCTTCAAAGTGCACTGCTTCGGTGGTGCTGGTTGAGGAAGGGAAAACGTTGTGCCCTGGAGCACTTTAAGGAGTCACACCTGGGATGTGAGGGCGATCTGGCTGTGACATCTGTCACCTCATTGATCGCCAGGGTTGATTCGGCTGATCTGGCTGGCTAGGCGGGTGTCCCCTTCCTCCCTCACCGATCCATGTGCGTCCCTCCCGAAGCTGCGAGCTTGGTCGAAGAGGATGACCTTCCCAACTAGAGGAGAGGACCGGTCTTCGGTCAAGGGTATACGAGTAGCTGCGCTCCCCTGCTAGAACCTCCAAACAAGCTCTCAAGGAGTCACACCTGGTTTGTGTTGTAGCCGGAGAGAAAGGACCCCTCTGAAGACAGGGAGGACATCGAAAGCAACCTGCTCCGGCCGATTGGCGTGGCTCTTCGAGGAGCACACTTCTGCCTGAGGGTCTTCAGGGCTGAGGACTTACCACAGAGTGAGTCTGGTGACTTCCCTGGGTCTGAGCCTTGGGTAGGACGGGGGACCCTGGGCTGGGCCGCATCAGTCCCTTGGAGGGAAGCAGATGGAGCGGCTGCCCCTCTGCTCCCCCTCTGCCTCCCACTGGCCTGGCTTCCTTGCTTCCAGAATGTACTAGCTCAGTGCCCAGCCTGACTCTCCCTCCACTCCATCCTCTGGAGAAATCTCAGCCCCTCTCTAGGTTTCCCAAGGGTTTTTACTATTGTTATCAGAAAAGCAATCAGAATTAATGAAAAGTGGTATCAATGCTGGTGGAGTCACAGAGATACAAGAAATCTTGAGACTAGTAGCTGCCCCTGGGCTCCATGTCGGCATCCCTTAGGCCTGTTCTGGCTGTTTAGCCTCATGGACCCATTTTCTTGGTTCTCACTGGGGAGTTAGCACCATATGGACTCTCTGTTCTGTGCTCAGGGCAGGATCTCACTGATTGCCTGCCGTCCTTGAGGAAGCCCAGCCTGCACATTGGCAGACCCTGGGCGAAGGAAGCGGTCACTGAATTGTGAGCAGGGCTCAATGCCTACACGGGTGAAGCCTGGGGGTCCAGTTTGCCTCGGACTGTCCCGGCTTCAGCACTGGAAGTCTCACGTCCTGAGGAACCATTCAGCACCCTGGCAAGCTGGAACAGTGGGTCACCCTAGCGTGGCCCTGTTTTCATCCTCTCGGGTATCCAGTGTGGCCACTGCCTGGTTTCTCGCCGGGGCCAGCCCTGGACTGGTGCCCTCCTGAGTGCTTGGTAAATGCCGGGGGACTGCAGCAGGTCCTCGAGTATTGCTGTTTTGCTCCACTGCTTCTGTTGTAATGTTGGTGAGGTGCCATCCAAACTCAACTCTGCTTTACATCGGTTAGTCTATGGTAAAATTGGTTTCCTTATGTGTAGGTTTGCTTAAATTCACAGAACCTATCGACAACATTAAGGGAGGACTTACTGTATTCTGAATATTCTAGAGCTGTGTGTCAACCCAGGCTGTATGTTACAATCACCAGGGGAGCATTAAGGTACAGACGCCTGGGCCCCACCTCCAGGGTTTCAGATCGACTTGGTTTGGGGAAGGGCTCAAACACCAGTAGTTTTCAAAGGCTCCTGAGGTGGTTCAGTTGTGCTGTGGGTGGTGAGCCACTGGCAGAGAGCGCTCATTGGTGGCATAAGCCAGGTGCTGTTCATAGCAGAGTCAGTGAGAACATTTGCTACTTGGGTTCCCATCTACAAATTTTGCATAAAGCTAATTGGTTGAGGGTTTCTGCTTTGACTAATGTCATCAATAAATGAAATGGGTTCCTACTGCACAGGTTTACTTGAACCAAAATCATGGGGAAAGCCTTTAAATAAGTAATGGGTGTTAAGTGGTCATTAAAATACATACTGAAAAACATTCTGCATTTATTGGTTACAACTACACAGAGTGAAGCTGGTGAGATTCCAAAGGGGCTGGGGAAATAGAAATATTTGCTTTGCTCAAGGTGAAGGCACTCTATGTTTAATTCTCTGCAATGTTGTTTAAATGTAAATAAAACAAAATAGGTGGGTAAATGGAACCTAAATATTTGTTCATTGTTGTATCTGTGGTAGTCATGTAGACACTAGCTAGAGCATGATCTGTAACTGTCCCCTCCTCTCCCTAATCCATACACGTGTATACATTATAGACAACGCGTCCGTACGCATGTCTTCACACACACTCATCTCTCTCTCTCTATCTACCTGTCATCTGCCTATCTACCTATCAATATGGCTAAGTTAGTAAAATATTGGTTTGGAGCAACATAGATTAAAAATTCACTTAAAAAACCAGAATTGACTTGTTGGTTGGATATAAAGAAAAATGTCAAATAGATACCAAAAATGGGATATTATTATAACAACTTCCAGTCCTTTTCAGGTTGTTTACTGCCATTATTTTTTTTTTTTAAGATTTTATTTACTGGTTTTTAGAGAGAGGGGAAGGGAGGGAGAAAGAGAAGGAGAGAAACAACCATGTGTGGTTGCCTCTCGAGCGCCCCCTACTGGAGACCTGGTCCAGGCCCACAACCCAGGCATGTACCCTGACTGGGAATCGAATTGGTGACCTTGCAGTTTGTGGGACGATGCTCAACCAACCAAGCCACTTCAGGCAGGGCTTTCCTGCCCTTATCGAGGTAGATTTCTAAGCAATCAAATCGCTGGACCTGTCCTGAAAGACACTGAGAGCAGAGGGACAGTGAACAAGCTGTGGGGGGCTGGGTGAAGAAGCGGTGCTTTCAGCAGCTGCTGTCCTGAGATGGTCCTCCCTCCTGCGAGGCCCTGGGCTGAGCAGGTGCCACAGCCTCTCTCTCTTTCCCAAGACCACCTGGCGAGTGGCAGGCAGGAAGTCAGGGTTTTGGAGGTGGGGCAGCAGGTGGACAGTGACCAGTGTATTCTTCTCTCCAGTGGACGACGCCGTGATGGACAACGTGAAGCAGCTCTTTGGCTTTGACAGTAACAAGAAGAACTTGGTGGATCCCTTCGTGGAGGTCAGCTTTGCAGGGAAAATGGTAAGGAGCAAGGACGCAGGAGGATTCTCAGGGAAGGGCAGAGTGTAGGCCAGGGCAGGTGCAGACATGCTGCCCGTGGTGCCCCCCACCAGGGCCGACTTGGGGGCTTGAGCAGAGACACTCACTCAGGCCTCGCTCTCCGGGCTGCAGTGCACACACGTGTGGATGGGTCTGTTGGGGTGTCTGAGACTGACACATGTTTGTGGACAGACATGGAGAAGACTGATGGACAGTGGATGGAGACAGGAATATTTGGGGCGAAATTAAGCAATTGCTTAATTGAAACTAGATGTGATGGTGTAAAGATAGGGAAACTTTAAAAATATGTCATAAAAATATAATGATTACTGAAAAAAATTGTGGTGGGAGTAGGGTGGAGAGAGGGGCCCTGCAGCTGCCGCCCCCTTTGCTTCAGCGGCAAGCAGGCGGTTGAGGACAACTGGAGACGAGTTAAAACCACGAACGGTAAACACCAACAGGTGAGGCGGTGAGCGAGGTGGTGTGGGCTCCCATTCACAGCACTTTACAAGTTCCCTTTCGCTTTATCTCAGATGCGTTTTGGAAAGAAGCAGGGTCTTCCTGCCCATCCCACAACCAAAGGGACCCCTGAAGTCTGGGGGTGGAGCCTCCCGGGGACCCGGGCCTCATGGCTGAGGTCCAGGTGTGATTTCAGAAGGCCCTGGAAAGACCTTGCTTATGCACACTCCCTCCACCTTCTGTCTGATGTTCAGACTGCCTGCTTTTATTATTGATGTACATATTTATCAAGGAATTTTGAAACATACAGAAACATGTAAATAAAATTACTCATAAGGCACCCTACAAAGTTCATGTTTGGTGGATATCTTTCTAGTTTTCTTTCTTATGTATAAATAATACTTTCCCCCTAACCCTTTAATATTTTAAAACATAAAGAATAGTTAAAAGACTGGTTCAGTGAACGTTCAACCACTGGTATGGGCTCCGCCCTGATTACACAATTGTTAACGTGTGTCTAAAGAGATACTCCCTCCCCTTCTCCACTAAATCATCTGAAACCTAGTTGCTGACGTCACCTCTGAAGTCCTCAGCATGCATCTTCTGAGGAAAAGAAAATTCTTAATAACCACAATAACATTATCACACCTAGGAAATTGACAATTATTTCCTAATGTTAAATGGTGCATACAAATTTACTCTGATTTTCCTCAAAATGGAATTCGTGCTTTGCATTTGGTTTTTGTGCCTTTTTGTCTCTTCCGTAAGCATCTTTCACACGCCCCCACCCTGTTTTTGTCACCCTGCGACAGTGAAATTTTGAAGAGCCCAGGCCATTTGTCTGTGTTCTGAATTTGTCTGACTGTTCCTTCTCGTGTTGTTTGCCTTGTCCTTCTGGCCCGTGTAGTTCCTGGAAACTGGGAGTTAGGTGTCAAGACCAGATTAGGTTCAGATGAAATACTTTGGCAAAAACGTGTCATAGGTGATGTTCCCTACCTCGTATTGCATCACATCAGGAATCGATAATGTCAGCCTGTGCCATCATTGGTGATGACTGATTACTTGGTGAAGGTGGGAGATCTTTCCAGATCTCTCCCTTGCCGAAGTACATACTCCTCTTTGTAGCTTGCACGTAATCTGCGGGTGCTCTATTGGCGCTGTGTGGATATCCTGTTTCTGTCCCCTCTGACCTAATGCTCTGTGCAGCCTCGACCTCCTTGCCTGAGCAGGTCATGTACTTGGGATTGAGAAGTGGTGACTTTCCCATTATCATTCCTTCTCTTTATTGGCTGGCACTTTTTCTGTAAAGAAGAGTTTTCTTAACCCTCTGTCCTTATGAATATTAATATGGGACCTCAATATTTATTAATTCTCTGTGTCGAAATCAGTCATTATTGTGGGGGTGTATGAACTGTCCTGAAGTTGGCCACCAGGAGCCCCTTCACCCCTGTGCGGGGGTGGGGGGGAGGTGACACAGATTGCAAACTCATTTGCAGTGAGGAGGAAGTGCTCGCTGGGGTCCTGTCTCCCTGCAGCTTTGGGCTTGGGGTCAGGGTCTGGTGTGAGAAGCTGCACCCTCCATTTTCCCTCTAGAAGGAAGGGGCTTTTCCTGAGGGAGGAGCTGAGACCTTCCCTCTTGAAAGCTCTAGCCTGCTGGTCCCCAGGCCTCTGTGTCCCCCCAACCCCCTCAGTCACCTTGTCATGCCCTCCCCTACACTATCTCCGCTCCCCTTCCTGCCTGCCTCTTCTCTCGGTCGGCTTGTGTGTCGCCTTTTCTCATTACATCCTGATCTGAGGAGACCTGGGGTTTTGTCCGCTGTGTGTCCACCAACCCCAGCCTGACACTCTCTGCATTTCCTCTTATGGACACTTGGTGGCACTATTATCTAAGGTGTGAACCATACCTGATCTGGTGGAGCTCCTAGGGAAATGAGATGGAGACAGAGATAGCAATAGAAACAGAGACAGAGATAGAGACAGACAGAGACAGAGACAGAGAGATAGAGACAGACAGAGACAGAGACAGAGACAGAGATAGAGACAGAGACAGAGACAGAGACAGAGATAGAGATGGGGGCTTGGGGGGAGAGGGTAGGGGAGAGAGAGACAGAGAATTATGTGTGTGTGTAGATACTTGGAGGACAAAGTGAGAAACTTTAAAACAACTTTTTCTTTTTACCCAGAATGCAAGAATAAAACCTATTAATTACAAAAAAAAAAAGAAAAGAAAAAAGAAAATAATCAGAGAAACCCAGGGAAAACAAAAGAAAATTAACCATATTTCTGTACCCCACACGACTCTGGAGACAACTACTGTTGACATTTGTGTCCATTCCCTGCTACTACGTTTTCCTCTCTGTAGTTCTCACTCCCCCGTTGGCTTCACCCCCACCCCATCCCAGGGGAAAAACAAAATCAGATTCAGGTTTGAGTTGGTTTTAATTACTTGCAGATTCTGTATTTGCAAATTTGCCTACTTGCTAAAATTTATTTGTAACTCCAAAATCAGCACTCAGCGCTTTCATGATTATTTGTGCGCATGTGCGGAGCGGCAAAGCCCTCCGAATCGCCCACTTGCACGTTGCTGCTGAGCAGGAGCGATGTGACGCTCCGCCTTCTTGTTCCAGCTCTCGTCTTGTAAATCAGTCCTTTCCTTGGTCCTTGGTCTACTTAGTGTCATGTGTTTTTTGGGTTTTTTTTTTTGCATTTTATTGGTGATTTCACTGTTTAAAAGAGCCCCCACGTGTAGTGCTGCAAAGCTTTCCAGTGTTCCGAAGTGCAAAAAGGCTATGACGTGTCTTATGGAGAAAGTCTGTTAGACAAGCTTCATTCAGGCACGAAGTAGTGCTCTTGACCACGGATTCAACGTTAATGAATCAACAATCTATATTAAATAAGGTGGCTTCAAACAGAAACACTTATAACATAAAGTTATATATTGATTAATTGACAAAAACGTTGTCAGAGAGGCTGGCAGGAACTGAATCCCGTACTTCCCCTGGAAGCAGTGGTTCGGCATTTGCTAATTCAGGGTCTTGGTGGTTTGAAGAACAGGCAACTGCCACCCTAATGAGAATCAGCTGCACCTGTGCAGTTTGGTAAACTGCTTTCATCAGCTAATGCTTTCTTAGGTTACCAAGCAGCCTTTGAAATCAATTTCTTCATGACTGTATACTGTTCTATTAGGTGAATGCAACATAATATTTCACCTTTTTGGACAATTGTTTTTGTTGGAATCTTCCTCGTTTATGAACAATGTTGTGACAGGTCAGCGAGCAGGAGTCTTTGACCACACTCTGCTTTTCCACGGGGAGGTTCCCAGAACCGGGTTGAGGGCGTGCTTATTTTTAAGTATTTGATAAAGGTGGCCAAATACCCCTCCAGAAAGTTTGCACTGATTACATTCTATCAGGAAGTGAAGGAGGTTGTTTGTTTTGTTTGTTTGTTTGTTTTTGAAAGGTGTAGAGAAGATGAGGAAGAGATGAAGCTTGGGCTGCCTGGGCTGAGCGCCTGGGCAGTGCAAGGGGATGTGGGGGGCATGTGGGGATCTTCAGGGCCAGGGGCCGGCTGCCTGGGTGTGGCCATGGGATCAGGTCTTCAGGCTCCCAGACCCACCTCCTAGTGGCTCTCTCAGGGGAAGGCCGGAGGGGAGCCAGGTGATGGCTTCCCTCGCTGTGGAGAAGGTCTGCGACTTCCCTTACTGCTCCGGGGTGTGTGCGGCAGCCTGTGCCTTCTTGCTGCAGGGAGTTGGGGTGGAAGTTGGCAGGGTTTCTCAGCTGTGTGTGGTTAAAGAGTCCTTTTTTTATAAAAAAAAACTACTTTATTGTTGTTCAATTACAGTTGTCTGAATTTTCTCCCTACCCCTCCGTCTGACCCCATCTGAACCCACCTCCCTCCCATGCTTCCACCCTCCCCCTTAAGAGTCCTTTTTTGTTTTAAAATTTTGCTCATCTAATTTTTGAATTAGGTAATATGTTTACTATATTGTTTATCTATTCTCTATCATCTATCTCTATCTGTCTATACCTGTATGTATGTCTGTATCTACCTCCCATCTATCTCTAGTGTCTGTCTCTATCATCTATCTGTCTATCGTCTGTATCATCTATCTCTGTCTATGTCTGTCTGTATGTATGTCTCCCATCTATCTCTGTCTATCATCTATCTACCTCTATCAGCCATCATGAAAACTCCCCTGGCTCTGTGCTCATCCAACAGTCTGTCAGTTCACTTCCTCACTTGCAAACGAAACCAGCGCAGTTAGTTTCCTTTGCATCACTCTGGTTTCATTACGCATATGCAAGCAACTCTGACTATAAATTCTTACATTTTGCCCTTTTAACACAAATGTTTGCCCGGTACACTTATTGTTCTTCCCCTTGCTTTTCAATTTCCCCCAGTTTTATTGAGATAGAGTTGACATATAGAGCTGTATAAATTTGAGGTATGCAGTGTAATGACTTATTTTGTGAAATGATTGTCATAAGTTTAGTTAACATCCATCCTCTCATATAGATCCCTCCCAAGAGAACACAAGGTTTTTTTCCTTGTGATCAGAACTCTTAGGATCTTCTCTCTTAACTTCCAAATGTACCCACAGCAGTGTTAACTATATTCTACATGGTGTACGGGACATCCTCATTACTTAGCTTCCAATTAATGAGACAACCTGGAGACTGTTTCATGTCACAGAGCAGCCCTCACTCTTTTCAGAGCCGCATAGTACTCTGTTGTTTGGCTGGACCAGCATTATTTCATCCGCCCTCTGTGGGTAAACACAGGGACTATTCCAAACCCTCGCCGGTACAAGCCATGCTGCAGTGAGTAACCTCACACGTATGCCGTCCTGCACATGTGCAGGTATTTCTGTAGGGTACATGTTTATAAGTAGAATCAGTAGGTCAAAGGGTATTTGCATTTGGTATTTTAAAAAAGATTTTATTTACTTGTTTTTAGAGAGAGGGAAAGGCAGAAAAAGAGGGAGAGGAACATCAATGTGTGGTTGCCTCTTGCGTGCCCCCTACTGGGGACCTGGCCTGAAACCTAGGCATGTGCCCCGATAGGGATTCAAACCGGTGATCTTTTGGTTCTCAGGCTGGCATGCAATGCACTGAGCTACACCAGTCAGGGCATGCATTTGGTATTTTGATAGTGGCCAGTTGACCTCTGTAGAGGATGAGTTTCCCCAAAGTCAAAGTAGAGGGCTGACCGGCTTTTAGAGAATTTTACGAATCTGATGGGTGAGAAATGGAATTTCATTAGTTTTATTTGTGTTGCTTTTATCCCAAGGGAGGTTGAGCATCTTTTTATGCACGGTACAACCCTTTGTGAGCCCATTCCTGAGAGCTGCTCCCCGCCCTGCCCGTTGTTTGGTTGGGTCGTCAGGCTCTCTTCTTTCCTTTTGACCACACAAGGGCTACATCCTGGCACCCAGCCCTGCCGAGGTCTTTGCCTAGTCCCCTCTCACAGCAAGGAGGGGAGGGTGGAGACTGGGGCCGGCTCTGGGTGGACCAAGGATAGAGACAGTCCTGGCTGCGCCATCGTCTTGTCTCATGGAGGGGCTGAAACCACTGACCTAGGTCAGTTTTTTGTTAAATGAGATGATGCATGTACAATGCTTCACACAATGCAGGCAGGGTCCAGAGTAAATGCTCTGAAAAAGCATTTACTATGTAGGACAGGCAAACCTACCAAGCTCCTATATATCTGAAACCGAGCCTTTACCATGTGGGTACAGGATGCCCTGAGCTGGCTAAGGGCCCTGGCACTGCCCTGGGGACTCCAAGGGCAGAGCCGAGTACTTGAGCTGCTGGTTTGGATCTGATTTCCACCTCTGCTAGGTTTCTTGTTTGTGGAATGCCAAGTCTTAAGAGCTGGGCTGATCTGAGGCAGACTGTGGCTTATGGGGTTTGTATATTCACTTAATTTTCCTCTCACTCTCAGACGCTGGTGCATGGCCCTGGCCTGGCCCTTCATTCCCTTCTCTTCTTCTCCTCCCACCATCTCTAAACTCTTAGGGCTCACAGTCTTCCTAAGGGGCAGGTGATCTGGGCTGGTGGGCAAAAGGAATTGCCTCAGACTGTAGGGCCCTAGGAAAGTCAGTCTGGATGTAGGACCTCCCCATTTAAGGTCATTGTCTGTAATGGGAGGTGGGGGAAGGGAAATTCGAGCCCAAAATAAGGGTGAGGGCTGTGGCATTCAGGCAGTCTGTGCCCCAGCTCTGGGCCTGACTTACCACTGAGCCGCCTCTCTGCAAAGATTCCCTGTGTCTAGGCCTACTGCACAGGACCCCAAAGCCCTCAGGGCCTTCTACCCAGCAGGATGGAGAACAGCCACTAGCTGGGGTGGTCTCCAAGGGAGTTCAGAGTCCCTGAGGAGCTCCATCTACCTCTGTGTCTTCTAGCTCTGCAGCAAAATCCTGGAGAAGACGGCCAACCCTCAGTGGAACCAGAGCATCACGCTGCCTGCTGTGGTAAGCCTTGTCCCCAGTGGTCCACCCCACGAGGCCCCAGGCTCCTGGCCTCCTCAGTATCTTGCCCGTGTCCCGGATTTCTGGTTCTTCAAAAAGACTCCACACCAACATGTATCTCTTCTCTCTACAGTTTCCCTCCATGTGTGAGAAAATGAGGATTCGTGTCATGGACTGGTGAGTTCTGGGCTCGGGGTCTTTAGAGGTGGCTGTCCTCGGGGGTCCTTCAGTTTTCTTCCGTTCAGCCTGCATGCAGTGGGAGAGTGTGTTTGGGTGACTCAGTCTCCTCTGGGGGAGGCAGAGGGAGAGAGGGTGTGGACCATTCTTGGGAAGCTTACTCACGGCCTTGCTTGGAGGCAGATAGGAGGGCAGCCAGGTGGGGCTGGGAGGGCTCCAGGAGCCCGAGATCCCCGAGGCCAGGAGAGGCCAGGAAGGCTTCCTGGAGAAGGTGGGGTTTTGATAAGTATAGGATGAGGGCATTCCAGTAAAGAGGGGATCAGAAGCAAAGCCAAGGAAGCTGGAAAGAGCAGAGCTTCTGAGGACACAGGCAGTGACACCCCTGGGTAGGGAGGATGGAACAGCAAGGTCTCCAGGCTGGGAAGTGGCAGGGCTGCCTGAGCAGGGATGCCAGCTGGGCTTTCAGCAGGTGAGGGCAACACCCACACGGGCATCTTAGAGAAGGACTAGTCTCTACCACTTGCTGAGCCTAGGTCAGGCCCTGTGCCCAGCATACCCTTTCTGTGCACAACCTCCCCTGACCCTCAGCTTGACCCCTTCTTCACAGATGAGGAGGGGGGTTTGCAAAGACTGAGTAATCTGCTCCAGGTGACAGCTGAGAAGTGGCTGGGCCAGGCCTGCTGCTCCCAAAGCCCGCGCTTTAACCACAGGCCGCGCTGCCTCCTGCTACGTTGAGGGGGTCTCTCCCACACTGGAGGGCCCTTAGGGGTCCATATGCTGATCTCTGGGGCCTTCTATACACCATGCTTTCCAGAAGGAGAGAGTTGTCCTTTCTCTGCCCCCCAAAAATCTTGGCTCTGCGGTTCCCAGTGTGTTGTCCTTTGGCCTCAGGCCCAAGGCACCCCCAGCCAGGAGGATAATGAGAGACTAGGGAAAACCCCCAGGCCACAAAGCCATTAGAGTGCGCGCCAGTCCCCAGGCCTAAAGGAAACAGCTTGTGAGCATTAGAGGAGGGAAGGGAACAGCCAGGAGGGCCAGGAGGGAGCGGCTTCTTGGGCTCTGACCACCGGTATGTTCTGCGGGGAAGCGGGCTGGGGGGAGATGTGCTTCATGTCCACAGAAGATCTCTTCATCTTAGCCTGCAGGGTGCAGGCACACGTGTGTTGTGTTGATGGGGGCGGGGGTGGCAATGGGCTCTGCGTGTCTGTGCATGTGGATGCATGTGTGTGTGCGCGCACCGGGCGGTTGTCTCTTGTGTGGGGGGACGGGCCTTCCCGAGTCCCTGTGAGCTGTGTCACAGGCAGCAGCGTGCTGTACAATCCAAACACATTACGGAATCTGGTGGCTGCATCTCTGGTTTGGGGTGAAGTGGCATTTTTATTGTGAGTCTATTTTCAGACTCGCTGTATTTTCCAAAAGCAACCCAAGCCCCAAAACCCAAGTGTTGGCCAGGAGGCATTCCGCTGCTGCAAGTTCCTGTCCAGAACAGTGCTTTCTTCCCAGAAAACTCAGATAAACTTGTATTATTACCTGAATCCTGGAATATGATCTAGTCCATATGGCCTTTTCTCTGTAACTTAATCTTCCATTTGATTCTTTAAGAATTTTTTTCATTAAAAAACAAAACCCCCCAAATACCCTCCTCCTGCCCCTATTAAAACAAAACCTCTCTTCCCATTCTCTTTCCTTCCTCAGCAGACTCAGGTAAGACCGGATGTCAGAAACCCCACTCCTCTCCGAGTGCTGGTCTTCCCCAGGGGTTGGTCCGGGAGGCAGTTTAAAGTGCCCTCAGCTGTCAGTTACCTGGGGTCGACAGCCTCATGTTTAAGGGAATTACAGCTCTCCAATTCACACTAACTCATGTACCAGGAAGAGCGATAAAGATCGGTGCTGACAATTCGCTCTTCCCCAGGGAGCCCCCACCCTGGTGGAAAAAATTAATACTGAAGCTTCATCACCTCCCGGGGAAATACAGAGAGAAAGGAAGGGAGCAGCAGACATCCAGCCAAGATTTAAAGGAGGAAGTAAAGCACCCTGCACAGGCATCTTGCACAGCGGGGCTCGGTGTTGCATTCATTGCCTGGAGCTGCCTGTGGCCAAAGACCAGGAAGCAGGGAGACAGGGCCTTCAGGCTCCAAAAACAGAGGGAAAATGCACCCTGGAAACTTCCAGAAGGAGATAAGATAGGTCTTGCTCAGCCCAGCGTTTCTCAACCTCAGCATGATGCCACATTTGGGCCAGAAAATTCGTTTATGTGGGAGACTGTATGATACGTTGTGGGATGTTTAGCAGCAACCGTGGCCTCTCTCTGCACCCCTCCCCCAATGTCACAAATATCTCCGGACATTGCCAAGGGTCTCCTGGGGGTCAAAGTCAGTGGATCGAGAGCCCGTGGCCTAGCCAGAGAAGGAAGCAGCAGGTTGCTGCAATCAAAGCTCTGGTTTCCATGTCAGGCACATGCCGTTCAAATCCCAGCTTTGCCATCTTGGCAAATTATTTAATCCTATAAACCCAGCTGTCTCATCTGGCATTGGGGCTCCTTGGAGAGCCTGCCTCAGAGGACTGACATGAGGACAGGGCTAGGTCGCGGGGCGGTTTTCGCACAGTGCTAGGCTTTCTGTAGGTGCTCGATAAGTGCCTGCTGGTAGTACCCATTATTATCAAAGGGGGCAGGTGGGGGCCTGCACAGGACACTGTTGGCTGATGGGTGCGCCAGTCAGTAAGTCTCCTCGCTCGCCCACACACAGCGCCCTGTGCGGGTGGTGGGGGAGCAGCCTTCCTCCTGGGAAGCAGGGCCTGCAGGGAGCGCTGTGTGCTGTGGCTCGCTGGAACAGGAGCCAGGACACCGGGCTGAGTGCTGGCCTTTCCCCTCCCCCCGAGGCTGGCCTCGGACACCCTGGGTCTAAGTCTCCATTTCCTCATGTGTGCAGCGGAGATGCCAATAAAAGTACCTGTGTTTTAAGGCTGTCGAGAGGGTCCTGAAAGATAAAGGAGGTTAACCGTGTTTCGTCACATAGAAAGTCAGATGCAGGAAGGAATAGTGCATTAGTGTTGGCTAATCTATTTATTCACTTTTTAAAGGTTCTATTTATTTACTTTTACAGAGAGGGGAAGGGAGGGAGAAAGACAGGGAGAGACACATCAGTGTGCAAGAGATACATTGATTGGTTGCCTCTCGTGTGCCCCCAACTGGGGACCTGGCCCGCCACCCAGGCGTGTGCCCTGAATGGAAATTGAACTGGGAGCAGGACATTTTTGGCTTACAGGCCAGCGCTCAATTCACTGAACCACACCAGCCAGGGCAGTGTTGGCTAATTTGAAATCGTGGCCTTGGAGATAGTTTCTTCCTGATTACTTGGTTTTTACTTGGTTTTTTCTTTGGTTTGGACATTTCTTGAGCTCCTGGAGCCTGGCTCTTCCTCGGTCTGGGGGTCTGGCACCCTGAGCAGCCTCCTGCCTCCCACCTGCCATGTCCCCAAGGACATCCGGGCTGGCAGCCCAATGTTGGCCCGGTGATGGGAGCTGATGGTTGTTGGGATGGACTAATTTCCACCAAGGAGGCTTGAGCATACTTAATTTGAG
Organism: Desmodus rotundus; assembly: GCF_022682495.2. Taxonomy (NCBI): domain Eukaryota; kingdom Metazoa; phylum Chordata; class Mammalia; order Chiroptera; family Phyllostomidae; genus Desmodus; species Desmodus rotundus. The sequence continues at coordinate 143,995,799 of NC_071391.1, read as the reverse complement.
CCTCTTCTTCCCTGGGATTACTGGGCCTCAGTAACATACCCAGTGGGAAGCCTGGGACCTCTAATGATGTACAACCAAGGCCACTTCCTTCTGGGTGGGCTGCAATCTTCACCCCCACTCCTGTTCAGGCCTTCTCTGTCCCCTATTCTAGGGACCGCCTTACCCACAATGACATTGTGGCCACCACCTACCTGAGTATGTCGAAAATCTCTGCCCCAGGAGGAGAAATAGAAGGTAAGCTCCCCTCGCTTCTGCCTTCTGGCCCCCTGTGCTGTCCCTTGTCCCACCTGTGCCCGTCTTACACCTTGAGTTTTGAGAGTTTGCAGGACAGGGAAGATTATAAGGTCTTTGCTGCCTATTTCCTGGGGAGAAGAGCTCTGGCCAGTGGGAGATGGGCTTGCAGACACTTAGGATTCTCCTCACCTGGGAGGGTGGGGTGCACCCCTGAGGGGATGGAAGGTTAGTCCACTCCTGCCGAGGTCACTGGGGGCGGCAGCGATGCCGGCCGTCCAGTTCTGCGTTGGCTGACTGTGCTCTAACAGTGTCTGTTTTGAAATACCTTTCATTAGTCTGTTAAACAGTAGTCCAAGATCATTTTGTAAAATTTTAAAGAAACATTCTGAAAGAAGATGATAAAATTCACCCATGAAATTACCCACAAACCTACACTCTATCAGCCTACCCTCTGTCCAGACAGAAACTCTCTTAACAACTTTCAAATGTACCTACAGCAATGTTAACTGTATTCTACATGTTGCACGGGACATCCTCATTACCTGATGCTCTGGGACCTTTCTCTGTGTGTCCATGCATGTACATCTACATGCGTGTATATGTACGTACGCACATGCACACAGGCGTATGCACCTGCACACACAATAAACATTGTTTTCAAAAATTCCCAATTGCTTTGAAAATTGCTTTCTGTCCCCTGCCAATACAATATAGATGTTTACTCATCTTATTAAATATTCTTCTTCAATATAGTTCTAAATGAATATACATATTCCACATGTGGATGTACCGTAATCCACGTTAACTAGCTAATGTTGAATTGTTTAGGTGTTTTCCAGTGTTGTTCACGTTCTAAACAACTGACTTCATATTGAATATTTTGTGGCTGACTCTTTATTCAATTCACAATTTCCTTTTGGAGGAATGCCTAGAGGAGGGATTGCTATGTCAAAGGGTTTGAACATATTAAAGCTTTTGTGTATATCACAGTTGCCCTGCACAAAGACTGGACCGATTTCCACTCTAATCACATAAGTTTATTTTGCTGCGTCTTCACCAACGCAGAGCAAAATAATGACGTTAAAACAGAACTCTGTTAATTTGATGGTTGAATTTCATTGTTGCCTTGGTTTCCATTTCACTGATAGCTGATGAAGTTGACCAATGAAAATTTTAATATATTTTAATAATTATATATTTTAATATTGTAACAATTACATATTTATGTATTTGATTCTATTATATTCTGTTGTAAATTGCCCGTCCATGCTGTTGCCCATATTTCTGACGGTGTGTTTGTCTTTCCCTCGCTGTTTTCTGAGGGTTCTGTGTGTGTACAGATGTTAACGTCCCCTCGTCATGTATGTGCTGAATAATTTTTGTCAGTTTTATCTTACCATTTCAAAGTTTTTGGTGGACAGAAATGTAAAACTTTTAAGTAGCCAGATCTGTTAATATTTTTCCTTAGTGTATAAGGCAAGGATCTGACATTACTTGTTTCAAAATTGTTCTTCAGGGATACCAGCACTGTGTATTGAAGAGTCTTTTTCCTGTGTTTGGAAACACCACCTTTATCCCTTACTAAATTACTCCATTACTAAATGTATTTCCGGGCTTGTTCCTCGATTTTCTATTATCTTTCATTGATATTTGTGCTTATTATTTCTTAGGTCTTGGCTCTGCAAAATTAATTGGAAAGATTTAAAGTCTTTTCTAACATCTGGAGCAGTTTACATAACATAATAACGTAGTCTTTTGAGGGTTTGAAATTATTCACCTATAAAACCATGTGGACTGGGTGGCCTTTTTGAGTGAGTGTGACACCAGTTCTTTGAACGCGTCAGTTTCCTCTGTGATCACTGCTCTTTTCAGTTACTTTTACTCTAGTCACTGCAGTCGGTTTTGATAACTTCCATTTTCTTAGAAAAGCATTTATTACTTACACCCAGGTCTTCTAATTTGTTTACACAGTGTGGTGCCGGTCAACAATTTAAGCAATTCTCTATCTGCGGCTGTTTCCTCCTTTCTTATTTCTAATGATAAGTGTTTGAGTTTTCTTTTCCTTTTTTTGTTAGATTTGCCTTGTTAGAAGACTTTTTGCCCCTACTTTATGGGACATTTCAAATAATCAGCTTTTGGATTTATTTATCAATTCTAACATTTTTTCCTAATTTAAAGAAAATGTACAATTTAAAAAAAATTTATTTATTTCTCTTGGGGGGGGGAGAAAGAGAGGGAGAGAAACATTAATGTGTGTGAGAGAGAGAGACATCCATCGGTTGCCTCTCGTTTGCGCCCCGACTGGGGAGCGCCTGCAAGGCGGCAGGTGTCCTGACGGCCTGACCTTGAGCTTTGCTGGGCGACACCCACCCGACTGACCCACACTGGTTGGGCCTTTTTTTCTAATTTTTAATTCTGTCATCGTTTTACTCTTTTCTTGAACTATTGTTACACTTATTTTGTTGTTTCCTACTTCAGTTTTCTAGTTAATTTCTTATGCTTATTTTCAGTGTTTCTTATTGAAATAATGTGAGTACGGCTTCTGTCCTATATGTCATGCTTTTGGCCTTCAGCAACCCCCGCCCCCTTACAGTTCAGTCTAATGTTTCCTTTTATTTTTTATGTCTAAATATTTAATCGATTTTGAACTTATTTCGGTGGGTTTTCAGAGAGCAGTTTGAAAAGACTACCTTTGTAGGTAGTCTACTTTTTCCTAACTAGATGCTACTTGTAGAAATGTATCTTTTTTATTGTAGTTTAAAAAAGCACTTTGATCAAGCTAGATGCAGAACTCTGTTTAACTGAGTGCTGTCAGAGACACGGTGAATTCTTACATCTGAGTCGAGGAATAATTTCTGTTAGTCTAGCATTAGAACTTGGATGGCCGAAGACAGGGTGGGCTGTGCTAAGAGCTGGAGTTCTGCAACCAGGCAGCGTAGGTCCCAATTCTGCTTCTTTGCAGCTGAGCGAGCTGCCCCAGTCTCCTCCTACTGGTCTCGGGCTCATTAGTTGTTAAAAGGATCCAGTGAGATTATAAAAGTAAAGTTGTTAGAGCGTCTGGCATACAATGAACCCGGAAGTAAGGTTTGCTGTTTAGTATCATTATTGGCTTTCTGCACATCTGATTTTTTCCTGTATTATTTCTATTTTTTACTACTTCCCACGTAGTTTCAAATTGGCTATTGCATTTTTAGTTTCTTGTCATGTCTTCTTTTTCCTGTCATTCCTTTGAATAGTTTCCTTTCTCTCTTTGTTCTCTCCCAGAAGTTTGCTTTGTTCCACAAAAGTTACGTCTTCGTGCACTCTATTAAGGATTCGGGATGATTTCCTGAGAATTTCAGGTGAATGCTCCCTGGTTCTCACAGAAGCTGTTTGCCGTCCTGGTGGGCACTCGCCGTCTAGCAAGATCGGCTCAGTGTTGGCGTTTTCTGGCACAGGGTCCACAGGTCTCTGTCCATCCTTGACCCGGGGGACAGGTTAACGTGCCCCATTTCTGGAGGACTCTACCTAGTGCTCTTGAAGTTGATTAATCTCTTCTTCTGGGTTCTCTGAAACATTAAAAAAAGAACTTTTCATTGTAGAAAATTCAAGCACACGTAGAAGTGAAGAATTGTACAGTGAATTCCCAGCTGCCTTCACTCAGCGTGAACATCTAGCTGCTTGCTGCCATTCTGATTTCATTGTTGATGCTTGTAATTAGTGGACTGCACAAAAACTGCCTCCCAAAGGTGCTGCTGGCAGGGCTTGCACCCCCAACCCCGCCCCCTACTATGGGAACTGCTGTCCCAGGATGTGGGCCCCTTCCCGAACGCTGCTCGAGTAATTTCTGAGAATGGCTGTCTTGGCTGTAGAAAGACTTGAGGTGGGGCGGTGAGTGCATCATGAGGGTGGGCTGTGAGACGGGGAGTCCTGGCGCCCACTGCAGACCGGAAGTCCTGCTATGGAAGAAACCTCTTCTCCAATTTTCTGACTGGTGCTGTCCCTGTGTCTGGATCCTGGTAGAGGCACAGAGTGACCTTCTGACTGTTTTCTGTCACTGTTTCCTGAGGCTACAGCTGTGCCTGCCATAAGCCGCCTAAAGGAGAGGGAGGGTTTAGGTCCCTGTTCCTTCATCAGTCTTCCTTCTGGTGGTGATGATGATGGCCTGGGTCTTTTTTCAGGGTATTATGAATATTTTCATGAAAACGTGAGAAAGATGTTTGTTTGGCCACTAGATGGCGCTCAGGCCATGGGCAACCCAGTGTGGTTCAGGGACACATTGAAAGGCGGACTGTTGTCTCCCACAGATTGTTTTGGAACTAAATGACAATCTTCCTGCAACCAGCTAACCAGGGTTAAAGTGCCGTTGAATAACGCGATCCCTGTAACAGTAAATGAGTTAAGCTCACTGTCCAAACTGGAGCCATTCTGCGCGACGGCTCTGATGTCCCTTCTGCCAGAGGTGCCCCTTTCCGAAGCCCTGAAGGTTAGCGCTTGCCTGGCTGCCTGCCAACCTTCTCCCACTTGTCCGGAGGCCACCTCAGAACATGTCACTGCACCTTTCTGTTCACTCTTTGTATTTTTTCTTCACACTGTGCAGGGGCGGTTCTGGGACGACAGTGCACGACACTTTATTTCGCCACTGCTCTCAAAACCCAGACTAAACCGAACTGTAAAAATGGGCTCTTTCTCTATATGCCTCCGCCTCATGGTTCACCAGATTATTTGGAGATTTTGTTTTCACGTTTATTTCCAGGGGGGACAGGACCTGACGCTAGCCTCATACGCACTTCTGCCCAAAGTTTGCCTGGGCACACTTAAGTATTCCTTGGACCCTGCGCTCCCAGGAATTTAGTAAAAATTTTGTTCTCTAAAAAGGAGTGCTTTCCTTAGAAGCTGCAGTTCTTTCAAAAAGTAATCAACTCATGAGACCCTTGAAACCTACATAGATTCTATTCTAATTTTATACATATGAGAATCATGCTACATAAATAGCGCTCATATTCTACAGTGTTTCCACAGGGAAGAAATCCGGAGTTACTGTAGTTTCTTTTTGTCTTTGGGATGTAGATGATAATGATTTCCCAGCAGTTCTCAGTTTCTCCTCCTGCCTGGTGTGGGCTGGTGTCAGGCAGCCAAACTGTGGGTGTGGGAAGTGTGCCGAGAGGCAGAGGGAGCAGGCACAGCTGGCAGTAGGTAACAGCCTCAGCCTCTCCGGGAGACAGGGGTGCACAGGAACTGTCTGGGGGCTGTGATGTGGGTCTCATTGGACTGGCAGAGCCTGCTGTTGGTCTCCCCTGGCTTCCCCCAGGTGAGAGAGTTGGGCGTGGCTGCTCAGGCCACAAAACTGGGGCTTCCTTGGGCTGAGGGAAAACAGGCCAAGACACTTGTGTTTTGGCAGAAGGATGATGAGGACTAAATAGAGGCATTGTCTTGGGTGCCTTCACTGGTCACTGTGCCCTGGACTTTATGAGCTGTCTGCGGACACAGGGGAGAGAATCTGGAAGGATCTTGAGCATCTAGAGACCTAGGACTCTGCCCTCAAATTAAGAATCACTGGCCTAACTTGTCAGTAGGGCTATGTCTTACTAGGTGCCCAGCACTGTGACTGGTCAGGTCTGCTGAACAAAGAAGAGAATGCATGAGGGAATTAAGGAAAGGCACTGTTGGGAAATAGGCTACCCTGCAGCCATTCTGCTGGTCCTCCCAGCACCAGAGACACGTGTCGCTCAGACAGCTGGGGTGTTTAGGGGACAGCTGTGTCTGGGCTGAGCGTGGGTTTGCAGCCAGGATTCAGAGTTGGTCCGTGGTGGGAAGGCAAGTTTGCCTCTGCAACAAGCACGTGGGGGTTGGAACTGTGACCCTCGTTAGCCCAAGATAACTGGCCAGGCCTGTTTGTAATGATTTGGAAGGAGCTTGAAGTAGAAACTGTTTGCTTTTTGTGGGCCCTGGCCGCTGTTCTCCATGGGGCTCCAGCTGGGTCCATGGCAGTCCTTTTGCTGCTGCTGAAAGCTCCGCTATAACCAGAGGCCTGGCTGCCCCACTGAGGAGAACCTATGCCTGTGGACATGAAAATGGCCACGAACTGTGGTTTCTGCAGCTGACTTCTGCCAGGGGTGTTCCTCGCTGAGGCCTGACTGTGGAGAGCCGAGGGGCTAAGTCCCAGGGCCTCAGGCCCCTGCAGCTGGGCCTCACTTCCCTGGGCCAGCCCTGTCCTCACACCCAGACTTCCACATTCCCTCATCTGCATTTCCTCACTCTCTCTATGTCTCTGCTCATTCTTCTCTTGCAGTGTTTTGCTGAACTCTTGGCTCTTAACTGCATTCATGGAGCTATGGGAAAATAGTCATAGGTATTCTTTTTTCTTTTTTAAGGAGACCAATAGGTAAGGGTGACCAATCAATGAGAATAATCAGGGATTTCTCCAACCAATTCCGCCAGCTTGGTCATCACCCCAGTTACACTTAGCTGGTTGGAGACAGGAAGGTCAGAATGTGGGAGGGGCAGAAATCAGAGAGGACTATGAAAGGAGACTGAGGGGTGGGTGTCTACTCTTTTGGGGGCAACTTGTAACTTCCTGGAAGTGAGGGATGGAGTCCAAGAGCTTGTAAGTGTGCCATAGCATCTCCTTCCTTGCTTCTCTTATTTCTAGACACCCATCACCAGCATTTAGGGACAGGCCCAATGTATAGAACCTTCGGCTAATGGACAGCATCTGTCACTGTGTTTTACTTGAAGAGGCAGGTGCCAGAAGCCAGATTCCAGAGCCTGCTGTTGTGAAAATGCAACACGGTGCCCTCGGTGGCAATACTAGAAGTGGCCACTAGATGGAGCTGTTGTGCCTTGAAATTCCAACTCTCAGGGAGCTGGGTTCCGAGCCTCAACCAGCCTGTTGGGTGGAGTGCTGGGTGTGCCTGGCTGCGCAGCTCTGGCCCTTTCGTGCTTCCCCCACCCTTTCTTTGTGTCTGTACTTTGTTTCCCTCACTTTTCTGGTTATATTATGAAAAAACACATTTTCTTTTCTGTGTTATTTCTTGAATGTACCGAGTCAAGGTTTGGGTCCAATTTTCAATTGGCAAACAGAACACACAGAGGTGCGGGCAGACACCAGTGGGGAGGGGTCTGAGGGCTCACCATGGCCCTGGGGGCTGTGTTTGGTGGGGGTTGGGGGGTGGGGGTGGGCTCGGTGATGACTTAGTTGGTGATAAATTCACAGCTGGGCTGGGACTAGGGCCTCGGGCCACATCTGTTTCCCACACGGGAGCTATCTTTCCATCTGTCTGTCTGCCAGCTCTCCCTCCACAGGCCTGTTCGTGTAACCAGACCTCCTTCCAGCCATGCCCACCCTAACCCCTTTTCCATTTCTTTACGCTTCAGAAGAGCCTGCAGGTGTGGCCAAGCTTCCTCCAGCCTCGGACAGTATGTGCTTTGGGGACGATAAGGGGGTGGGCCTGGGGTTTCTGCTGGAGGGAAGAGGGTACAAGTGGCCGGGGAGTTTTGATTTGCTTGAGGTGGGTCTGAGATTTCCCACCATGGTCTCCTAGCTTGCCTTTGGTTATACCTCTCAATTCTGGTTGAATATATAAATGGCTTAGAATGCTTTAAAGGCAAATCTCTCCCACTCCCCAAACCCCTTCCTAAGTCTTCTGGACTCCAGCTGATGTGCAAATGAGACCACTCTCTCAGGCAGGGAGGAGATGGGACCTGTGTGGGTGCTCTCACTGACTGGGGCAGGGGACATCTTGGGGGCCAGCAGCAACAGGACAGGGTGAGCCGAAAACTCTTAAAGTTGAAATTTGCAAAGTAAATCAAAATTGAGATGATTGTCACAAATCATTATTAGTGATCATCTTCCATTGGCCTGGGCATCCTGCCTCTGGCCTGAGTGCCAGGGAGCCCTGTCTGTGCTGGGCACTAGAAGCAGAGGGAAGATGGCTGCCTGGTGGCCCCTGGCTCTGGCAGAGGCATGTTCTTCCTGCCTCTGGTCGAGACTTTCTTATTTCTCAGTCATGTCCCCACCCTTACCCTGTCCCCCTGTGAGGGTCTCACCACTAGCTGGGACTCGGGGTTCACAGCTTACACCCTCAGGTCTGGCTCAAGCACTTCCTTGCCATGGACATTTATTTTGTGCCCGCCTTGCCCTACCCTGCTTGTATGGATCGGATCACCCCACATGATTCGTATCTGCCCCCCACCCCCCATCCCTGCAGTTCTCAGAGTACGCCAGTGACGCCCCATCCTGGGAAACTTGGCTGTAAGCTGGAAAACAATGACATTAACCAAAGGCGGCCCCTAAAAAGGATGTGAAGAGATTGTCCCTGATCATTAGTGTAATTCTTCTAACTGTCCTCCAATGTGCGTCACTGAAAGATTGTTCTTTGTATAGCGTGGTGGGGGGCGGGAAGGGCTTGCCAGCATGAGTCAAGGCTATTAGGTGGTCTGCTGTGGGGGTGGGGAGACATGTGCCCGGGGGTTGCCTTGTGGGGGGACAACTAGCTGGGTCCCCTCCTTGGTGCCCTGGGAGATGGCTTGTCCAGTCATGAGGTTCTGGAGCCTCCTGTGTGCCTCTCCTCACTCATGTGTGGGTTGGGGGAGGGGATACAGAATGGGGTGTGGCTGGAGGGGGTGGGCAGCGGAGGACCTGGCCCCAGCTTTGTGAGCTGGCTCAGTGCATGGACTTTGAGGTCAGGTCGGTCCATTTGAGGTCATGCCCACTGGAGTCGTGTGTTCCTTTGCGCCCCTGAGCCCCAGTTTCCTCGTCTGTAAAATGAGGTCATAAAGATAACAAAAATCTCCACATCTCAGCATTGTGGTGAGGCTTAAAGGGGCTTATGGGGGGCAATGGGAGCTGTCATCAGTGTCACTGCTCTTTATACATGTGTGAGGCTGTGTCCCGCACATGGGCAGGGAACTGAGGCCCAGGGGAGGGCTCAGGCCTGCAGGTGGCTGGGCTGAGCACTGGAACGCTCCCCTTGGCTGGCCCCTCTGACCCTGCCTGTATCTCCCAGTCGACGACCATCTGGGCTTCCTGCCCACCTTTGGGCCCTGCTATGTCAACCTCTACGGCAGTCCCAGGGAGTTCACCGGCTTCCCGGACCCTTATGCAGAGCTCAACATGGGCAAGGTGAGCCAGCCAGACTCCCCACACTCCCTAGATCCCTGGGCCTCTCTGAGGTGTCTTCCTGCCTAGCCTGGGCAGTACCTGGGGCCCACCTGCACTGCAAGGGCCTGATGGGGCTTGAGCAGGCCCAGGGCTAGGCAGCCACCGCCTGAGAGAGCCTTCCTTCTGCCTGGCCCTGTCCTGGCCCCTTCCACCCTCCCATATCCTTCCTTTTTGCCTTTCCTTCGGGCCAGCCTGATCCCCCACTTTCCTGGCCCCTGAGGTGCCCAGATCCCCCACCTGTCTCAGGGTTCATCTCTCCTCTGGATGTTTTGGAGTCTACTACTGACCATCTGGGTGGCTTGGCCTGTCACTGGAACTCTATGGGCACCATTTCCTTACTTGCAGAAGGATGGGGGTTGCTCAGGGACCTCTTCAGTGCCTGGGAAATGAGCAACCTCAGGGACAGATCAGGTCCCTTCCCTTCTCCTCCTCTCCCTCCCACTACTCTCAGTGATCCAACCTCCCCTCCCAGGGGGAAGGTGTGGCCTACCGAGGCCGGGTTCTGCTCTCCCTGGAGACCAAGCTGGTGGAGCACAGTGAGCAGAAGGTGGAGGATCTCCCGGCAGATGACATTCTCCGGGTGGAGGTGAGGGGTGTGGCTTTCTGAGGCGGGAGGGTGGTGTTCAAGGGGCGCTGGTCTCAGGGTGTCACGGTGGAGGAAGGCTCTGCTCCACCCGAACTCATCTGCCTTCACCTCTCTGGGCCTCAAGCCTCAGCTGGGAAGTGGAGGTAACCCCATACCAACCCTGCCTCCCCGAGGAATGTTCAGAGACTCAAAAAGGAGAAGTGAAAGTAATTTAAAAGTCTAGAGCTCCATACAAAATGAGAGGCTATTTTATAACAATAACGTAAGAATCATGAACACTTATTAAGCACTGGCCATGCGTCAGACACTGCGCTAGTGACATTCCCATGTCACTGAGTCCTCCCAGCACCCACGAGGTGGCAGCCATTAGTAGCTCCATTTTACCGATGAGGAAACTGAGGCTGAAATGTATCAGGACACAAGTGGAGAGCTGGGCCTTGTGTCAGAGGAGCAGCTGGAATCCGCGCAGTGGGTTAAGCTTCCCGGCTCTGCAGTCAGAAGGCGCTTGTTGCGGTCCTGGCTGGGGTCAGTTACCGGCTGTGTCAGTTCGCCTGTCTGTGAGGGGGAATAGTCACACTTACCTCCTAAGATGGTAGGGCATCGTGAAGTCATCTTGGTTCTTGTGACGGGGCACTTCCCATGTCCTTAGCCTTGAGCCTGATGTCCGGAGGGTACAATGGGATTCATTTGCCACAAGCACATGGCAGCCTGTGGACACTGCAGGGCAGCTGGCGTGGAGAGACCCTGGTAGCATGGGGTGCGTGCTCTGGGCAGGGGCCTAGTGGCTGAGAGCCTTCGGCCCCTTCTGAGTAGCAGATGCAGAAGACCAGGCTCCTAGGGGTGTCAGTGCCATGGCTGCTGGTTCGGATTAAGGAGCATCATGGCCTTGGAGGCACAGACCTTATGAGAGGAACGTGGCCAAGCACACAGGCCTGGAATGAGTTTGCTCAGTTAGTAACCAAATCTGGGCGCTGTTGCTTCGCTGGACCATTTGCCACCCATCCATCCAGCCAGGATTTACGGAGCGCCAGTCACAGCCAGGGCCTGCCAGACATGTGACCCCTCCTCACCCCTGGTGTCTCCCTTCCTCCTCCCTATGACTCTCTGGCCGCCCTCTGTTTCCAGAAGTACCTCCGGAGGCGCAAATATTCCCTCTTCGCTGCCTTCTACTCAGCCTCCATGCTGCAGGATGTCGACGATGCCATTCAGTTCGAGGTCAGCATCGGGAACTACGGCAACAAGTTCGATACGACCTGCCTGCCGCTGGCCTCCACCACCCAGTACAGCCGGGCTGTCTTTGATGGTGAGGTCGGAAGCCACGAGCCTGGATGGAACCCTGACCATGGAGAGGGGCCGGACCTTAAGTCCTACCTCCCATTGGAAGTTGCCAGAGGCCCACTGGAGAGCCTGGCCCAGGCCAACGAGCTGGGAGGGACCCCTCCTGTGCTCCCCTTGTGCCTCCTCCCCCTGCTCACTGCCCAGTGGGCACCCGCTGCCAGGACCCACGGATTGGCCTCCCAGAACTGGCTGTAGTAAGCACCGATTCCGACCTATGGCAATAGGTTATCACACGGTGGCTGCTGGGCTTGGCATATTTTGGAGAATGCAGGTTTCCCAGCATCCTTCTAACACCTCCCCGCCCTGCCCATTTTGATGTGTTAAGGAGCCCTAATGAGAGCAGTAGCTTCTGGGCACCTAGTCTGGACACTGGCCACCCGTGTGTGTCCGAGGGAGTTCTTAGTGGAAAGGGGGAGCAGGTGCCTGAACCCACCCTGCCCTCAGTCCCCTCCCACCTGCCCCTGCACCCCTGGGTCAGGGCCCGGCCCTTTCTGTCCTCCCAGGGTGCCACTACTACTACTTGCCCTGGGGCAATGTGAAGCCTGTGGTGGTGCTGTCATCGTACTGGGAGGACATCAGCCACAGAATCGAGGCTCAGAACCAGCTGCTTGGGATCGCCGACCGGCTGGTGAGTGGAAGCAGCCCACAGCTGCCACAGCCTGTGCCCGTACCCCTGCCATGGGCGTCTCCGGACCGTCAGCTATGGCATCGGTGGTCCCTTGTGTCCTAACGGTGCCAGGTCTTTGGTCCCATCCTACACACTGGGAAGAGAGGCGAGGGGGCGGGAACTGTGCTAGGGGAGCCCCTAGTCCGATGCAGAAGGCAGCGCAGGGGGAAAGCTGAGAGAGGCGGGGCGAGGCGCAGCGGGACAGAGCGTGCACCCACTTGTTCATTCTTCTGTCCAATGCCGTGGACTCTCACCACATGAAAGGACCTGTGCTGGAGGCTTCCAGAGAGGGTTAGACGTGAACTGGGAGCTGCCTTGCGCTCAGGGAGTCTGTTTAGTAAAGGAGAGCCAGGGTCGCCCACGCAGAAGTTCTAAAGTTAGGTTCAGCTGACACCCCAGGAGTACCTCAGAGGAGGGGGAGGGCCCAGGAGCCTCTCAGAGCCGCCAGGGGCGGGGGGTAGGGGCCGGGTGAGGACACCCCTGTGGCGGTCCAGGGGGGCATGCCGAGCTCCGGGAAGGAGATGACCTGGAGAGAAAACTGCAGGACGTGGGCTGGAAGGCCCTGGTGGTCTGTTGGATGGGGGAGGAGGGTGGGCCTGGAAGAGTGGCTCCCATGGCTGGGAACTGGGAAGTTGGGAGGCAGGTTAGGTGGTGCGTCCTGTTTGGGATGTGATGGGGTGGGGGTTGCCTGTGGAGGCTGGGAGTGGCCAGAGAGTGGCGGGAATCAGAGTGGGCAGAAGTATAGAGGCCAAGGGTGGGGAGCTGATACTTCTGGTGGTGGCGTCAGGCTGTTTCTATGCGTGGATGGGGTAGAGGTTCACCCACAAGGCATGTGGCCTGTGGGAAGGTGGAGGAGGCAGGTGTGGCCATGCTTCTGAGACAGGTGAGGAGCATCGGGTGGCAGGAAGGACTGGGAAGTTTGGGCCTGTCTGTGGGTGTGGAGGTGAGCGGAGTGAGGAGGGGAGGTGGATGAGGGAGGGGGAGGCTGGGGACCTGGTGTGACTGGGAGAGGATTCGAGCCCAGGTTGGGGGGCTGTGGTGGCCATGCCTTCCCTGAGACTGGAGGACTGTGAGGTACAAGAGAACTTGGAGTCGATGCCTGTTAAGTTTAGACTGCATTCTCTGGGGCAGCCGTTCTCTCACAGGACACCACTGCGGGGGCAAGTGTGTCCTTCCCGGGCCGGTGCCACACCCGGGCTCCAGCATAGCACATGCTTGGGAAGGCTGGCGGGTGGGAGGGCATGGGGGGCTGAGGGATGGCCCTCGGCCTGATGGGCCATCAGTGGGGGATCTCTGCCTCCCAGCTGGGGCCAAGACCCACGGGAATGGTGGGACACGTGTCCCACTGAGGGGACCAGATGAGGCCTTGGCCCGGCCCGGCCCTGGGAGTTTGTAAAAGGGGGGCTCTGTTATTGGAGGTTTCCCGAGTGCTCACGAAGGAAGGCGGCCGTGACCTGAGCCAGGCTAGGTGGTGGGATTTGGGGAGGAGAGAGCATCCCAGGTAGGGGACTTGAGGGGCTCAGAAGTCACTTACCTGTGAGATGGCAGACCTGACTTGAAGGGGCCTGTGAGGAGTGGGATGTGGTCCTGTTCTGTCAGCACCCGGCCTCCTCGTGACTGTGTGCGAGGTTGGAGCCCCAGGCTTTGGGATTTGGGTCAGGTTGGTGTTCGGAGCTGAGGGGTGTTCTTGAGTTAGGACGGACCCTGATTTGCAGGGTCTGGTGTCTCTCTGCCTTTTTTTGCTCTAACTGCTCTCCTCTTTGGTTCAGGGACTGGGTGTGGTGACGGGGCCTGGGGCTGGGGTCCACCATGTACCTCTGCCCTGCACTGATGGTCTTCATTCTTGCTTGCCTGCTCCGCAGGAAGCCGGCCTGGAGCAAGTCCACCTGGCCCTGAAGGCCCAGGGCTCTGCCGCTGAGGATGTGGACGCCCTGGCCGCTCAGCTGATGGATGAGCTCATCGCAGACTGCAGGTAGGGGTGCCTGGCCCCCACGCCCACCCTCCTGACTCAGAGAGGCCCTTTCCCTGGGAGTGTTCGTGTGTGGCGCTGAGTGGCGGCACGTCGCCCCGGCCACGCTTGGCCAGCAGTCCAGCCCGTGCTGAGTCCAAAGGTGGTGGAGCCAGCACAGGGAGTTGAAAAGGTGACATTTAGAGCAGGTCATAAATCTCCCTGCAGCGGCGGCAGCTGTGGGCCCTGGGCGGTCTGGCTCACCTGAATGGGGAGCATTGTGTCTCTGATCCCCGACCTCTTATTTCCCTGATGGAATCTGCAGGAGGAGCTGGCTGCGGGGGTTGGGGTGGGGGGGAGGCGGTTGGCGTCCCTGCTTCCCCCAAGGCCATGTTGAGGACCGTGGTTTCTGTTTAGCCTTCTGTCGATGTGGCTGATCATCAGGGAAAGGGGGCCTTGGGGGGATGGGGAACAGGGGTTGGAGGCCCGGCAGAAGGGGAGCCTCTCAGCACCTCCTCTGAGGCTGGGTGATTTGGGGCTCACCACCCACCTGCCTTGAACCTTGGTTTCCTCATCTTTACCCTGACATTGAGAATAACTAATTTATACTATTGTATAAACAAAGTAGCGCCTGGCCCTTAGGAAATGCTCAGTACACAGTAGCTGTGACTGTTATTAGGAAGAAGCAATATCGGGAGACTTAAATTCTTGCCCCTTTAACCGCCTCTTCAGCTTTGGGGAGCTTCACTTCTCTGGACCTCAGTTTTCTCAGCTGTTAAATGGGCTCAATAGTAAAAAGTTGCCCTTCTACCTTCTGTGGAGTTAAGTATGAACATATGCAAATGTATCCTATGTCCCCCTCTAAATTCTATCAGCTCATCCCCTCCTGAAGGTGTGAGAAGTGCCTTCACGCTGAGACATGGGTCACTGTACCGCCCTGCCAAGTGCAGCATCCTCCTAGTCCCTCGTACCTCAGGTGGGAGGTACACGCTTCCCAGAACGAACGTTTCCCCAAAGAATTGCCCCCAGCTCTCACAGCCAGTGGTGGGACTGCAGGCAGGTCATTTGTCCCCAAACCTTCCTGAAGCCTGGCCGGCTCCGTGCCAGGTACACAGAGCAGATGGACGGGGGGCGGCTTTAGTCCCTGTGCGACTCATGCCAAAGTGAGTGAAGGGGGCCAAGTGTGTTGGGGGCTGGAGGTGCGTGCTGTGGGAGCTCAGCAGGTGCATGAATTCGGGGTGCATCCTGGGGAGAGGATGCCCGATGTGAACTCCGAAGGAGGGCAACTGGGAGCTGGCCTTTGGAGAGGGGATGGCTTAGGCAAAGGCGGAGAAGCCTGAAGTGCCTGCTGCCTCCAGGAGGTGGGAGTCCCCAGGGAGGCTCAGGTCCAAATGGGACAGGCCTCAGGGGTCCGCTAAGGTGAGCTCGCCCCGGGAACCGTCTGGGGACACAGTGGTTGCCACACTTCAAATGCTCACTCTGGCTGCAGTTCAATGGAGAGGCTGGTGGGGGTGGTGAGGGGGGACTGGACGAGGCATCACCTAAGGAGGGACGCTGGGAGGGTGGGGGTAGCGTGGACTGTTCAGGGGGCATCAAGATGACAATGGCCTCGGAATGAGCATGTTCTGTGCCAGGTGCTGCTCTAAGAATTTTACACATATGAGCTAATCATAAACATCTTATGAGGTAGGAAGTAGAATGGTCCGCAGTTACAGACGAGGAAACCGAGATGTGAAGAGGTTAATTGACTCACCTAGATTCACACTGCTAGTGAGTGGCCGAGCCCTTGGTGGCTCGGTGATGGACAGGACTAGTTGGTGGGTTGGATGTGGGGGCCCAAGGAAGGTCAAGAATGATCCTCTGGCTCTGGCCAGGGCAGCCAGGTGGAAGGCCGGGATGTTCCTAGAGAGGTCAGCAAGAGAAGGGCAGCTCTAGAGGACTGTGAGGCATCCAGGACTGGCCATGTGGAGTGCCTGTGGGGTGTCTGTCTGTGGTCTGGGGGTCGGGGGACAGAGTGAGGCTGGAGGGGCATGCAGGGACACACTCACCATGGGGAGGGCCTCAGAGTGACTTGCTGTGCCCTGCTGGCCTGGCCTGACAGCCGGGGTGCGGAGGGTGGACTAGGGCTCTGCTCGTGACTCACACGCTGTGTGGACCTTGGCAGGTCTGCGGTTCCTGGACCATCCGAGACGAGTGGGACCCATGTCCTGGGTTACCCTCACTGTCCTCTCAGGGTCCTCGGAGGATTTGGCTCAAACTGCTACTGCTAAAGCATGGCCCCCTTGACTCCCTCTCCTTAAAACAGAGGTGCCTGGGAACCCCTAGGGTGCACCGGTCCCAGGTCAGCAGCTTTGGAGGAGGTTCTCATGCCCTGAGGAATGCACAAATGACCCTCCGGGGGAAGGTCACCAGGACCGATTCCCTCAGGTACCACCTGAGGCCACCAAACAGCCCTGGGCCTGCAGCAAGAGGGCCTCCTCCACCTCTGGATCTGTGCTGAGCGTTATCACAGCTGACCAGCGGCTGCCCACCCCTTCCTCAGCCGGCCCTGCCCACGCCTCCAACGTCA
This sequence comes from Desmodus rotundus, assembly GCF_022682495.2. Lineage (NCBI taxonomy): Eukaryota > Metazoa > Chordata > Mammalia > Chiroptera > Phyllostomidae > Desmodus > Desmodus rotundus. Next base: position 143,979,315 of record NC_071391.1, on the reverse strand, counting down.
GGGTCCTTCGTTCCACCAGCCCCTTCTCCTGCCTCATCCGCCCTCTCCCCTGGCCAGGGGCGCCCACTCTGTTCTCCTAGCCCGGCCCTCTCCTCTCGTCTTGAGACCCGACTGCCCACCACACATCTGGATGTCCTGCCGGCATGTTCATTGCACCCTCTGTGGTCTTCCGAAAACTGGGCCGTGCCACCTCCACCTCAGCCCTGCAGTGTGTTCCAGTCAGGAAGAGTCCCAGCTCTGGTCCTGGGGGACAGTCTCTCTGGCCCAACCCCTGGCCCCACAGACAGGCAGTCCTACCCTCTAGCCCCTTCAGAGCTACTCCACAAGTGTCTCCTTCTGCCCCTGAAGCTTCGTCTTGTGCACATATTGCCCCATCTGCTAGAACACCCCTCCTGCTCGTTCTGACCTGCCTCGTTCCTGCTGGCCCTGACAGGTGCAGCGAGGGGCCACTTCCTCCAGGAAGCACTCCTGATGCCAAGGCTGTTCAGTGGCGGCTCCCTGAAGGCAGGGCTGGACTCAGCCCCCCACCAGGACCAGCAGGGCTGTTGCTTGCGAGGAGTGAAATGAATGATCCTGCAGCCAGTTCCTCTTTCAGGCTGGACACTGCTCCCCTCCCGGGTGCTGGTCCCTGACGAAGGCTCCCACTTATGCGGGGTCAGGCAGCGACATTGTGAGCACCCCAGTTCTGTTGCAGCCTGTGCTGGGCCTGCCTACCATTTTCAAGTCATCTGGGGTTGACAGGGCAACGGCCCCTGTTGGGGTTTGGGGTGCAGTGTCACCCAGTCTCTTCCCCAGGGTCTCCCTGTCTTTACATGCCCCCTGCCCTGGGCTTTTCTGGGGCAGGAAAGGTCCGAGACGTCTTCTTAGTGGTAGTCATGGTCCTGGCTATTTCTTGGGGAGTCTTGGCTGGGCCGGTGGCCTCCATGAAAATCTCCCTTTGGTGGCCTGTATGGCAGTCCCTCCCAGCTCCCGACCAGGGCCGGGAGCATAAATCACTCCGGTTGGCTCAGTTCTCCACATCCCATTCCAGACCCGCCTGCCCCCACCCTCAGGCCCACTCAGGCCGCCTTCCCAGGCAGGCTGCAGCCAGGACTCTGGCCCAGGCCCCCCTTTACCCACCAAGCATGCCCCTCCGCCACGTTCGAGTGGGCCGGGAATGGAGGCCGTCCCTCTCCTGGCCTAGGGCAGCCCCATCCGCGGCACCCTCGGGGCAGTAAATATTATATTACTACAGGGTGTGCAGTACGTGACCTGAGACAGGTCCCGGGGCTTAAGTTTCCTGAGATGGAGTTTGCGTACTGCTCCCCCCACCCTAAAAATTCAATTAAAAAAAATAACAGGAAAAATGTAGTGCGCCGAGGGCCTGCCAGAGTGGTGTATCTGGCGGCAGCGGTGCCGCTGCGCTCCGGCGGTAATTGGTTCTGCATAGCTCGGGGAAATTGGCAGAAAAATAAATCAGCCGGGAGCCGGAGTCAGACGCTGCAGGGAGGGGAGCATGCGGTGGGGGGGCTCCGAGTGGTGGGAGCAGAACTGGCGGAGTGGGTTTGACTGATGTCCTGTTTGGGAGTCAAAGGCCCAGCGGAGGTGGGGCAGCCCCCCATACCTTCAAGCAGGGATAATCTAAGGGGGGTCCTGCTGGGAGGGAGGGCACAGACTAGCCCCACCCCACCCCATCCTGCAGGACGCCTGTGCGTGTACTGACTGACCTTGGAGGGTTGGTATGGTGAAGAGGAGACATATGAAGGACTATTCTGGAGCCCTGTGGGATGGGGGTGGGGGGTCAGAGTTCATTGCTTCCAAACAGGATGGAGTTTAAACCCAACCCCTGACTGGAGGTCTAGGCCTGCATTTCTGAGACTATATGTCCACTCCCCCACCCCCACACCTCTTCTCCAGAGGCTTCCCAAACAGAGGTTCTGGGAGGGGTGTTGTGGGGCGGCCCCGAGTCGACACATCTGTATTGCTGGCTGCCGGCCTCCCCACAGCGTCTGCAGTGGCTTGTCAGGGGTCCATAAATTTCCTTCTTGAAGAAAGTGTGCGTACAACAGAATGGATTCGTTTCAGCGACGGGCAACTTAATGCTCGGGCCTCTGCTCTAGGAGGATGCAGGGGGCAGGGAGGGACACGCTTGGGGACTTCAGAGCAGGGGCCTGTGGGCTGGTGTGGTTGGGGAAGGCTTCCTGAAGGAGGTGAGGATGGAGCAGGTCGCATGGAGATGATGGTGCATGTGGGTCAGGCTGGAGAAGGTGCCCGGGACACGCAGAGTGTTCAGCAGGCTGGCTGAGGGCGTGAGGCCTGTTGCGGGGGCCTGTGCACATGTGTGCATGTGTGTGCACGTGTGTGCACGGACTTGGGTGTGCACTGGGTTCTTGCTCATCAGGCACATCCCACCTGTCCCTCACAGCCAGCCCCTGCGCAATGTCCAAGAGACTCCCTCTGCCACCAATCTGGACCAGTACCTGTACAAGCTGCGTACACGTCACCTGAGTCAGATCACCGAGGCGGCCTTGGCCCTGAAGCTCGGCCACTGTGAGCTCCCTGCCACCTTGGAGCAGGCTGAGGACTGGCTCCTGCGTCTCCGTGCCTTGGCGGATGAGGTAGCTAACTCTACGAAGCACCTTCCCTCCTGTCTGGAACATGAGAATGGGGAGGGACATGGGGACTGTCTGGACCATGATTCAACCCTGGCTCCATTGCTGGGTGACCTTGGGCCAGCACCCTAACCTCTCTGAGCCTCGATGTCCCCATGTACAGAAGGAGGAGACAGGATACAATGGGAAACTGGATGTTGTGGGGGCCAGCACAGAGCCTGGTGTGTAGTAAGTGCTCAATAAATGTCCCCAACTATGCATAGTAAATGCTGCCAAAGTATGTCAGAGACAGAGCTGGGACCAGAACCCAGGGCACCTGGCTCTAGGTCCAGAGCTGGGGCCTGCTTCCCCAGGAACCAACTCCTCCCTGCCAACTAGCATCTGTCTTCTCCTGCCTCTGGGGGGCCTGTGTTTCCTGCCCTCCTTAGATGCCTCTGGGGAAGCTTCATTTGCTGTAACTCTGGGCATCCTCATAGCTAATCAGAGAGAAGGGGCTCCAGCTTGTCTTCTGGGGCACCCTTTTCCAAACTGCACTGCTCCCCTTCAAGTCAGATGCACCCATCCAGTTCCTCGGGTGACCAGGCAGGCCACAGGTTCATCCAGAGAGAGGACAAAGGCCTGCTCACATGTCACTGGCAGACCATTTGCTGCCCAGAGCCATGTGGGACCCCGAGGGAGGGGGTAGTGATGGTAGGTAGGATGGTAGTGATGGCAAGGCCTGCAAGGGGCTTCTGGAGGAGTGAGTTGTGAAGAGGAGAGGGAGGATCAGGAGGTGAAGGATGCTCAGGAGGGGAAGGCAGCCTGGAATGTTGGGCCCGGAGAGCCAGTTCCCGAGCAGAGTCTCAGGCATGGGGCCAGCTACGTAGGGGGACCACAGGTCAACCCCTCAAAATGGCCGTGAACTACCTTCTTGGACTGGTCAAAACATGCCTCCCAAAGTCATAGCCCAGATGGACCCCAGAGCTCTCAGCATAGACTGCAATAGGGCTTGGAGAGGTTCAGGCCAAACAGGCGCTGTTGATTGTATGGGGACCCCAGAGAGTCTTGCTCAGATTCGAGTGTGCATCAGAATCCCCTGAAGGGCTCCTTAAACAGGCTATGGCCCCTCCCTCCACAACTCGCATGTCTGGGGTGGGGCCTGAGAATTTGCGTTTATCCTATGGGGACCATACTTTGAGAACCTCTGGTGTAGTGGTTAGGAACACATATTTGCAGTCAGAAAAATCCAGTTGCTAACCACCTAGAGCCTGAATTTCTTCAGCTGTCAAATGGGCTGCCCTTCTCTGCCTCCTGGGCTGCTGCAGGGAGTCTGAGAAGCGAAGCCTGTGAAGTGCTGAGCAAGTACTGCCGAAGCCTGAGCCCTGGTCCGAGACCCAGCACCGCCCCCTCCCCTCCTGGGGCACTTTGCTCACCAGCCTTGGACGCGGGTGGACCATACCCAGCTGGCTGTCTCTCCCGAGTGTGAGCCGGGAGCAGTTCTCACTCACAGTCAGAGGCTCTGAGGGACCCAGGGGCCTTGCAGTTTTGTTCTGAGCTAGTCACCGTCTTCAGAGCCCTCTGTCCCCAGGCCCAGAAAGAGTCAGATCCCAGGGTCCCTGCTGTCATGTCAGAGGGCGCAGGAGTGAGTGTCCTCTGGGAAGGGCACTCCTGTGATTTGCTGCTACTCTTGAGGGTGAGGGAGCGGGAGATCATCTTAAGTATAATGTCATCTTCCGGGTCTGATGAAACCCTCCCATATCTGTGCCTGGAGCATCTATTTACCCAGCGTGTGGGGGTGGGGTGGGCTGAGGAATCGAAGAACTTCTGGGCTCCAGGCAGGAGTGTCTCTTCCCAGAAAATGTGAACTCAGCTCAGTGATTTTTGGCAGCCTCCTTGTGTGAGCCCGGGGCAGCCTCATGCCCTGTCCTAGGAGCTCATGGCTGCTGAAGACAGAGATGCCCAACTGGACCTGGGAGGTCAAGGGGGCAGCCGGCGTGGGCAGCTGAGGGGTGGGAAGCCAGGAGGGAAGACCCGTGTGGCCCCCGAGCCAGGGCAGCCAGCTAAATGGTGGGCTGTGGGGTATGGGCCTGGCGTGTCACTTTCCCCGCCCTGACTGCCACCTTCTCTCCAGCCACAGAACAGCCTGCCTGACATCATGATCTGGATGCTGCAGGGTGACAAGCGAGTGGCGTACCAGCGGGTGCCCGCCCACGAGGTCCTTTACTCCCGGCGGGGCGCCAACTACTGTGGCAAGAATTGTGGGAAGCTGCAGACGATCTTTCTGAAAGTGGGTTCTTTTTCCTCAAGTCATGATCATATTTTCTTAGCCCAAGGCCTTCCCCCCTCCCCTTCTGTTTCCCCTCCAGTCCTCTGACTGCCTCCGGGTCCTTGGACTCTGCTCTTGGAAAGGGCAGAGGGCTTCAGGTAAAACTACTTCCCTTCTCTTTCTCACGAGGTTCCTCAGACTCCTCAGACCTGGTCTAGAAAGTTAGCAGGGACAACTGTAGGGGCTGACTCCTGAGTGTGTACTTGCCTCCCAGGCTGGCCCCTGGTAGGGGTCCTCAGCCCTCAGCCTGCACAGCACAGGAAGACCTGCCTGCACAGGAAGGCCCTGCCCGAGAGCCTTCCACTGCAGCTGGAGCCTCACCCAAGTTCAAGTTTCTCCCCGTGGGAAGGCCGGTGTCTGGGAGCTGGGACACATCCTGTCCCCCAGTCTCACCCCACCCCCACCTGTCCTTCTGTGTCTCCTCCTCTGAACACCTGTCCATGCTCCATCTTCTCTCAGGGGACTGAGTAGCCTTGGGGTAGGGTGACAGGGAAGTGAATGGGTACCTGGGAATGAATCCTCTGTCCTCTCTCTAGGCTCATGTGGGGACATAGAGCCAAGGCTGCTTCGGTCAAGGTACCAAAGCAGGGAGGTCAGGACACAATCTGGGGAAACCCCTCCCTGTTCTGTGGCTGCCCTGGTACCAAAGGAGGGTCTCTGCTGGGATGGCTGTCTTCGAGGCTGTCCTGCTAGAGGAGGAGGGGCCTAGGGCAGCAGGCTGACTCCTTACCACTTACTGCTAACTCCTAATGGTCCTGTTGGCGTGATGGACTGCCTGGCTTTCCCCTTCCCTTCCCTGTGTCTCTGCTCCCATCTACACCAGGAACCAACTTCCTCCTCGCCTCTTCCAGGAGGTCATTGTTGATTAACCCTAGCCCTAGACCTCTGAGTGGCTGTTGGTCAACCCATTCATATATTGGCCGGTCATTCTTGTCACTGCCGGGGTGGGTAGACAGGACAGGTTTCATGGTACAGTGTGGTTGAAAGGGTTGCAGGGCTGGCTGGAATCCTGTGTGGTCTTAGGCAGATTGCCTAAGCTCTTTGAACTGCTGGCTCTCTTCTCACCTGTAAAATGAAGGTCAGCTGCCTACTCCTTAGGTTCTGAGAATTGAATTAAGTAACACAGGTCATGGGTCTTGCTGGTACTAGGTGATCAATGAATGTTAGTTTTTCTCTCCTCTTCTCCCCTTTCCCTTGGGAGCTCCCTTGCTCCCTGGAGAGAGGAGGCTCCACTCGCTTGATGACTGGAGGCCAACCCAGAGGCAGGGGTGAGCAGATATCTGCAGGTGGAGTAATTGGTATTTCAGATGAGAGGCCAGTTTTTCGTAGAAAGAGGGTGGAGTGTGTCATGCATTGGGCCGCCCCTCCTAGTTGCTCACCTGCCACTGAGGGCATCTTCCCCTTGCGATCTTAACCTTCAGCAGCCTGCTTTTCTCTGTCCTAAGCCATTTCCTTGCCTGGTAGGCCAGAAGGGACAGGAAGTCAGGGAGCTGCCACACCTGAGTGGGGTTCTCCGGGGAAGGCTGCCTGGCTGGAGTGGTGGGGCAGCGGGGTGGGGGATGGGGGTGGTGCCTGGTGGATGTGCTCCAAAGGGATGAGCTCCAAGCTCTGACCTCTCATCCCTTTACAGCTTTGGGGGAATGCAAACTGAAAAATCTCCCTGATTCCAAGCAAAAAAAAAAAAAAGATACAGAATTGTTTCTCGAAGTCTTCCCCACTGAGTTTATGAGCCCCGCCAGTAGCTCCTGAGCAAGCTCTACAAAAATGTTGGCAGCAAGCAGAGACCAAGAAAACATTGGTGTTTCTTAACTTAAACCAAAGTTGGAAAAAATGAGCACCAGCAGAGAGGGAGAGGAGCCCCAAACTAGACATTTCTTTATTTGCTGTTGCTATTTTGGGTCCGGCAGGCTGGCCCCGTCTGGGGGAGGGCAGGGGAGAGACTGGGGGCAGAGGGGGAAGGGGGGTCAGGCATTCCTGCCATCTCCCTGGGGCTGGTGGTTTGGAGGGGAAAAGGCTGCTAACCACCCCAGGGAGGAGGACAGCTGAAGAGAGCAGTCATGGGGAGGTTTCCGGGGGTGGGGGTGACACTTGGGGTCAGGGGCTCCTCCAGGCTCCACCAAGGATGAACCACAAGCAGAGAGGCTGGGTAAAGGGAGAAACTGTCCTTGCCTTGGCATGGCACCCCTCCCTGACCCTCTTACCTGGCTGGTGCTCTCTCTTTAGGTTCCAGGCCCCTCTCTCAGTGGAAACCCCTCACCTCGGCCTCTCTTTCCCCTTCTCAACCCATCAAAGCTACTTCCTTGTCGCATTCTGCACCCTGTCTCAGAGGGGATGCTTCTCCAAGCTCACGCACATGAAGCCTAGGCCCTTAATATGGTGCTTCCTCTAAGGGACACTGTCCTTTTCCAAGATTGGGGAACTTCTGCTCTAGGCCATATCTACCCCTTGATTTCAATCAGATGGTGAAGTAGTTGGGGAGAACACATTTTCTGTGTTGGGTTGTTGTGGTTATTCCATTTTGGCAGAGCTTCTGCAAGCTTCAGGCTAAAAAGCATTCGAAGACCAGTGCACAGTGGTTGACGTGCTGATAAACACTTGGCAGGGGAGGGGGATCAGATGATACACTGACATCCAACCAAAAAACAAACACACAGAAAACCCAACTGACAAGGAAGGGGGAGGCTCTAACCTCTTCACCTTCTTGACCTGGAGCTCGCATCTCCTTTAGAGACATGCTCTGGAACTGCATTGTCCCGTAGGAAATAGCCCCATGTGTCTATTTAAAGTTAAATGAATCAAAATTAAATGCAACAAAAAATTTAGTTCTTCAGTCACACTAGCTACATTTTAAGTGGTCAGTCATCCTGGGGGCTAGCGGCGACCACATTGGACCCTGTAGATGTAAAGCGTTAACAGTATAGCAGCATGACCCACTGGACAGTGCTTTCTGTAAGAGACCAGAAATGAAGATGTGGGGGAGAGGAGAGAATGGGGAGGTCCGGCCTCTACAGAGAGCACATGGTGGGGGTGTGCAGTCTTCTCCTTTGATGGGAAGGAACCTTGGCAGGTAGGGAGAAGGTGCCTGAATCACACACACCTCTTCCGTGAAATTCTGGTGAGTCCTTCAACAGGGCACACGCCAGATGGGGTTTCAGGCTGGTGTGCCCACATGCTGAAGGGGACTGTGGGTTTCTGTCCTTCTTTGGCACCTAGTATCCAATGGAGGGTGTGCCCAGAGCCCGGATGCCAGTGCAGATTCGCGTGAAGCTCTGGTTTGGGCTCTCTGTGGATGAGAAGGAGTTCAACCGGTTTGCTGAGGGCAAGCTCTCCGTCTTTGCTGAAACTGTGAGTGCCTGCCAGCCCACCCCGTGCTCCCTCACCCGCCAGGCTGCCACTGGGCCCCCCTCACTCCTCTCCTGCTTGCTCTCCAGTATGAGAACCAGACCAAGCTGGCCCTGGTTGGGAACTGGGGCACAACGGGCCTTACCTACCCCAAGTTTTCTGACGTCACGGGCAAGATCAAGCTCCCCAAGGACAGCTTCCGCCCCTCAGCTGGCTGGGCCTGGGCCGGAGATTGGTTCGTGTGTCCAGAGAAGACGTGAGTCGTGGGCAGGGAGGGCTTAGGGACCCCTCTGCCCCAGCCCTTTCTCTGAAAGGCCTCAGCCCTATTCATCCCTTTGCCTATTCCCACTACCTGCACCCTGGTCTAGGGACCTCCACCTGCGCTCTCCCAGAGCCGGGGGCTCACTAGGCAGCATTCCTTTCTGGAAGGGCCATAACAATCAGAAGGTTCTTTATTATGAAACCAAAGTTGTCTTCCAATAGACTTTGCATCTGACTTTTGCATTTGCTTCTGTTGGTTGCAGCCTTCTCCAAGATAGCACCGAAAGCCCACTGCCTCCTCCACATGTAACGCCTCTCATGCCTGAGGCCCTTCCTTCTCTGTGTTTCTCCGAACAACATCCTCCTCCAGCTCATTGATATCTCTGTCTCTTTCTCCCATCCTTTCCAGCTTGGTTGACATTCAACAACTGTCTTTTTTAAACTTAAAAAAACATTGATTTGTATAGAAAAAAAATACAAAAAAATGAAGTAAAAAATAAAAAAATTGAAGTATAATTTATATTATAGTTAAGTACTCAAATATTAGTATATAGCTTTATAACATTTTCCATTTCCACAATTATCTGTTGAGCTTCAACTACCCCAGGCTTAGATGTCTTCAGCTGGTCTTCCCTTTTCTTTCTTTATCTTGGTTGGTGAAGTATCCTTCCGTCTGTGAGTATCTCTAGGTCTCCCCTGGTCTCCTTCCTCTGTCTCCCCTTGGCTCTGACCCCTCATCACTCTCTGCCATCTATCTTACTGTGGCTGGGGGTGAGGCTGCTGCAGGAAGGTTGGCCCAGGTGGGTGTTCTGATCAGCAGAGGTGCTGACTGTTCCCTGCCCACAGCCTGCTCCATGACACCGATGCGGGCCACCTGAGCTTTGTGGAGGAGGTGTTTGAGAATCAGACCCGGCTCCCTGGAGGCCAGTGGATCTACATGAGTGACAACTACACGGACGTGGTAAGGGGTTGCTCCGAGGGCAGGTGGGCTCTGCTTTCTTGGAGTCCTGTCAATTTGGGCCCAGGAGAGACCTGTCACTCAAAGAAGGGTGGGACATTTTTTCTCCCTTGCTCCCATGTCCCTAGCCTCTATGCTCTGGTTACCAGAGGGATGGTGTGAGGTCCAGCTTGGGTAGGACACTGACCTTGAGTCACACATGAAACTTTGAGAGCATATGTTGTCAAGTTGCATCTTTTCAGCCTCCCTGATCATGTCTGTTCCTTTGCACGCTTGCCTGTCCTGTGTTGCCCAGAATGGGGAGAAGGTGCTTCCCAAGGATGACATCGAGTGCCCACTGGGCTGGAAGTGGGAAGATGAAGAGTGGTCCACGGACCTCAATCGGGCCGTGGACGAGCAAGGTGGGTGGCGCATGGAGCCTGGTGCTCCCCACCCTGGTGAGCTCACAAGGTATGCTGGTGAGGACAGCTGAGTGCAGGGCCCCTGGGCCACTGGCCTTCACCGGGCTACTTCATCTGGGGGACTTCCTGGGTTAGCCCTCACTTCAGTTACAGACTAGGAGTCATTGGCTAATTGTGAATCTGTGTACATGCCCCAAGTGAAGAGATATCCTCTGCAGAGATGGGGAGTGGCTGGGCATTGAGTGATGGGTGCCCCTCCCCCAGGCTGGGAGTACAGTATCACCATCCCCCCGGATCGGAAGCCGAGGCACTGGGTCCCAGCTGAGAAGATGTACTACACACATCGACGGCGGCGCTGGGTCCGCCTACGCAGGAGGGACCTCAGCCAGATGGAGGCACTGAAGAGGGTGAGCCCAGTGGGTGGTGGGTGGGGGTGAGGTCCTGGTTCGGGAAGGCCAGCTGGGAACAGGTGCATACCTGTGTGCACAGACACACACAGGTATACACAGAACATATACAAGGCACACGAGCTCACTTGAGATGCTCACAGCTCACACCCAGCATGCACACACATCACACTGAGTACACACTCACAGCTCACACCCAGCACATGCACAGATGCTCACAGACTGAACACTTCCAGATGCCCACAACTATGCAAGAGGGTCACACTGGGAGTGCACACACAGACCTGGAAGGTGCAAAGACATACCTGGAATATGTCTGAGGCTGGGTGTCCTAGAGGCCAAGTCTGAGACCAGATATTTGCTACCTGTGGTTTACCAATGCGGTGCCCTCAGGAGTGCCAGGAGCAAGGATGTGGTCTCAGGCAAAGTCAGTTTCGGACTGAGCTGTGGCTTGGGGAGGGCTCACCCTGGGGCACCGTGGAATCAGCCTCATGTGGAGTCAAGGGAGCTGGAGTTTGCATTTCGTAGCTATCAGTTGCTGGCTGGGGACTGCTGGGGTGGGCTGGGACTTGCACCCTTGGGTATGTACCCACCCCATGGAGCCCGCTCCCTTCAGCATGGGTACTTCCTGGGAGAAAGGTGCCACTGGAGCTGGTAGTGGGAACGCTCCTGGCATCTGGGGATGGGTGCACTGAGCGAGTACATTGGCTGACGGAGGGGCCTGGGGTGGCTTTGCTGGCATCCCCCAGAGGACACGCACACGGCACATGCAGACACGCCCACAGCTGTGCACAGATGCCCACGGGACACAGGAAGGCATGGAGCGAGCACATGTGAGCACACGCAGTACTGCGCTGGCTCCCACAGTCCCACAGATGCCCATGACCGCATAGCCTCAGAGACCGCCTCCCCCCGGGCCCTCCAGGTCTGTGACCTTCCCAAGCACACATTGAATTTTGGCCCAAGAGCCAGGCTTCCCCCAGTTCAGGAGCAGCCTTCGGCAGGACCTGTGCCCTTTCCTCTGTCTTTGGGCATAGAGAATCCAGAGACACGTGCTACTAGGTCCGGGGAAAGGCAAGGCTTTGGGGCAACAAGCTGTTCCTGGTGCCATGAAAGAGACGGACTTCACTCTCCATGAAGGGCACCCCAGAGGACAGAAGTGGTGCCTTGCCAGGCAGTGCTTCTCCCTCACCACCAGCATCCCTCCTAGACATGGACTAAACTGGTCTCTAGGACTGGCACTGGTCACTGAACTCATGGCCCAGACCTGAGGCAGTGCCTAAGGACAGACAGTCCCAGGTCATTCTTTCTTGGGAGCTGGAGAGGTTTTCCAGGGCTCCTTCCGGGCTTGGTAAAGGGTCCCCTCCGAGGAAGAGCTGGAGTTTCCTCCAGGGCTCACCTAGGCCCCGCCCCAGGGGAAAAAAGCTGGGGCTGGGAAATGAAATCTTCAGTTTGCCTCTGAATTGCAGACCCACTTCCATTTTTACAAGCTGGGATGTGAAGAAGAAAAAGGAAATGACAAGGAAACCTTGGATTCATGAAATCCACCCGAAATCCAAACAAACAAACAAACCTGGAGCCCAGGCACCACCACTTCAGTCTACCTCCCCTTTCTGGCCCCTCAGTTCTCCCCATGGCCTAGGGAGAATCTTCCCTCCTGATATCCTGACCCAGAGCTCTCATCAGTGTAGAAGGTGCTCAGAGCGCACGCATGCCCCCCTCCCCTTCCAGGCAGCCCTCCCAGGTTTGCCCACCTGGAGGGTGCTGGTGTGGGGTGGGTGGGGAATTGTGGTGGGCAGGAAGGGCACAGTTGGAGCTGAGCCCAGGACTCCCTGCAAACCCGCCAGTGGCCTCTGAGTCTGCCCTGTTCTCTCCTCACAGCATAGGCAGGCGGAGGCAGAGGGTGAGGGCTGGGAGTATGCCTCGCTGTTTGGCTGGAAGTTTCACCTGGAGTACCGCAAGACAGATGCCTTCCGTCGCCGCCGCTGGCGCCGCCGAATGGAGCCGCTGGAGAAGACAGGAGCTGCAGCTGTGTTTGCTCTTGAGGGGGCCTTGGTATGTCCTTGTGCCTACTCCGCCTGGATCGGGTGGCATGCAGCTTGGGTTCCCTGGGCTGTTCAGAGCTGATGCAGAGGAGGCAGGGGCCCCAGGACAGAACTGTAGATGGAACATTGACCAGGTGTTATGGCTTCAGTTCCTCTGGAGTTGCATGTGGAGAAAGGGCATATCAGGCTCGGTGTTCTCCTGTAACAAAACAGCTCCTTTTTTCGGCACCAGGAGACCCGCTGCTTCTTTGCGTAGTCATGATGGGAGCATGGGAGAGGTTTCAGCACTCTGATGGGCTGGCTTGCGATTGGAGCCAAGGAACCCAGTTCTTCTTGAAGAAGCTGGCTGTCATGGAAGGGCCGGGGAGGCTTTGGCCCCATGGAATAGCCAGAGAGGTCTAGTGACCCCTGAGTGTCCTTGGTGGGACATGAGCCCTCCTGGGACAGAGGCCGTTGCGTGGGCACCCCTGTGCAATTTTGGGAGGAATGTGCCTCCAAAATGAGCCCCAGGCCAGCTGTCTGCCCCACTGTGCACTTTCCGGAACTAGGGTGAGCTCAGGGTTATACAGGGTCTGTGTGATGTGTTCCCCCAAAGAGATGAGCAGATCCTACCTGGACAGTCTGAGTGGGGGCTGGGATATGGCCTGTTCCCTGTTCTTTTGGTCTGGGGGTTCCTGGAGGTGGAGTGAGATGCCCAGGATGAGATGCCCCTCTGAAATCCAGCCACAACTGACCCCCTGAGGGGTGCTTTGGGTTGTGACCCTGGGAGCAGGTCCTACCAGCTGTGCTGGCTGATGGGATGTGAGCGTGTTCAGTGCAGACAGCTGTGTGTGCGCATATGTGCACGTGTGTGTGTGTGTGTGTGTGAGTGTCTGGTTGGGATGAAGAGCTGTGGGTCTTAGCCCTGGGCCACGGCTGGGAATGCATTTGTGGGGCAGCTTGGCTTCAAGGGGGAGGCTGGTGTTCTGTGACTCCCTTTGTTTTGCCAGAAAGGGCCTGGTGCAGGCACAGGCCAGGGCCTGGCAGTGGTCGTGTGGCTCTAGCTGAGGGGCTGGCAGACCTACGAGTCAGGGCCAGGTCTGAGGAGGCTGGGCAGGCACCCTGAGGAAGCAGGGCTTGTTTCCGTCGGGTGGAAACTCCACTCAGTGCCTAAAGAGAGGAGAGGGGTTTCAGGGCTGAGACAGCTGGGAGGAGCCCGGGAGGTGAACGAGGCGTTGGGCTTGGCAGGAAACGGGTTCGCACAGTGTCCCGGCCAGTGTCCCTGCTCTCTGTGTTTCCACCTTGGTCTCCTGTCTGGTCTTGCTCTCACGTTGGCTCCCTCCAGGTGGCAGCCAAGATGGCGCCTGTGACAAAGGCTGCCATCATCGTGACAGCCAGCAAGGCCCTGCTGGATAAAAGAGCTCAGCCTTCCCGTGTCCTCGTTGTTCCTCACAGCTGCAGACTGTGCAGACAGGAGAACACTGCTTTCTCGGTAGCACCAGTAACAGCCTTGTGTGTGGCCATTGGGCCCCGGAACCTGGGTGAGGAACAGAATGTTCTGATTGGCCGTCCTGGCTCAGGCCACTGGCTGCACCACCAGGTTGTAGAGAGGGAAAGAGAAGCCCAAACAGTGCTGGGCGAAGAGCCACAGATGATGGCCCCGGACCCTGTTCGGTGAGCCGTGAGGAGCCAGTGCGGGCTGTTGAACGGAATGAGTGGTCAGAGCTGGGCTTTAGGGCCGTGAGTCAACTGGCCATGGAGGATGGCTGAGAGGGAGAGCCTCCCATCAGGAGACTGTCAGGAGTATTGATTGGAGGCCCAGGCCGAGGGGACCACCTGGGTTGGGGGCCGTGAGGTCACAATGGAAGGAAGTGGAGTGACAGGACTTGGGGAGGAAAGGGTCAAACGGGCATCAGAGGCTCCCCTGGGTGGACAACGGGGCAACTGCCCTCAACAGGCCACAGGGTGGGGTGGGCCTAGGGCAGCGATGAGTTCACGGTGTTGGCCTTGGCAAGTCTGACGCACACGGTGAATTGCTGTGTGGGAAAGACGGCTGTGGTGGCTGCCAGCCAGGTGACCCAGGGCAGACAGGCCAGGGGCTCGGGGGCCAGCGTCAGCTGTGACGTAATGTGCCACGAGCAGGGAGTGCACAGGCCAGAGGTTCTTGAAGGGACATGATGGAAGCGTGGAAGGGCGCCGGGGCTGGCCAGGATGTGGGGGTAGGAGACGAGCAAGGCTGGGGGTCCCTCATGGCTTGGTGACTGGGAGAACGAAGCGGGGCATTTCCTAGAAACGGAGGAACCGATCTGTTTAGTGTTTCCGTGGGAGAAAGCGCTGGGAGGAGCACTGAAATCAAATGTCAAGGCAGCGGTGCCGAGGAGGGGTGGACTGCGAGACCTGTGAGACTTGCCTGTGATATGCGGAAGCAGCCAACACAGTGAAGCCACTGGGTCTGGGGGACTTTGCTGACCTGGAGAACCGGGGGCAGGCAGACGGTGGATGGAGGGGCTGCATTCACAACCTGTAGTCGGAGGGCTACCAAGTTGTGGGTAATCTTTAGGTGTGGCCAACATTTGACAGGAACTGTCTGACCGCTCTGTACTCGAGTGAATTGAACCTCCATCTGCACCAACACACACACAAGCACACACATGTACACACTCCTGCACACATGCACAGATGCATATACACCCTCCTTCCGTGGGCATCTTTACATGCTTCCTGCCAGGACCACTGCCAGCCTGGGCTCCCATCCCTGAGCCTGCTGTTCTTCCTCCTGGGACATACGTATGCCCAGCAAGGCCCAGGGCCAGAGTCCACTCTGCGTCACTTGGGCAGACGGTTGGGTTTCCCGTGTACCAGGGCCCAGCTACTGTCCTGGGTGCTGGCCTTTGCCCGCTCGCCACCAGTGTCTGCAGATTTACTTGGTGGGAGTGTGATGGGACCGGTGAGGCTTCTGAGTGGTGAAGGTTTGGTTCCAGTTCTGCTTCCTCTGCTTCCTAGCCATCCCTTAGATGACTCTGTTACCTCGTCATGAAAGCTGCTGCATCCTATGGGTGTTGTAAGGATTAAGGGCACGACACATGTAAAGAAGTGCTTCTCTGCCCTAAGGGACACGGGAGCCATCTGGTGAACTTGTTAAAATGCACACTCTTGATTCAGTGTGTGGGTGGGGCCTGAGAGTCTCCATTTCTAACCAAGCTTCTGGGTGAGACGATGTTGCCGTCGTCTCTGGGTGTCGGGGAGTAAACTGCGTAGTGCATCATGAACATGAGAGAGGTGGTCACAGTGTCCCCCTTCCCCTGCCCCCCGCAGCTGGATGCCTTTCTGAGAGAGGCAGGGTATCTGTTCTTGGCTGAAAGTGTGCAGCCAGGGTCCTAGAGAGGGAGACAGGGAAAGATGACATGTCCACTCTGCTCCTTGGTGGGAGAAAAGGGTTCTTTACTTCTAATGATCCCAGGATCTCATGGTGCAGGCCTGGCCCCTGGGGAATGCCTTACTGATTAGGAAGGGAGACATTCATATGGGAGGGTAAATAAACCCAGCAGAATCTGCTTCTTTGAAGTGCAGGGGTGCAGAATAAGAATCTTTCCAGAGTGATAGTGTCTAAGAAAGGAGGCTTTTTGGAGGGGGATATTGGGAGGCAGAGCTTGAAGGAGGCCAGGGAAGGACTGCAGGTGGTGGCCAGGTGGCCTTCCTGGTAATCTGACATTCCTGGGCTTCTGGGCCCAAGGACCAGGCCTGTGGCGCCCCCTTGCCTTCACCACTCTCCCCTGGCCCACGTGTTCACCCTCAAGCCGGGCCTCACTTGCCAGCTCCCCTCCTGAAGACGTCTCGCTGGAAGGCAGGCCCTGTCTGCTCATTAGCACGGCAGCCTTTCCCTGAAACCTTCTGCTGGGGCCAAGCCTGGCTCCCTCCACAGAGCAGGAGGCCCTGGCTCCGTCTGCTAATCGTCTGCTGTCTCCATCGTGAGCATTATTTTATTTTTGTATTATTCTTTTTCCAGCTAATATCCTGGCATTCCCAAAGACACCGGGTTTCATAATCTCCCTGGCGTTCCCAGGGAGCTGGGAAGCGGAGCACAAAGCTGCTATTATAGCGCGTTCCATCCAGCCTCCCTCCCCTTGCCCCACACCCCTTGCTGCCGCCACCGCGGGCTCCCACCCAGTCACCCCTCCTGACGCCACCGGCCTCTCTGGGAACGCTGGTGACGGCTGCCGGGATGAGCTCACAGAATCCGTCCTGTCGCCCTTGCCCTGTGCCTGCCCTCCACGCACAAGGATTTTTCCAGAGCCCTGTCTCTCAGCCTGGCCCAGAGTGTCAGGAAGGGTTTTCTGAGATGCCTGATCCCAGGCAGGGAGGGAAGGAGATGGAGAGTCAGCAGTTTGTTCTTTTAGCCTTGGAGTGTTTAGAGCGGGAAGAAACTTTTCATGTTTGAAAGGCGCTCTCCACCTGGCTTTGGAGCTGCCGGAACCTCCTGAAATTGGGTGCAAAGTTGTGTGTGTGTGTGATTTGTATGTGCGCGTGTGTCTGATGTGCGCACACACATGATATGTACGCAACGTGCACACATGTTGGTACGTACGTGCGGGTATGTGCAGTGCATATGGTGTGTGCACATGTGTGATGTGTTTGTGCAATATGTGTCTGTGATGGGAGATGCTGGCAGAAGGTCCATGGCTTTCTTTGATTCCAAAGGGAATTCAGGACCCAAAGAAGACAGGAAAATCCATTTTGCCACGCACCAAAGACCAGGCTGAGAGCTTTGCATGTGCTGTCTCGTCTAGTCCCGCGGCGACCCTGGAGGGCTGGATTCCATTATCCCGCCCATTTTGTAGTCGGGGAGACTGAGGTTCAGTAGACACTGTCCCATAGGGTAGTCCCTAGACGTATGTGGCTATTTAGATATACATTTAAAGTAATTAACGTAAGAAAATTCCACTCCTCAGTCACACCAGCCACATTGCCCGTGCTCGTAGCCATACCTGGCTGCCGCACCGGACAGGGCAGCTGTAGAGTGTTCTGTTATTGCAGAAAGTATGTTGCACAATGCTGCTCGAGAAACGCTATGAGCCCCTAATGTGACCCCAGAAGAAACTGAGGCCTGAGAAGGAGCTTGCCCAGCAGTACAGCATGAGTCAGTTCTAGAACCAAGGCCAGAACGGTGGTTCTTCTGCCCTCTCTCCCCAGTATCTCCTCATTCTTACTCGGGCATAATGTCCTTGAGCGGGGTACTAGGGAGGGCCCTGGGCAGCTGGCTACAGCCCTTGGCTATGGGCATCACCCTCTGGTCTTGTAGCCAGGTAGCTTGGTCTCCCTGGAGCGTTCGGGCAACTGGAGGGGAGCTGGTAACCAAGGCCCCCACCCAGGAAGCCTCCAGTTGGTTGGCAGAGGCCTGAGTCCTGACCTGAAGTGGAGAGGACCTATGGAGAGAAGCATTCCAAGCCCCAGCCAGGGGGCACGGAAGGGCAGCTGGGAGCCAGAAGTTCTGTAGGGGTTCAGGGAGAGGCTGGTGCCAGAAAGGAGTAATTTGAGACTTGAACTGACTGAAAAGGAGAGATGTGGGTGGGGAGGGGAGGGGCCATCTCTGGACCTGGGTGGAGCCCTGCTGTGCGAGGGGCACCTAGGTATGGCTCCCAAAGAGGCACCTTGAGCAAGGGTAGCGCCTTGTGGGAGGTGAGAGGGGTTTGCTCTGTTAAGTAACCAAGGCCCATGGCAGAGTGTGCTGCTTTGGGAGGTGGCTCCAGGTGTCGCTGGATTCTGTTGCTTGAATATGCTAATTGAGCACCTGTTCTGTACTTGGCTTTGGGCTAGCAGGGCAGCTCAAGGGTTGGCTGCCCTCTCAAGCAGGGGCCTCCCTGCCCTCCTGCTCTCGCACACAGAAAAGCATTTGGGTAATTCCTCTAAATGCATGCCCCCTGGGTCGGTCTAGCTCAGGGTTTGGACACCGATCTTTGACGGGCCCGACTACGTGCCGGTGTAGTCGGGACAAAGTGCCAGTGCGTGAGTGCTTCTGTGTGTCACAGCCGAGTGCATGTGCCGGGTGCCCCGGCATTACCGTAAGTGAATGAGGGTCTGAATCCACCATTCCCAGGGTGATCTTATAATTCACGAGCTGGTCTGGGATGCTATTAGTGGCCAGGCTGGAAAGCGGCTAGGACCATTCCTGGAAAACTGGGGCATACAGTTATCCTAATTACTGAGGCACTCTGTGATGGGCTAAACCTACTAGAGCATTCTGTGCAACCTCCACATGCAACGTCGTGGAAACCCTAGAGGGACACAGACACTCGTGCCAGCCCACACGTGGCATTGTGGATTCTCCAGGTTTCCTGATTCCACCCCTGCTCCCCAGGGGCCGGCCGGTAGTTTTGCAAGGAGTTTAGCAGCTGCTTCTAAGCCTTGGCTCCAGCTGTAAATTAAATGGGGTTGCACCCTCAGCTGCTATTCCACTTAAGGTTGCAATCAGCCCCAAGTAGGAGGGGAGGTCCGTGTGTTCCCGAGTTCCCTCTTTTAAAGGGTTCTCCTCCTCTGGCCTGGCCTGCTGGCCTGTGTGGGGTTTCCCTAGAAGCTGAGGCCTGGGCAGCCAGGGCAGTGATGTGGACCCTGGGCTCCCTGAGGCCCAGATGTGGCCCTCGGCCCCGTCCTGCCCCCAAGACCTGCTCAGGTGCTGCGTTCAGTGGGGAAGCAGGAGCTGGAGAGAGCCCTGAGGAGGTGTCGAGGGCCCTGGCTCCACTGGTTAATTTGCTGCACCACCCGAGAGAAGACTTTAACATTCTGGGTGTAGTTTTCTCACCTATCAGATGAGGGTGATAACAACATAACAAAAATAATCTGCCCTTCTAGAGCAGGGGTCAGCAACCCAGGGCCCACAGGCCAAATCTGGCCCTGGGGCTGTTCGTGTAACAGGGCCTCACTGACACAGGCATCTCGTTCGTGTGTGTGCTGTCTGTGTCTGTGGCTGCACAGGAGACTGTATGGACTTCCAAGGCCAAAGTTCTGACTCTTTGGCCTTTGTGGACTAAGTTGGCCAGCTGTTCTAGGGCCCACACTACGTGCCAAGCATTGCCCTCCTCCCTGTGCCTGCATTGTCTTGCTTAAGCCTCCAGAAATCCTAACATGGGTTTTATTCTTACTCCCCTTTTATTGTTAAGTAAACTGAGGCACAGAGAAGGCAAGTAATAATTACTCTAGCGGCGTTTTCTCCCATGAGTACTGTGAAAAAGTGCGTGGATAGTGATGGGCCGCCCTGCACAGCCACACTGTTCTTTGGGTGCCCCAGCAAGGACCCTAGTGAGGAGGAGACCCTGGCTGCCCACCCCAGGCTCTGTGGGTCTGTGTTTAACAATGGACTCTCCGGAAAAAGATCAGGCTACACACTCACCCTGGTTCGTAGCATTTGCTGGTTTCCGTGGTGTAAATATCTCTGCCACGGCCATTCCATGCCCACAGTGTGACGTCACTGAACGTGGAGATGGGAAGAGATGGGCTATACACCCACCCCACAGATATGCTAGACACAACCTCAGGAGCTGGATGACAGCAAGAGGTAGTAAATAATTAAGAAGTGATGAGTTGAGCGTTTATCACCTTTGTTTTTTGAATTTCTGTAGTTTTAGATTTATATGATTTAATTTTTTACAAATGGCTGTGCTTAACAAGCGCCTTGCAAAATGGCTGAAAATTTAATAATCTGTTCTCATGAGCCGTGTGAGTCATCTCCAGCACTTGCTGCTCTGGGGGTGAGATAGGGGGTGGGAGTCCCTGATCCTGGTTACATAGGAAAAGAAATGGGGGACCTTTAATAGTAGCTCCCTTCCCAACAGCTGTCACCTGTGTTCTTTGGGTCTACCGTGCATAGGAATTGCGCTCTCCCTATAAAGCGAGGAGGGCAGCTGACCCCCGTACCCATCTGCTTGACCGTGTTGGGGAAGGGAGTGCCTGGTGGGCCCCAGGATGCCTCTGAGGTTTGGTCACTTCCTTTCTGACCTCCCTGGGTGTGGCCGCTATGGCTCTGTCCCCTGTCTGCTCAGCCTGGGGAACCTCACTGCTCAGCCTGTGTCCTTTTGCTGCATCCACCTCTGCTTTTGCCCCTTCTGTCCCCTCCTGCCTCTACCTTGTAGATCCTGAACCTGATCTCTAGGCCCCGGATGGGGCAATGCATCATCCCCAGAGGGAGGAGGTGTGTGTATGTGGGACGACCTGTGGTGCAGAAGGAATCTCTCCCTAGTGGTCATGTGCTGGTCTTGGGCCCAATGTAGGCCAATCCAGGAGTCCTCTTCATAGACTGCTTGTTTCCTTAGAACCTGCCCACCTCCTCCCAGTGGGGTGGCCACACAAGGCCCTGGGGCAGAGCCATCAGCAGACTAAGGGGGGCTTGGCCACTGGCTCTGGGGACCCCTGGGGGTGGCAGGAGGGAGTTCCTCACACTTCTAACCGAGCTCAGGCTCCCCCAGGGAGCCATGGCTGCCAGCCGGGCAGCAGCAGCTGGAGGCCACCCAGTGCCCTGGGCGAGCAGCAGGATCCCTTACGCAGCTAGCCCCAAGACAGAGTGCGTGGCCGCAGACCGCGTGGCTGCCAGCCCCCGCCTGGGAGTCTCACTGACATGAGCTATGGAGGCAGGAATGCGACTGCGGGAAACCCGATGCCCTGGGCCTGGCCCTGGGGCTGAGGAAGAGTGTGGACTGGGAGTGAAGGTCGGGTGGGTGGAAACCAGAGCATCAGCCACGCTTGCAGCGTGTGAGAACAGAAGGAAGCCAACCCTCTCTCTCCTGGCTACGTTCCCCCATCCTCGACTCACCCTTTCAGCCAGGCCTTTCCCCTAAGCTCCCGGGGTGCGGGGAACCACCCCATTCCATTTCACCCCACAGATGGCCCCACCCTGGGGTGCCGTGAGTCCACATCACTTGTCCTTTCTGTGCTGGTGTCAGACCCTGAGCCTGCTGAGGGTGGGAGGGTGCTGTCTGATGCACACTTTCCTGTCCCTTCCCCTGGGACCTTAGACCTGGGTGTTGCACTCCTGGCTTAGGGTGGGAAATGCTGGTGATTGATGCGATAAGTCTTCAATGGATACTTACTAAGTGCCAGATGCTGGGCTGGGTGCGGGGGAGAAAGGAGTGTGCATGTCTTGCCTGTACATGTGGAGAGATGGATGCAGGAGAGAAGCAAGGAGAGGCTGGGTAGGGGATGCTGATGCCGGCTAGGCAGTCAAGGAGGTGTCCAGGCCTCAGCGATGACTGAGCTGAAGGAAGAGCTCAAGTTAGCTTGTTAGGGAGGACATTCCAGGTGGGGAGAAAAGCCCATGCAAAGATCTTGTGGAAGAGGGAAGGTGGTGGGCTCCAAACTTACAGAAAGCTGAAGGGCAGACAGAAGAGGGAAGGTGTTGTTTAACATGAGGCTGGAGAGATGAAAGGGTTAAACTGACACTGTCAGCACCATTCACTCAGTGCCAGGGACCTGCCAAGGGCAGTGGGTGCATTTTATTTAGTTTTCACCAGTGGTTCTCAACTGGGGGAAATTTCTATTACCCATCCCATCCCCCAGGGGACATTTAACAATGTCTGCTGATGTTTTGGTGGTCGCAACTGAGGGGTGGTGGTGGGGGGGGTGATGCTATGAGCATGTACTAGGTAGAGGCCCCAGATGCTGCTAAGCATTCGACAATGCACAGGACAGCCCCGACACCAAATAATCATCTGGCCCAAAGTATGCATAGTGCCAGGGTTGAAAGTGCCTGCGTTTTTAATAGTCCTGTGCATTGGGTGTTACCATGGTTGCCACTTTACAATGAGGAACCTGAATGTCAGGAACTGAGCTTCCCTGTGGCATCCCGGCTCCCCTTGCCTGACCCATGCTGTGAGTTCCAGGCAAGTTCCTGACTCCCGGAGACTCCGAGGCCGAGGCTGGGCTGGGAGGCAGAGCTGGCCTCCCCCTTTTCCCAGGATCTGCAGGGGAGGCATGGAGAGCTCGGGAGGGCTGGAGGATGTGAAGACATTGGCCAGCTGTGAGGGTGGAATTCTGCCCTGCGTGGGAACCAGGGCAGCTGCAGGGCCCTGGTTAGTGGGTGTCCCTCAGCCCACCTCCTGGCTCTCCCAGCTTCTTCCCAACAAGTCCCCCTCTGTCTCTGTCAGTTAGGGGGAGAAAGAGAGAGGGGACAGGTCCACACTTGGGTGGCAGATTAGAGTGGGGGTGGCAGAAGGCCCTGTGGAATGGCAGGGCAGGGTGGCGGCCGGGGGTGTTGGCAGTGGGCCCCTCTGCTGGAGGCAGGACCGAGGGAGGACCCCTGGCAGTCTAAGGGGCGTTCCTGGAGGAAACCCTGGGTTCTCCCTCTGAAGAATGGTCCTTCCCAGAGCCAGTGCCTGCTGTGGGCCAGGCATGGAGCTAGCCTGAGTTCCCAGCCCTCAGCCTTTGTGGGAATCCCGGGGAGGGGTACACCTTTTCTGATCCCAGGTGGCAGCCCTGCCCTTGGACAGAGATCCTGAAAGTACTGCCAAAGCCCCAGACAGAGGCCTTTGGTGGGTGTGGCGCTATCGGGAGACAGCTAGGGGAGGTGTGAGGTGAGTGGGGATGTGCGCTGGCAGTGATCCGCAAGCAGGGAGGTCCCTGTAGGCACCTGGAGGGAGAGGAGGAATTCTGGGGGCTGTGGGAGGCAGAGGCACCCTAGCTTCTTGCTCTCACAATAGCTACCTACCTTTGTGGGGGGCACATGTGTGTTGCCAGCCTGAAGTACAGAGTCCTGGGGCTTCCACCCTGCCCAAGCTGAACCCTCCTTGTCCCCCCACCAAATTGCACTGAGCCGCATGTGCTATATGTGCTGTTGCACCCAGGGGCTGGCCACGCCATTTCCAGTGTCCCGATCTGCTTTCCTTGGCGTGCCTGCACCTCATGCCTGGGGTGGCCTGCTGGGGCCCCCCAGGTCCAGCCCTATGTGTGGCCCTGCAGACCCTAAAACTGGGAGCTGTTAGTGGCTGGACTCGGTGCATGCTCTGGCGGGATGGCAGCACAGCACAGCCAGGCTGAACGCCTCTCCTGGGGGGAGCTCAGGGCGCTTGAGGTCCACACCTGCCTGGGAGGAAGGATTCAGGTACTGTGGCCTTTGGGGCTTTCTGTAGTAGCCTTCCCTGTCTGTAGTGTGATACCTCTCCCTCTTATCCTGCTCGTGTGTGTGTGTGTGTGTGTGTGTGTGTGTGTGTTGAGAGACTGATTGCTTGATTGATTTTGATTTGTGCCTCAGGCTGTGGCTCCTGAAATGTCCACTTTTCCAGCTCCCGGAATAATTTTGAACAAACATGGGGTATGTGGATACCGGCCCTGAGCACAATTGCTAACTTCAGTTTTTGATTTACCGTTCCCTGTCCTGCCTGTTTCTCATTTCTCTCATAAGATCATTGATACCAAACGTTTCTTGAGCATTTATTATGTGCCAAGTGGTACACTAAGAACAACATGTAATTTATCTCCTTAATAATCACAGCAACTCTGTGGGACAGATAATGTAGAATTATCCCAAAGTTATAGAGAGACTGGTTCAGAGAAGTTAAGCAACCTGCCCAAAGTCACACAGCTAGTAAATGGCAGGGCCATAATTGAAACACAAGTTACCTGGTTCTAGAGCTTGTGTTAAAGCTGTGGCAAAAGCCAGGGGGTCAGTGCTTCTCCCTGTCAGAGACGGGGTGTCCTGTGGCAGGAGCTGCAGCCCTCCCAGTTACAGTAGAGCCTCAGGGAGCTCCCGGGAGAGCAGAGTTACAGGTCTTTCCTGCTCGCGTGTCATACGGGCCCCTTTTGGGGGATGGAGCCAAGGAAGACTGGCTTACCTTTCGGATGCATTTCTTTGTTGACTACAATGGCCAGGGCAGGACTGGGACGGTGATGGCACTTCTGGCCCGGCCATGGGCTTGGGATGGGAGCAGGTGTGAGTCTGGGCCATCTTTGAGGAGTGTGACCTGCCTGGAGGTGAAGACTGGTTTTGAGGGACGTGAGCCCTGGTGTGAATGGGGAAGAGGAGGCAGGTCACTGAGGGTGTGACTGGGAGCCATCAGGCAGCAAAAACCACCAAAAGATTTGGGCTGGGAAACCAAATGGTGACTGTGGGTGATGACTCTGCTTCTGGCTCTGGGTGTGGGCAGAAGCATCCCGGGAGGCTTCTTGGACTAGGGATCTGGGGCTACGCCCTGAGAGTGGACATGGTTTGGAGAGGAGGGGCACAGAGGTGGCCGTGCTCTTTGTATTTGGAGGCACTGGGGGACTGGGTAGTCCCAGGGCCCCCAGAGATTCCTGGGAAACATTTGCAGCTGGGTGGGGGTCCATTCTGGGTGGGCCTGGCAGGGATGAAAGGCCGTCCAAGGGAGGCCAGGATTTCCTTTCAAGGGAATGTGTGCTTGTGTGTTGGGAATAGGGACTGGGCAAGGCATGAAGCAGGTGGGGGAGAGGGGAGAGGGACTTGGAGAAACGTGAGTGACAGCAGAGGGAGCGGACAGGGTGGGAGTGCTGCCCAGCTCTCCCCAGCCCTCTGCTGGGCTCCTGGCCAAGGAAGGCTGGTGGGCCTGATGTCATAGAAGACCGAGTCTGGGAGGCTGGGCTGGGGTGTGACGGGGCACTTCATATTCTTGTATGGGCTTTGGTCCCTATTGGGTCCCCAAGCTCCCCAAACTGTACAGGACCCCAGTGAGGGGGCGGTGGGGTGGCAGAGGGGGCAAGGGGGGAATCAGTGCATCAGAGAGGTGGGCATCAGGTCCAGAGGGGGTGGTTTACTGCCTAGCAGGTGGAGCCCAGCGCTGACGCAGACAAGGGGAGGGGAGTGACGAAGTGGCTTTACGCACAAATGGGTTTCTGAGCCCAAGTGTAGACCTACACTGCCTCCTGTCCCTGCCTTTGGCCTCAGCCTGAGCCTGGGCACCCGGTCAGCGCCTGTGTGTCCCTGCCACCAACATTGTCTCCAGACACACAGGGGGACAGGGATGCTGGACAGGCCCTCCAGACTCTGACTGTTCGTAACTCACCCCAGTGGGCAGGCCACCACTGGGCTTTCTCCACAGGTCCTCTTATAGTCCTTCCTCCTATCAAACTCCCACCTCTTGGACTGGAGCAATGCAAACCTCCATTCTGGCTTGTCTGGTCTCCATAGGAGAGGGAAAAAACTTCTCTGTGGACTTGACTTTGGAGTCTGTGGACTGTAGGAAAGGGTGAGCCACCCTAGAGTGAAGTCAGAGGCTGATGGCCAAGCTCTCTGCAGCCAAGGAGCATTGTGTAGGGATCTCCTGGCCCGGGGACTGGACTCTCTGGGTCAGTATCCCTGTCACCTTCAGGCTCGGTGTCAGACTCTGTTGTGACTAGCTCTGTGTCTCCAGGGTGGTGTGGTGGATGACAGGAGTGAGGATTCCATGTCCGTCTCCACCTTGAGCTTTGGTGTGAACAGACCCACGATTTCCTGCATCTTCGACTGTAAGTGATGCTTCAAGGGTGACGTGGGTGGGTGTGTGGCCTTACGCTTCTGCTTGTTTGGGGCTGTGGTCAGGTGTGTATGTGGGGCTGTGGAGAACTGGGTCTGTGTGCCTTTAGGTGAGTCAGTGTCTTTCGTTGGGTGTGTGTGTACACGCACATGCGCATGCCCGTCCGTCTGTGTATGGGGTGTGTGTCAACTTTAAGCTTCAAATCGGGCATTCAAGGTCTTGTGCATTCTGGCTTCTCCCATCGCCCATTTGGCCTCTCCCCCTTCTCCTCTTCACCTGTCCCCTCTCCCCAACTCTTATAAGGCCCAAGGATACATCGGTTATGTGTCCACCTTTGAGATGAGGTCTGTTCTGACTCTGTGAGTGGCCCACTTCTGCAGACTGTGACATGTGTCATTTCTGTTGTTCCACCCCTCTGTCTGCTGCCTTCCCTAGGGACAGACTCCAACCTTTCCTCTAGCCCCAGCTCTTAGCCTCCTCCAGCCCCTCACTTGGCATCTCTGTTTCTTCCTCGGTGCAGACGGGAACCGCTACCATCTACGCTGCTATGTGTACCAGGCCCGGGACCTGCCTGCGATGGACAAAGACTCTTTTTCTGGTAGGTGGCAGAAGGGAGGAAAGCCAGGGACCAGGGACTGACAGCCAATGTCCCTGAGCCTTTGGGCCTTTGAACCCCAGAGAACAGAGCCTGGGGCTTTTCCTGCAGGTCGGGGGCTGTGTTTGCTGAGTTTGTGGAGGAGGCTCTTTTGCCAGGGTCACTATGGCTTCCTAGTTGTCAGGTGGATTGCTTGACCCCTCTGCAGGGTTTGGCTTTACTGACCATTCCCTCCTGAAAGCCCCTCTGGCCTTGGCCCCAGAATATCCTCTCTCCTGGGTTGCTTGCAGCCTCCTAATGCTCTACCTGCTCCTACGTGGGTGCTCGCTGCCCTCTAAGCCTGATATTCCCAACATTCGGTCTGAATCCTCTTCTCTGTGCACTGGGGCCCCCTTTCGCTGCTCCCCCAGCTTCAGTGACGACTCACGTTAGGGAAGTATCTAGGTCTCGTCCAGTCACATCTTAGGTATGTCCCCCTGGATGCCTCAGAGGCACCTCAGTTCATCCATCCAAACTGAACTTCTTTTGACAGCCTGCCCCCCACCCCACCCCAGTCCAGGCCTCCTCTGCATTTCCCACCTTGGTTGGGGTGTCACATCAGCACACGCTGTTACCCGTCAGGCTGGGAACCAGCTGTCAGTCACCCAGACCTGTTGGTTCTGGCTCCTGAAACTCTCTTGATGTCCCTGAGAACTGCCCCTGCCCCTTTGTATCTGGACACTCCGGTCATCTCCTGACCCCCTGCTTCCCTCTGCACTGCCCCCGAGATCTGGTTGTGACTCTCCCCTGATTTCAAATGTAGATACTGATGGGCAAACCCTTGACTCTTCAGCCTGGTGGATGACTCTCGTGTGATCTGACCCTATGCACCTTGCCACTTTCGTTTGTCCCAGATTCCTCTGTCCATTAGCTCTGGCCCCACCTGCTTTTGTCAACATTAGCCATAGTTTTTGCTTTTGTACCTCAGTGTTCTCTTTGCCTAGAATGCATTCTCTCTATTTTTAACACCGTGAACTCCTATTCATCCTTCAAGACCCAGCCCAGATGCCCCTCACTCTTCCCTGAACCAAGCTGGCTGCCAGCACTTGGCCAGCACTTCACCGGGCCCTCTCTCACAGCCCTGACCCATGCACGACATAGATCAAGTGCCACCTACCTCTGCTGCATGCTTGCCAGTGACTGAGCTCCTCCGGGAAGGGGCCTTGTCTTACCCTTGAACCTGTAGCATTTGATGTCTCAAGAATGAACACTTCACTGAAATGCTCACTGGGAGCCCTGGTGCGTTACTGACATTATTTTGTGCAACCCTGATAAGTGTCCTGTGAAGTAGGTATTTAACAGCCTTGTTTCATAGATACAGAAGCTGAGACAGACAGCTCAATTCAATTGCTTGTGTCAAAATAACTGACAGGTGACATATCACCCTCCAAATGCTTGAGTAGAACTGAGTTCTGCTTGAGAATGATCTTCTGTTCACAGACTAGCTCCGCAGCTCATAGCCACAGGACAGCCCCCTCCCCACTCCATGGGGTGAGGGTGGGGAACCTCTCTGGTTCTTCCTTCCCAGCAGCTGTGCCTCCCCGAGTTCCCTGCCCCCACTCAGGGACCTGTTCTCCAGCCCTGTGCAGCCAGGGGTGCACAGAGCTGTCTCTTCTCTGTGCTTTGGGTCCAGGGTCCTGAGAGTGCCCCCTGCAAAGCACGCGCAGAACCAGCAGGCAAGGGTTGGCAGCCCCGGGGCAGGCAGCTGCAACTCCCTGGGAACCTTTGCCAGGAGGCTTTCTGACACTTAGAATGTGCCCTGAGAAAAAAGAAGTGGACTAATTCCCAACCTTGTTTCCTCTTCATTTGGAGAGGGCGGGAGAGGTGGGGGTGCAGGCGGCCAGTTTGTGTGGGGCGGTGGTGAGGTGGGACTCAGGTAGAAGGCCCCGTGCTCTGTGGGCCAGGCTGGGGCGACCCTGCAGGGAGGGAACTCCTCCAAAGAACCCGCGCTAGGCGTCAGTGTGCACCTCTGGTGACTGCAGGCCTGCGTCAGCCCCGCACTGCCCTACAGAGACGTCACACTTTCCGTCCTGGCCCCACCCCCTCCCCCAAATAAACATCCCTTGAGCGTTGAGGGCACTGCCCAGGGCTTCCTCAGAGGCCACTGGCTTCTGAATGAAAGGCCTGATTGAGCAGCTGTTGGCAAGGAAAGCAGCAGCCAACACGGGTGAACCTATAAAACCCAGAGTGTTTATTTTCACTCCCAAACTCTAAACCAAAGCAATTTCTCCCCTGGAACTGACCCTGGGGTGGCTGGCGGCCGGAGGCTGTGTATGGCCGCCGGCTGGCGTTTCTCAGAGGAAACTCATGTGTGAATCCAGAATGTCTGGGGCCAGGGGAGGGTCCAGCACAGAGTCTGTGGCTTGTCCCTTGGTCCAGCCGGCCTGCCGGGGGTCCGGGGCAGAGAGGCCTTTCCTCCGGAAGCCCTGACCAGTGGTGCTCTGGGCCCTGCCCCGCAGGGGTGGGCTGCAGTGGCCCCAAGCTGTGCTCCCTGCCTGTCCCCTGTATGTAGGCCTTGGGACTGCCTGGAGACCCGGCTGTGTCTGCTTCCTTCTGCCTGGCCCAAGGTTTGGGGGACCACGCAGGAATTGCCCAGGAAACATTTGCTGAATAATATTAAACTCAGTCGGAAAAAGGGAGACTTGTGGAGATACTGTGGTCCAGGCTGCCTGAAGAGGTCACCAGGGTGCGGTTTGAGAGTGTGTCCAGCACAAGTCCCTGGGCCACTGGAGGGGTGCGTGTGGCATGTGGTTATGGGTGTGTGGCCCGTGTAGTGGTCAGGCATAAGAAATGTAGGATGATGTTTAATTCAAACGACTTCTCTCTGATACAGGGCTGGGGTTACCACTGCTTGGTGACCATCTGGATAAGGCACTGGACTTACTTTGAGTGGAATAAGATATGACTTGAGAGGATTTAGAGACCTCATGTCCTCAACCTCATACCTCATGGGCGGAGTCACTTCTCTGAAGTTGCTTTTCATGGCAGGCTGATTTCTCAAAGGGAGCTGGGGAGGCGGCTGTCTGCTTTGCCCCTGCCCCAGTGGACACCAGCATTGCTGTGGTTTGAAGCAACCATAAGCTCTGCTTACGGAACTGCCAGCAAGACTCACAGCCCTTGGGCAGCTCTGTTTTGAGGTCACCGTACTCCGGAGAATGGCCCTTAGTGTGAGGGACCCAGAGACTTGTCTTTGAGAGTCCCACAGGTCAGTGGGCTTGGGGCCTGACCTGGTTAACCAAGGGAATGAGAGACGGTGAGTGGACCAGCTGCCAAGGGGGCAGGGTAAGAAGGTCCTGGGCTCTCTTTTATGGTCTCATGGTTCCTGGGAAGGTCCAAGCTGTTCCAGCTAGGTGGTCCTGGGAGGCTGCTGCTGGGCCAGTCTGGAGCGAAGGCTGATGAACTGTGGCTGCCCACAGCTGAGGTTACCTCTCTGGGGACCAGTGCTTTAGTTTTCCCCAGATCCACACTCTTTGCTGGGTAGGACTGGGGCGTTCTTGCTTCTGGGCTTCCCATGTCTGGACTCCAGGCGGGGACCCCTTGTTGGAAGCATAGCTTTCTGTTAAGGCTGGTTCTGGTTGGGGGGATTTTCTAGTTGAGCTTAAGGAGCTGTTTTCCAAAGTGCATTGGAGGCTTGTGAAATGCTCCACTTAAAAAGGGTTCCTGAGCAAGAGAGACTGGGAAACGCCACCCACTGAGAGATTTACAGCGCACAGTGGCACGGCGGGGCTCTGAGCTGGCTGCAGAAAAAGGGGCCTGTCGGACTGTTTGAGCACTCATTAGCACATTTTGGGAAGCACTGATCTATGCAGTTCAAGGTGTTCAGCGTGAATCCAGGGCTGCTTGTGATCTGCCTGCCTCCTCCTCTCTCCTCTGTCCCCAAGGCTCTTTCCCTCCCTCAGCCAGACCAACGCCTGGCTGTCTCCCAAGCGTCCGTGTGCTTCGGTGCCTTTGCTCGTCTGTGCTAGGTGCCTAGGCAGCCACTTTTCCTTGGTAACTTCCACATTCCTGAGATGCAGGGGAGGAGACCACCTTCGAGAAGACTGACCTGGTGCCACCAGGCTACACTGGGCACCCCCACTGCTGGCACCGTATGCACTCCACTATTAAGGCACACCCCACCTCGCATTGTGACTGTTGTCTAGTTACCACTTCCGACCAGGAGGCATGGCCTTAAGAGCTGGACCGAGACTCATTCCTCTCCACATTCCTAGCACCAAGCTTACCTACCACATGCTCGTTAGTCAGTAATTGTATACCGAATGAATGATGGATGACAACTAACACCGGAGTGAACATCTTTGTACATATAGGTTTTTGGTTAATTTGGATGATTCCCAGGAATATGGGAAATAGGGTATAAACAGTTTTATGTTTTCCTGGGCATACCGCCCAATTGCTTTCCTGAAGAGTTGCTGAATTGCGTCCAGCACTAAAGGAGAGTATACCTAGTTCATCAAGTATTTGCCAACACTGGGCTTTATAAATCTAAACAATTTTTCTTAATTTTATAGCAAAGATGGTGCTGTTATAGCTTTCATTTGCAGTGCCTGACTTGGGATATAGTCCACTCCCTCCTAGGGACCCTTGTCCTATGCGCGTGGCAAAGGAGCACTGGGCTAGGATTCACAGTGGCTAGTCCTGGCCATGCGTGAGCGTGAGCTAGGGACTTCGTCTTCCTGGGACACAGCTTCCTCTTCTGACAAGCGGGATGGTGCTACCTGCCCTGTGCCCTGTTCCGGTGGTCTGAGCTGGTTGGTGGGAAGGCCCATGAGGAAAGCTTTGTGTATGGTGAACACAGAAGTGTCCTCCCTGGACCCCAAGAAGGTCTGAGTAGCAGAGCTGGGATGCTGGGGCTCCAGGTCCAGCAAAAGAATCACCTGCTGAGGCCTCTCATGGGGATGCAGTCAGGTCAAACCATCTGTATTTGTGGCCGGAGCTTCCCAGGGCAGCTCAGGGGGCTCCAATCCAGCAGCATTTCGCCTCAATTCTGGTGGTGCTCCCTGTGGCTTGGCGGGGACGGCCCTGTCCTGTGGTGCGCTGACCCTGTGGAGAGTGTTGGGCTGGGGTGGGCAGGGAGGAGATAGGCCTTCGCCTCCTCTTCACCCCTGCTTGGGATCTACTTCTCCTGATCTTGGCTTTCTAGAAGAGGGATGTGTCTGTGTGTCGGTGTGGCTTTCCTTCATCTGACCACCTTGCTTCAGCAACACCCACCCCCACTTGTTTCTTTTTTTTGGAGGGGCCAGCTCCTGTGGGGGGAGAGGCCAGGCCCCAGCACACAGTAGCCCAGTGTCTGAGGCCCCAGGCCTCCGGGCCTGCTCTTTACAATGCCTTTGTTGTGTGTTTTTTCCTCCCATGGGCGGGCGGGGTGTGTGTGCGGGTCTGGGTGATTTTTGTTTGAAAGCCACCCCCTCCCCGTCCCCCAGCGCTGAGCTCATTGCCTGCGCTGATGGGGCTGCTGGAAGGAGTCGGCCTGCTCAGGGGCCAGCGTGGGGGGTGCTGCCAACACCAATACAGTGTGCACAGCCGCTACAATGTGCAATTGTGATCTTTGTGTAAACGCGGTCGGTCTGGGCCTCGCACGCTTATAAAAATAAAGCGTTGGGAAGCACAGGGGGTGGGAACAAAAGGGGCTTTTTCGCCGGTTCTCTAATATGGTTTTATTTATCGGAACGCTCCCTCTTTCCTTTACTGGAACCAGGGAGAGGTTCTCTGCCGAGCTTGGAGCTGATGGTATCACAGCCAGACGGTTTCATTAAATGCACAGACGCCGCTGGGCCTTGCCAGGGACAGGAAGGGAAGGGCTTGGGCCAGCCCTGCCAGGCTGGTGCATGGAAGGGGGAGCCCCATGCCAGGAAGGCTTCTACCAGGTCCGGTGGTGAGATGTGGTGGCATTTCTTTCCTGCCCCTTCCTTTGCCAAGAGTCTTCCACTGCTCTCTTCTACCCCTAGAATCAGGTTCCAAACCAATTTCCTGCAGGAAGTCCTCCAGGATTGAAACCATTGTGCTTTTGTGCCTGCAGCTAACAAGCACGTCCAGGCTGGTGGCTGCCGGCTATTAGCGGAGCCCAGCATTGTTCAACTTCTGCCTCCTGCCTCCTAATTCAGACCCTTTTTTCCCTTAAAACTGGCCCCTTAGGTGACAGCCAGAATCTTAGACCCTGCTTCACCCATCCCATGATGCGAGTCCTCCCATTGCCCATCTCAGCCCTCCCACCTGTCCCTATGACTGCTCTCTGCCACCTCCTGTGCAGTGACCATGTGGTCTCCTTAAGGCCAAGGAGCTTGTCCTACTCACCTCCCATTTGTGGGGAAATTCTGTCTCCCCATGCCAGCCCTAGGAGTATAGCTGGACATCCCAGCACCCTGTTGAGGTCACATGGGAGGTAGTTAAAGACAGCACTGGGGTTGGACTGTGAGGCTCAGAGGATGCAAGATGTTGCAGGATGGGGCAGGTGCGAAGGGTAAGGGTCCGAGTTAGAGCGTTGGAGCTCCGCCCTCCCAGACATCTATCTAGCACCCAGCTGCCAGCCTCCTGCATCCCTAGGCTTTCCTTGTCACGTGCCCTCAGCATTTGGCATTTTGAGTCTTATAAAATGGCAGCAAGCTGGACCCTTCCTCCTGGCTGACACCCTAATGGGAGAAGTAGAAGGAGCCCCTTCTCCAAGCCCTCTGATCCTTTCCTAAATCACGTGCACTCAGTCCTATAGGCCCTTCTCTTGCATTGGTTCCCAAAGTGTGACCCTGGAAGGCAGATTGGTACCACCTGGGAACTTGTTAGAAATGCAAATTCTCAGGTCCTGCACTAGACCTAGACCTGGACCTAGACCTAGACAAGCATGGCTGGGGCTGGCATGCTGGAAAGGAGTTTGGGGACAGGAGGAGCTTCAGGGGGCTTAGGGTTCCTCTCACACCACCCACTATACAGCCCTTGGGTCCATGTGCTGTTTATCTAAGCTGCCACCACCTCTGCCTGGACTCTTCCAGAAGCCTCATACTTGGTCTCCCTGCACGCACTCTGTCCCTTCCAGTCTGTTCTCCAGGTGGTAGCCAGAGTGAGTTTGCTGAAATGCAGCCCTGGGCACACCACGCTGATGGCACCAACATCTCTGTTCTACTCTCCTTTCCTCAAAGAAGTTTTTCCCTCACATACTCTACTGCACCTTATATCCAGTCTTCAAAGCACTGATCAAAATTGTCTTTTTATGTTTGCTTGCATGGATTCTGGTTTTGCTCCACTTGTATTCTTGGCCCCTAGCCTGGCATGCAAAAGGTACTCAATAAATGCTTGTTGGATGAATGAATGAACCAATGAATGAGCCATCCAAGGACTTGCTTCTTCTACCTGTACCTTGCCCCCTAGAAGCCAGCCCAAAAAGGAGCCCAGAAGGGGAAGGTCTCTGGATTTCTGTGTCCCCTTGCCTGGATCCAGGCTCCATTCCTCTGTCATGGCCCACCAGTCTGCTCAGGAAAGTCAGGAAAGAGCACTGGGGAGATGGACTCCTGCCTGATATTGTTGCACCAGAGTGGCAGCCACAGCTCTGCTCCAGCTCTGTGGCCTGAGTGACTCCTGAGCAGGCAACTCTCACAGTCTATGCCGTGTCCTGTCTCCCTCCCCTGTGCCTGGCCCACACAGATCCCTATGCAATCGTCTCCTTCCTGCACCAGAGCCAGAAGACAGTGGTGGTGAAGAACACCCTGAACCCCACCTGGGACCAGACGCTCATCTTCTACGAGATCGAGATCTTCGGCGAGCCGGCCAGCGTCGCCGAGCAGCCACCCAGCATCGTGGTGGAGCTTTATGACCACGACACCTATGTGAGTCTGCCTCATCCCCTCACTTATCCCCTTATCCCCTCACTGTCCACTTCCTCCAGGGGCCCAGGGACAGATGCTGCTGGGAGGGACAGATCCCCAACCAGATGGGTGTGCCCCAGGGCTGGGATTGATGGCTGAACTCAGACTTCAGAGTGGTTAAAACTATTTTAGGGTGATTAAAAATGGATTGCTAGCACATGTGCGGTGCCCACGGCAGAGAGAGGGGACAGATCTGGAACAGGCCATTGGCTGTGGGTCAAGAGCCTGGGTTTTCTCTGCCTCTTACTTGCTTGTATGATCACGGGCCAGTCCCTTCTCATCAGAGAGCTGTGTTGACATTTATTAAGCACTTGTGTGCTGGGCTTGGTGGCCCCACTTTAGTTTTCCAGTGTAGATGGGAACTGAGACTCACCCACAGACAGAGAATCCTCCAGGGAGACAGTGGGTCCCTGAGTGACAGTTGGCTCTGAGGCATAGCCAGGGCCCTCTTAACAGAGCTGTCTCACAGAACGTCCTTTGCTGATGGAAATGCTGTGGGAGCCACTAGCCACATGCGGCTCTTGAGCAGCTGAAATATGGCTAATGCAAGTGAGAAACTGAATTTTAAATTTTATTTATTTGTAATTAAGCTTTAACTTTAAAAGCAGTGGGTGGCTAGTGGCTGTAGTATAGGATGGTGTGGCTCTAGAAGGTTCCTGGGACGGAGAGCTCACCTTGGGCTGGAATGTGGAGGAAGGCGGGGTGGAAGATGCAGGAGATGCAGACCCTGGAGGAAACGTGGGATTGGGCACCGGGAGGAGGTAGAAGGACATTCCAGCACAGCCTGGAAGCAAGTGGGGGACCAGGAGACAGAAGAAGGCAGGTGGGGAAGGAGGAGAAAGAGAATGAGACCAGAGGAGCAGGGGAGTGACAAGATCAGAGTAATGTTTTAAAAAGAAGAGAAAAGAGAGAGCCTGGGTCAGCTGATGGGGCATGTGGCAAAGAGGTCACCTCCTGGGGTTGGGGGCTGCACTGGGATGAAAGGAGAGGAGGCAGGGGCTGGAAACTTTCCAGAAAGAGTTGCCATGACTGGATGGCAGGTGCCCTGGGAGGGTGTGGGGAAGGGCGTTGGGGAAGGTGGAGCTATTTAGGTTGTCCTGCAGGTGGTGGGGGTCAGCTGGCAGTGGGCAATACAGGCCTGGGCTGGGGAGGCCGACCTGCGAGCTCCCCCCATAGAAGGAAAAGCTGGCTCTCTGGGAGGCAGTGAGCAACTGGAGTCTACTTGGGAGAGTCTGGAGAAGAGCACAGGGTCTGACGCCTTTGCGGCAGGACAAGAAGGGTGGTAGGAGGACCAGGAGGGTGTAGACCAAAGGACTAAGGTGAAGGAGCTGGTGCAAGCCATGGCCTCTTCTGGATGGGTGGGGCTTCAGGGTCCTGGGGGAGAGCAGAGGCTGTGCTCAGTGTTAACACAGCCAAACAAGTCCATGTTGCTGGAAAGTACCCATTGCCCTGAGCTCCTGCTATCCTGGCTGCCTGAGCTCTGAAAGGACTCCCCTTCCCCAAGCCTCTCTGTGACCCACCAATGCGATGACACCTGGCCCAGAGGGACCCTCAGGAGCCCTCCCAGTGCTGTGGCTGGTGTCTTCTCTGCGTGGTTGGTGCTGGACTGTCACTTGCTGACATGGGCATTTAAGCAGCAGCTGGTGGCTACTCCACAATGGCTCTTTGCAATGTCCCCGGCAGTGAGGTGACTGCAGGGGAAGTACCTCCCAGTCCTGTTCTGGGTTTCTCCAGATGAGAGTCTTGAGCAAATCTCCAGGCGGTATGGGGGTTGCAGCACCAGCTGGCTGAGACCCACATTCTGTCCACTGCCCCTGCCCTCGAGAAAGCTAACCATGGGGCCAGAACCCACAGGCCAGCAACGTCACAGAGGGCTGTGTCAGAGGCCTAGCTTGGTCAGGGCTCTGAGTTATGGCTAAGAAGGGTGGAGGGAGTATGGCTGGAAATGGCCCATGAGAAGACCAGGGGTGGGAAGCCAACCAAGACCAGCAGGCTGGAGCAGAGAATGTGTGGGGAGAGAAGGAGGCAAGGCAGGAGAGGTGAGGGTGCCTTCCATCCCAGGAGAAGAGTTTGGACTCTATCCTCTAGGCAGTAGGGAGCCTTGGAAGGTGCCTGAGCAAAGGGATAACAAGATGAAACATCATTTTAGCAAGACTCATAATTTGATATGTGATCATGTGATCACAGTTGCCCTATTTGGAAGGTGGTAGAATTTAAAGGTGAATTGAACAGGAGAAGAAAAGTCCTTGGAAACGTCAAATGCCTGTTCTGTGAGGGCATTAGAGAAATGCTAGGATCCTGTCACTGTGTCTAATGGGCTCAGATCTTGATTATATTAAAACAAGGCCGACGCTAGTTGGACAGACAGAGGATGGGAGTTCAAATCTAGCAGCAGTGACTAGGGCCCTGACTGTTGTTCTTGAATCCTTTTACGGGGGCAGAGCACGCCATTCAGCACCAGGAGCTGCCCTTTGGAGTTCAGGAGACTGGGTGTGGGTTTGGCGATCCCTCCGAGGCCACTGGAATGCTGGGCTGGGGGATGCTGATTCTGCTTTCTCCACTCCCTGTCCAGGGTGCAGATGAGTTTATGGGACGCTGCATCTGTCAGCCGAGTCTGGACCGAATGCCCCGGCTGGCCTGGTTCCGCCTGACTAGGGGAAGTCAACCGGCGGGTGAGCTGCTGGCCTCTTTTGAGCTCATCCAGAGGGAAAAGGTGAGACTGGGCCACGTCCAGATCCAGGAGGCAGGGAGTACCAGGGGGAATATGCAGGGACTGCCCGATGGAGGGCAGGGGGCTGCCCATATGTCCTCTTCCCCCACTAGGGGCCTGCGAAGTCAGGCCTCCTGCTGAGATTGGCTTCAGCCATCTTTTCTGAACCCCAAGTCAGGACATGATCTAATTTGGGGGTTGAATGCTGCAATCTGGACTGTATTGGAATGTCTGAGTCCCCTGGCCCTTGGATGCATTTTTCCCAGGTCCTATTCCGAGGTTGTTTCTGGGAGGAGGATCTGGTTAGGGAGCAGGGGCTTAATTGTGACGAGGGTGCAATGCAGAACTCCAGGGACAGGCAAGGGCAGGACCTCTGCCCCAGCGCTGCTGAGCCACAGCCTAGCTGTATGACCCTGGTATACAATAGCGGGTTTGGTTAGAACTATATCATCAACTTGCTCTTACTGTGATCGAGCCCCAGTGCGTGAACCAGACAGTAGTGAGGCTGCCCCAGGGGAAGTTCTGGAGGGGGCCACAGCATGTGGCCAGCCAGGCTTCTCCTTGCACCCTCCCACCAACTGCCAGGCAGCTTTGAGGGGACCCTGGGCCTCCGAGGAAGAGCGTCTGCAGACCACTGGACTGTCTGATCACTGACATGGTCCCTGAGTGTCATTTTGTGGTTGGAGGTGTTTTGCCTGGCCAGGGCAGAAAGGAGGGTAAGGGGAGCCTCTAACGACAAGCACCTGAGCAAAGCTCTTTTCCTTCCCTCTAGCCAGCCATCCACCATATTCCTGGTTTTGAGGTAAGTCTTGCTCTCAGTTTTTCTTCTTCAAACTACTTGCTGGCCTCCCTGCGTTTTTAGCTCTGTTCCCTGCTAGAAAGGGCAGCAGGCATCCACCACTGCCTTCCTGCCCTCAGGCAGAGGAGGGCTCAGTGGGGCCCTGGGGTGGTGCAGATGGGCTGGGGTCCTGGCCCAGCTTAGGCCTTTTCTGCCCGTCTTCCCCGAGAGTGAGATCACACTCTCAGACTGAAGGGTCCTCATGGTCTTCCAGCTCAGTGGCTCTTAGCCAAGTTGCGTGTTAGAACCCTTGGGTAGCTTTAACAGTCCCTTGTGCTCAGGCCCCACCCCAGACCAAATGAAACACAGTCTTTCAGGGTGTGGCCCAGGCATTGGTAGTTTTCAAAGCTACCGGGGATTTTAATGTGCTGCTAGGGCCAAGAGCCATCCATTTAGCCCAGCGGTTCTCCGTGCGGCATCACCTGGGATGTTGCTGGAAATCCTTCTTGGGTCCCACTACAAACTGCTGGAGCCGAATCCGAGGGGCAGCACAGTAACTTGTGTGTTTACAAGCCCTCCAAGGATTCTGATGCATACTCGAGTTTCAGAAGCTCTGATTTGGACCACAGCTCCCAACTCACTGTTCCTACTGTAACCAGGTTTCTTTCTTCCACTAGTGACGGGGACTTGGTCCCTTGTCCCTGCTCTCCTTCCTTCTCCTGGGTGTCTCGGTAGAAAATGCAGACCCTTCACTGTGGTACCCAGGGTAATTTGCTTCAGGAAATACTACTCTTGGCCTGACTCAGCTGCAGCTTGAGAAGTGGTCATCCGGGCTGTGTTTGGATCCTCCCCTTTACGAGGCAGCCCACACAATTTGCAGACAGCTCTTACCTACCATGCAGGCCTTCCTTTGCCCCTGCTTCCCACTCTACCCTTTGTTTCTCCCCCCACCCAACCTTGTCTTTCTCCCCGCCCTGTCAAGTTCAAACTCCCGATTGCTGTCTACCAGATCCTGGGGATCCGGTTGTTTCTTTCTGGCTCCCCAAGTTCACAGGCTCTGATAGGAGCAGCAGCTCCAGGACCTGAAGCCTTTCTGCCTCCTGGGATTGAGGCACAGGTCCGCGCCCTTCCCACCACCTGTTTGCCATTTGCCTTTTCTCCTGTCACTTCCAGAGATGCCTGGACTCTCTGTTTATGTTTTGGCCTTCTTCTGTCCTACCAGTCCCTCTGCATCAATGTTAATCACACCTTCTCTCTCAGGGACCCTGTGGAGGGCGTGGCTAGAAGCACATGGCCCTTGCCTGGATGGCAGGTGGTTTCTGTTGGCTCCTCTTAGGAGATGTCTGGTGTGCTGATCTCTGCTCCAGCCTAGTCTTCCTTGTCACTAATGGTGAACTTTTATTTTCCCTCCTCTCCTCTTTTCACCACCTCCTGGATGTGGAACCTCCCATGATGTGGTCCAGGTACAGGATACATCACGGATCCTGGAGGAGGTGAGGTGGACCCTCACGGCTATGGACATGTTTGGGGGTGGGGGAGCAGAGACAGAGGGAAGGTAAAGGCCATCCTCTGGGCATGTGCCCCGGAGGCGTCAGGGTTCCTGGTTCCCCAGTGGGCATCTGTCACATGGAGACATATCTGAATTTCACTCCCCACGCTCTGTGTGGGTCCAGGGCTGCCTGGGGTGTATCCTGGAATGATTCTGGTCTCAGAGAGCTTGCTGCCCTCGTGGAGGCCAGATTCATCTAGACCCCATGGACAGCAATACATAGTCTCATCTGGCTGAGGACCAGGTGGAGTGTTTTCAAGAAGAAAATGTTCATAGGAGGCCAGAGTAGCCAAGGAAGCCTTTCTGGTGGAGGTGGCATTAGCCAGACATTATTGTAGGAAGAAGGTAGGAATTTTGCCTTTGGCCCAAGGGACCAAACACCAGGTTAGGACCTGAATGGTTTAGGGGATGGAGTGGGCTGGGGATTCCTAGGTTCTAGAAGTTTGGGGTTTGTATCCAGATGAAGCAAGATTTCATCCTGTGCCACGGAGGGTGAGGACCACATTGTGCTTGGGCCCTCATGAATGAATAGGGCAGAGTCCTGGTTGGGGAGACAGGAACGAGAGCCCTACTCAGATGTGGGGCTGGGCAAAGGACAGCCACTTCCTGCCTTCAGGGAATCCCCAGGCGGGGAGTGAGCACCATTTGACATTTTCAGTACAATTTGGGCTTGAAATGCAGGGTCAGGATGTGGGATCTGCAGGCCCCGCGCCCCTTACCTCACTTCCTTTTGCTCCCAGACCGAGGTGGGGTCCGCCAAACGAGCTGGCCATAATTGCGCCTGACAGGCAGCCTCCCGCTTTTGGCTGCAGTTGGAAAGACTGCCGATTTGGAAAGAGGAGCAGAGCCCAGTCCAGGGAAGCAGCACGGAGCCCTCTCTCGATTGAGAGCATTCTGTGGCCAAAACCCACAGCCTACTCTGAAAAAGACCCAGCCCAGGGATGAGTTATTAAAAAAAAGTTAAAATCCTTAATAACTGGATTGGTAATATATAACAGTGAGGGCTCAGGTTCTGAGAGCAAGGATCTGGCTGTGCTCTCCCTGTCAGGAAGCAAATCCAAATTTATCGCTTTTGGTCCAGACCCCAGAGAGGGCCAGTGTCCCATTGCAGGGCCAGCCACAGGCTGAGGAGGGGTGCGGGTCATCAGGGTCAGGTGGGAGCAAGTCCTGGGAAACTCGGGGGCACAGGGCCGAGCTAAGCCATCAGGGCCAGAGGGTCAGAGGCTCTCAACGATAAAAGGAGTAACAACTCATCCAGAGAACCACCCCAGAAGATGATCTTGTGACCCCTTCATTTCCAGGGGCCCCCACCCCAGCCCTGGGGCCCCTAGCTCATCCATTTCTCCTGCACTTGAAGGCTAAGCCTCATTCCAAGATCCTGGGCCCTATTTGCTTTGCAGAACCCTTTGGTCCTGGGTGGAGGCAGGGAGGTCCTGCTACTGCCACTGGTCCTACAGGAAGCTGGACGCCTATGCAGGAATCTTCAGTCTTTGCATTAGCTGAGCTCTCACCTTGTATGCACCCTTCAGCTCCATCCAGGCTACCAGCATGATCCCGAGAGGGTTGCTCTGGCCGTCCTGGAGGGCTGTTATGAGTCCCACCAGGAACTTAGATTCTTGGAGCAGAGAGGGCAGATGGGTGATTAGGAAGTCATCTGGCTGTGTAGGGGTTATAGGTTGGGAAGCGAAGGGCAGGAGGAGACCCCCTAGGAGGCTTAGGTGTCTCTGAAAGACTGCTTAAGGATGTTCTCTCTGGTGGGGAGTGCCTTTGGGCAGTGCAGCCCCAGGCGGTGTGGGAGACAAAGTGTCTGTGGGTAAAGTGCCGTCTGTCCGCACCGAGGGTTCCCAGGGCCGATGGAGGGCAGTGGGGATGGCTTCCTGAAAGAGGTAATGCTGAGCTCCCTTCTGACACAGGGATTGGTAGAGGAGTGGGGGGCGGGGGTCCAGGGCCTTGGGCTGGGGGCATGTCATCACTTGGGGCAAGTTTGTTGGGTGAGATTTTTCTCTCCCTCAGGCTGTGTGCCTGTCTGGAAGGTCCCTTTCTGGGGGGCCATGGCAGGGAAGGGGAGCTGTTGCATCCTGTCATTGAGGTTTTGGTGACGTCTGGGAGATGGGTCCTGGCGTGGATGGAGGGGCACTTCCCTCCTGGCTCCCCAGCCTGCCTTTCTGTGTTGCCTGCTGTTCCCCCTTCCCCGAGCCCTGCTCGCCTTCCCCTCTTCCCGCTCTCCCTTCGAGTTTCCCTCTTTCTCTGTTTGCTCCTTGGCCCTGGCTCCCTCTCTCCCTCCTTCTCCCGCCTCTTCTGAGCCCTCTGTCTCGTTTCTTTTCCTTTTTGTCTGGAGAACAAAGGCCGTCCGTGCTGCCAAGGGGAATGAGTTCAAAGAAACTGCAATTTTAGATTTCCTGAGAACTGGAGAGTGTGCATGTGCGTGCTCGAGTGTGTGCGAGAGTGTACACTCGCAAGAACACACACACGTGCACACACAGACTTGGCAGAAGAGGGGATGGCTCATTCCTTGAAAACCAGGGGTCCCTAGGATGTGGCACGTGCAGAGGAAGACCCACCTGGGGGCCTTAGGCAGGTTCAGGGGCTGTGG
This sequence comes from Desmodus rotundus, assembly GCF_022682495.2. Lineage (NCBI taxonomy): Eukaryota > Metazoa > Chordata > Mammalia > Chiroptera > Phyllostomidae > Desmodus > Desmodus rotundus. Next base: position 143,937,461 of record NC_071391.1, on the reverse strand, counting down.
TCCTGACCGCTGAAGGCGGGGGGTGTTGCAATAGTGCCCTTGGTTCAGCTTCTTCTGTCCTCCCTGCAGAGGGGATGCCCTGGTAGAAGGGATGTGACGTTCTGTGTCTGTTTTCACTGGGGGCTCTGGGGGCCAACCAGAGATTCCTCCCTCCGCCTTTCCAAATCCAGGTGACAGGGTACAGCTTTTAGTCTGAGATGTACAGGAGGTACTCTCCTGCACCCCCAAATCCACTAGAAGGAAAACTTTGGTGTTTTGCAATCAGGAAAATAAACCCAGTGGTCCCCCATCCCCCATCCCTCCCCCTAGGCCTTAATTTAAAACACTGTTTTTCCTCCAAGTGTAATTAGAGCAACATGTTGTTCCTAACGAGCTGGGTGGGGCAGGCAGACAATGGAGCCCTCCCAGCCCGCCTGGCTGCCCCTGCCTGGAGCTCCCTGAGGAGCGAGGGTCTGAATGTCCAGAGGGCTCCCGACTGTGCCCTGCTGGGTGAGGTGGGGGGTCTACGAGCTACTGGTGGAGGACTGGCCTAGGTGGCCACATGGGCTTGCCAATGCACCCTCCGCCCCCGCCCTGGGAATGAGTGTCTGCCTGGTGTGGTGGCTCCCGGACTGTGGGAGGATGTTCCCTCGTGGTCTGGGCGCCGGCTCCCTGCACGGCACTGACCTGCAGGGCGGATAGACGGAGGGGCATTAAGGTGGATGCTGCTGTGGTGGGGGAGAGCCTCTGTTGTCCTCGGGTCCTGGTCTTCTTGGTCTGAGCAGTGAGGTAAACACTCCGTAGAGCCCATGAGAAGAGCAGCCCCAGGTCTGCCCTGCATTCAGGGCTGGGTGAGGAAAGTGGGTGGGGAGAGTGATCGGGCAAGGGGTTGGTGAGATGTTGCTTTATCTAATTGGGCGAATATTCTAAGGCGCCCTTGAGGTTTCTGTTCCTCAGAGTCCCCTGTCACACACAGGACATTGAATCAGGATGCCCCTGTGGCACTTGCAGCCTGCATGCACTCTTGCCTGGCAGTGCTGACGTGCTTGCCCTGTGGTGGTAAGGTCCACCGCAGCCCACCCCTGTTGATGACCACTGCCCTGGAGGGAAGTGTGGTGCCTCAGGCCAGCAGGACTAGGAAAAAGCTGGGAGGCTTGGGCACAAGAGCTGAACGTCAGGCCAGGGCCACAGGACCCGCAGGGGAGATATCAGAGACCTGTTAGCACCTTGGGAAACCAGGCAAGGGTCACTTAGACAGAATTCAGAGAAGTTAGAGAGTGGACTTACAAGAATTTTCTGGAGTGATTGGGGAGACTTTCTGGAAAATGGAACGCTTGAACTAGTCCCTGAAAGATGTGTTAGGTTTGGGAAGAGGGTCGGGGAGGCCCATTCAATTAGAGGGAGCCATGAGCAGACCCAGGGGAGGGAAGGCTTGGTGAGGACCTAAGGATCAGGCTGGAGCAGACGAGAGTGTTGGGAAGGAGGGCAGCGTATGTTGGAGCCAGCTCTTTATTTACACATCCACTCACCCATTTACCTCTCTGACCCTCCCTTCAACTCTCCATTCATAACCCTTACTGCACAGGGGATTCGGCTGCAGTCCCTGTGTGCAGAATTGCTGGTTTAATGGGGGGCACAGACAAATGAACACCTAGAGATGGCACAGGGTGATGTATCTTTCAATTGGAGAGGGTCAAGTTGCTCTGGGGGCCATGAGGGTGCTCAACTTAAGCTCAGGGCCTCAGGGAAGATTTAAATGGAGACCTGAAGCTGAGCAGGAGGTAGCCAGATGAAGTGGGCAGGGGAGCATTCAGACAGAAGGACCCATGAGCTTCAAGCCTCTGAGAAAAGACAGCATGGTGTCTCCTGTGACCTGCCAGGACAGGCCTTGAGTATGTTCAGGGAGGTGGCTTGTCACTCTCTGGGGTCCTGGAAGGAAAAGTTATCTGTTGAGAGGTGAGACAGAAGTCAGAAAGAGCTAGAAGATGAGGGGCCTTGGAGGCCACATTAAGCACTCAGGATGGGGAACCTCTGATGGGTGTTAAAACAGAGTGACATCCTTCGATAGTGTCCCTTGGCTGCTGCTCACAGCATGCCTTTGTTGTGGGGGGCGGCTGTGAACATGAGGTACAAGGACACCACTTAGCGGGATGCTGGTGAACCCAGGCAAGAGAGGGTGGTGGCCCCAGCTGAGGAGAGAAGACAGGTGGGTGCACATTCAAGTGATTTAGGAGACAGAATCGCCAAGGCTGGGTGATCAATCAGACATGGTGACAGGTGGGAGGAGAGCTGAGGACAGCATGGGGCTTTTCGGCCTGGTTGTTGAGGTGGGTGTTGCGGTGGGTGGGTTTCTGAGACGACATTTGAGAAGAGCAGGTTTTGAGGGGGAAGTTAGGGAATCCAATTTGGGACAAGTTCAGTGTGGGAGGCCAGTGGGACACATGGATGGATTGAGCAGTAAGAGGTTGGGACTGTGGGTCTGGCATTTAGGAGAGATGTTTGGGAGCAGAAAGCCTAGGAGAGGGCTGGGCAGAGGAAGGGACTCAGCAAGCAGAGGGGAGAGGGGAGGAGAGAGGGCCAGTGTGGAATCAGAGAGACAGTTTTAGGAAGGAGGCTGAGGTCAGCTGGCCAGATGCTGCTGAGGAAGTGAGAGCTGTAAGAGCCGGTGAGTGAGGGGCCTCTGGGTTGAGTTATAAGCAGATCATTGCCAACTTGGAGACAAGTTTCCAGGGAGGGGATGCAGGGAGCCAAGCTGAGTGCACTGGGCAGAGGGCCGTGTGGCAGTGAGAGACAGTGGATGGTGCAGTCCTTTTCAGGGAGAGAGAGGAGAGGGAGGGAGGCTACTGGAGAGGACACAGAGCAGCGGTAGATCTGAGAGACCATCTTTAAATGGGGAAGGAAAAGATCCAGCCAATAGTGAGGAAAATTGGGGAGGACTGTACGAGAGTGGGTTATGGGGCCAGAGGGTATTCAGATGCAGATGTGCAGTGATAACTTCACGGGTCTGCACAGCAGGGAGGGGGTACAAAGGGCCAACGTGCATCTAGCAGGCCTGGTGGAAGGGGGACCTACAGAGGCAGGGGTCCTGGGGAGTGGCAACTAATGACAGGGAGCAAGGATGCTCTGGGACCCCTGGGGACAGCGAGGTAGATGGAGGTGGCCTTGGGATGAGGATGGTGGCCTTGTGCAGAGGAAGCTGCTTCATGGACACACCTCTAACCACTGTCTCTGCTTGTCTCTCCCTGCTGCCTGTGCTGGGCGTGGCGCTCTACAGCTGTGTGCACCTGCCTTCTTCCTCCAGGGCCTCCTCCAAACGGTACTGGAGCTCTCCTTCTTGAGGTTCTTGTTCCCTGTCCTCCTCTGTAAATAGGTTCCTGAAAATGGGGAGCCTGGTCCTCAGCATACAGAGGAATGTCATCAACTTGGAGCTCAAGGGAGCCTGGCAGGAAGATGGAGCATGGAAATTGAGGGATTAAAAGGGATCGAAGGGACTGTGCCCAGAATTTGGGGGCCTGGAGGAGTGTCTGGGAGGAAATATGTGAATGAGCTTTCCTGGGTGATTTCGGGAGAAGGTTGCAGCCATGTAAGAAAGGTTTATTTTTCTGTCGTCCCCCTCCCCCACCCAGGGGAGCTTGGGCAAGGTTCCCTCCCTGACACCTTCATTTTGCCCCTTTGCATCTTGAGCTTCTGGCCCTGGGCCCACGTTGGACTGGGCATCAGCCTCGAGCAGGCCGCAAACAGGCCACAAGCCGGCCTTCAGGCCTCACCCTTCCTTTAAAGAGGCAATGCTTGATGTGCAGCCGTCACAGCTGGTGGCCTCGGAGTGCCAAGGGTGGGCTCTCGGCCAGAGGCCCGCATAGCAGCCAACCATTGTGGTGGCTGTCCAGGCCCTGCCCCCACACTCCAGGGGCACCATTCATGTGGACTGCGATGTGCGCAGCAGTCCCTGGAGTTGTGCCTCGTGGCAGCCCTGTGCGCCAGCCCTCCCTTCTCCCAAAGGCACTGCCTCTCAGCCAGTCTACAAATGTAGGTGCTTTCTCGTGCATCATGTCATCTTCGTTGTGGAGGAAAATGGTGAGTTTCTCCACTGTGTGCCCTGGTGAGATAGGGCAGTCACGAAGCCAGAGTTCTGAGAGACGCTTTTGGTGGCTCAACTCTCTTCAAGCCGCTCTGGGAGGTCAACAACAAGGCCAATGGGGAAAAAATGACACAAGTAGCAATACAGGAATCATATGGTCACTGCCATTTATTAGGCACTTCCTATGGGCCAGACAGTCTTCATATTTGTTCTCTCATTGAATTCTCAGAGCGACTTCGAAGGGTATTGTAATCCCGGGTCTTCGCATGAGGGTGTGAGTCACAAAGGTTGAGTCCTTTGCCCAAGGCTGAACAGCTAGAGAGTGGCATGGCTGCAACTAGAACCAAGGCCTGGTCTGATTCTAGAGATGAGCTCACCACTGCGGGTCAGGGAAGCTTAGCGCCCGCGGTGTGTCGTTGGGCAGGGGTGACAGCCGGGGCTGGTTGGGAAGTGATGAGGCGAGTGAGCCGGCATGTTTCTCTGCTCCAGATGCTCCCACGGACCATGGCAGAGCATATGCAGATGGACACGCTATCCTCTGAGAAAGAACCCGGAGCAAGTCACTTGGAGAATGAATCCAATGATTCCATTGTTTATTAAGTGGGATTACATGAGGCCAGCTCTGTAAAGTGTCCAGCAGAGCCCTTTTAATTATAGTTACATATCCTGAGGGTCGGGAACTCCGTGTATGGGCGTGCGGGTTGTGCACTGCCCAAGTGTCCAAGGGGGTGCAATTTCCAGTGCAGACATCATGTATTTGTATTTATTATAACGCTTTTCCAGTAGGTGGCAGTAAAGTGTCTTGTTCTAGTGAAGTTATGCCGATCTCCTGTGGAAGATCTCTAAGAAAGGGACATCCCTCTCTAATTGTCACAGAGGTGCCATGTGGGCTAGTAGTCCTCCTATTGAGAGTTTTCCTGAACCAGACATTATTTGAAATGTTGTATTAACTTCTTCAAGCCTCACACTAGGTTTTAGAGGTTGATTACTTTTAATAACAATTTTACAGATAAAAATGAGCCACAGAGAGGTGAAATAACTACCTAACTCAGTAAGTGGTGGAGCTAGGACTTGGACCTGTGTTCCAGCCACTGCGAGATGTGGTACTTGCCCAACCCATGGTAGTGCCGGCTTCCCTATGTGATTCTTCATGACCTTGGGGGATTCTTGCCCATGTCTTTTGGGAAAACCCATAGGAGGTCGAAGCTGACATATGCTGTCCTCAGCTCAGGTCTGCGGTGGTGGAGGAGCCTCCCCAGCAGCGCCCTTTAGTGCCTGTAGAGGACAAGCATTCGTATACCTTTCCCCTGCTGCTAGACACTCTGGCTCCCAGTGCCCATGCCCTGTCCTCACGGTAGATAGGTGTGAGAAGTGGGTGTCAGGAGCTGACAGGCGTCTGGGTGTGGGGTGGGGGTAGAGATGCAGCTGCAGGGTGGATGGTAATTTGGGAGGGTCTGAGCCAGGAGGCCGGAAAACCAGGCCAGCAGGAGCCACGTGGTGCTGTCTGGGATGGAGAGGGGCTGAGTGGATGTGCTGGGATGCGGAGGGCAGTGCACGTATGTGCGCATGTGTGTGCATGTGTTGGAGGTGAGGTGACCCTGAGCAGCTCATTGGTGCCTCAGAGCCTGCATAATGGGAGAGGGGTGACCTGGGGTTCATTTGGAATAGGGTGACCTGAGTCCTGGGTCTTGGTGCTTGAATTGTGATCCTGGAGAAGATGGTGTCCAGAAACACTGACTCAGCTCTCTCATCTCTGCCTGCCCCTTTGCCCACTTGGGCACCCTTGCTTCATTTCTGTCTCTCGTGCATGCCCTTTTGGTCCTGTCTGCCCTCTTTTCTTGTCTCTCTGCCTTGGTCTTTCTCCCACCTTTGTCTCTCATCTGCCTGACGTCCCCTGCAGTCAGACGACACAGACCTGCCCTACCCACCACCGCAGAGGGAGGCCAACATCTACATGGTCCCCCAGAACATCAAGCCAGTTCTCCAGCGCACTGCCATCGAGGTGAGCCTGGCTCCAGCATGGGGGGTTAGAAGGCAGCCTGGACCTTTCCCTTCTTTGCCCTGCCTTCCCTGGGGCCTGGGGCCTGGGGCCTGGGGCCTTTCTAGCCGCTCCCCCCACTCTGTGTCCCCAGATCCTGGCATGGGGCCTGCGGAACATGAAGAGTTACCAGCTGGCCAGTGTCTCCTCCCCCAGCCTTGTGGTGGAGTGCGGGGGCGAGATGGTACAGTCTTGTGTCATCAAGAACCTCCGGAAGAACCCCAACTTTGACATCTGCACCCTCTTCATGGAAGTGGTGAGCCCATCCCCCCTGCTGTCCCCTCCCAGTGTCCAGGTAGCTAGAGTCTCCTTGCAACCCCAAGCAGTCTGGGGGTCTGGTCAGACACCCTGTGGGAAACTGTGTGGGTCACAGCTCCTCTCCCACCTCACTGTCTGTGAAAATGGGGAGGAAATGCTTCTGCTGTTCTCACTGGAAGAGGTGAGGCCTATGAGCCACATGGACGGGGCCAACTTGCATCCTTCTGCCCAGATCCTGCAGAGTCCCAAGGACCCATCATCCATGGCTGTTTCCCCCTTCAGGGCAGGTGTCTATCCCTGAAGCTCCCCTTAGGGTTCTGCCAGGGCTCTGGTCTTTCATGATTCCTCCAAACCTTCCCCACCCCGGGGCTCCCCACCAGGGCCTCCACCAATGGGCTCACCCCACTGTCCTCAGGCCCCCAGTCCTCTCCAGTTCCCTGGGCTGCCTGGGCCTAGTGGCTAGAGTAAGGCATGCCGGAGGAAAGGAACATGGTTTGCAAGATGAAAGCACTATAGAATTCCAGGCCCAGTGGCTGTCAACAGGAGCCTTCTCTTGGCTGAGCCAAACCCGCCACCGAAGGAGAGCACATAAATTATTTCAAGTTGTGTTCAAAGTGCTTTCGGGGCTGGGGAGGTGGGGTAGGGAGAAGAATCTGGGTCTGTAAGCCAACTCTTGAGTATCCACTTGGGGGGGACTGTCTGCAAGAAATGTTGAGTCCTGGGCCAACTTCTCCCTTCTTCCCCTCCTAGCCAGTGAGGGTTCAGGGAAAGGAGACTTGCTTTCATTTTGGGCTGAGCTGATGTGTTCAGAAGGTATAGCTGTGGGGGAAAAGCAATAGCCTGCGTGTACAGTGTTCAAGAGGCAGGAGGAAAAGGTGTGTGTTTCTACTTCCCTGGCCAGCTCTTGGGCTCAGCCAACCACCACTTTGGAGTTATGGCTACTGGAGGTTATCTATGGGTGTGCAGTCATTCTCTCTCCTTGGCCTTGTCCTATGAAGAAGGGACCCTCCCCCCTCTCTCTGAGACCTCCCAGAGATGGGGTTAGGCCACTGCTCAGAGCTTCTCTCCTCCTCTTCCCAGATGCTGCCCAGGGAGCAGCTCTACTGCCCCCCCATCGTAGTCAAGGTCATTGATAACCGCCAGTTTGGCCGCCGGCCTGTGGTGGGCCAGTGTACCATCCACTCCCTGGAGAGCTTCCTGTGTGACCCCTACTCAGAAGAGAGTCCGTCCCCACAGGGTGGCCCAGGTAGGCGGAGTGGCTGTTGATGGGGAGGGCTGGGGCAGAGGAGGCTCAGGGCAGATGGGACTTGCCACGGAGATGTGTCTGAAGCCGTCCCCTCACTGGGACCTGGACGAGAGGAGGTTTCTGCTCAGCTGACCAGAAGGGTAAGGACCTTGTCTTCCTTGGGGCATAGCTTGGATCTGGGCTGTGCACACAGGTAGCAGGTACATGTGCCTGTGGGGGCTGAGAGGCAAGGGCTAAAGTGGAGGGTGATCGGGAAGAGTTGAGGGAGAGAGAGAGATGCTGGGATTCAATGGCATGAGGAGGGAGGAAAGAAATGGGAAGAGAGGAAGAGAGAGAATTGAGGAGACAGGGAATGTAAAGGAAGGTGGGGGAGGCAGAGATGGGATAGGGAAGAATCGGGTGGGAGGAAGAGAGAGACATGGATTGAGAAGTGTGGAGAGACTGGCGGGTCTTGTCTCACAGTTACCTGACTGAGACTTGTGGGTGGCTGAGGAGGGACGAGACCCCTGAGTGAGCCCCTTTTCAGGCCTGGACCCTGCTCTCCCCTATAGATGATGTGAGCTTACTCAGTCCCGGGGAGGATGTGCTCATTGACATCGACGACAAGGAGCCCCTCATCCCCCTCCAGGTAGGATGGTGCTGGGTCCCCGGGGAGGGACACTGGTTCCCACCAGGCACTGGCCCTGATTGCTCCCCCACCCCCTTCCTTGTCACTCCCATTCCTGCTCGCCCTTCCGTATCACATGGCCTCTACAAGAGATCCCGCTCTGTACCTTGGCTGGACACTGCACAGATGGAGGGGCCTAGATAGAGCTTTTAGTCTGGTTGGCAGGAGGCTGTTTGTGTGGTTTTCTGGGTAAGACCTGATCATTTCCCCCAAAGCGTGTGAGAAAAATGGCCCCTCTACCTTGAGGGCCATGTGGAGGGCTCTCCCCTGAAGATGCCCAGGAAATCAGGATGGGTAGGAGGAGCAAATGAGAGAGAAGACAGATTGGGTGGGAGTGACTGGGTACTTGCTGGGGTGCTCCAGTCCTAGAGTCTAACCTCAGCCAGGACCCTCTGGACTTGTGCTTGCTGGTACTTGGAGGCAGCTCAAAGGGAGGGGTCTGCATCCAAGCCAGTAATCTCCTTACCTCCTCCATACTTCCACCTCCAGGAAAGGGAAGGGAGAGGGGCCTTAATCTAAGGGTATCCAACCCTGCACAGGTCAGAGGCATCCCTTTGCTATGCACTCAGCAACATAGGGCCCGCTGGTAAGTCAGACACTATGGCAAACAGCATGGCAGGAGGTCTGTGGCGTCTCTTACTGAGGAGGGAGCACTCTGGGTCCTGTAGGCCTGAGACCATCCAGTTCTTCCTGCAGGGGAAATGGAGAATGGCCTCACGGCAAGCACAGGCCTCCAACTGGCCATCTGTTCTATGTTGACACCTTCCTCCCAGCTGTGTGTGGTGCTGCTCACAGCCCTGGCATCTGGGGCTCCCAGAGCATTGGGGCTGCCCGGAGGCAGAGCCTCCCAGTCTGTGTAGACAGCACTTGTGTCCTCAGGCCCAGAGCCTGTTTATTCATCCAGGGATGGGGCAGCACTTCAGAGGGTTTTGTTTTCTGCAGAACATCAATCAAATAACAGCACTGAGAGCAGGTGAGCAAACTTGGGTGTTGGTGCTCAGGATCCTCAAAGCTGTCCTTGGAGGTGTGTTTGTAGGGGCTTCTCTCTGTCATTTAGGGCTGATATATCCGCTTCTTTCTCATTTTACTTCCAGAGGAATGTCTCATGTCCAGCCCTGGGCCTCCCTGCTGCCAAAACAAGAGAGGTCTTGCTCTAGTAGCGGTGTCCAACCTGTGGCCTGTGGGTCGCATGTGGCCCAGGATGACTATGAATGTGGCCCAACACAAAATCATAAATTTATTTAAAACATTATAAGATTTTTTTGTGATTATGTGTCACAGTGTATTTAATGTGTGGCCCAAGACAGCTCTTTTTCCAGTGTGGCGCAGAGACACCAAAAGGTTGGACACTGTTGCATAGTTCACTGAGTTTGAGTCCTCAGAAGTCCTAAGCTCTCCATTTCTCCCATGTCTGTGGCTCTCCAGGGTTCCTCCCCATCATCCTTTCTGCTGGGGACACTTCTGGCAACTCCTGGTCATTCTTTGAGGCTCAACTTAGTTGTGGTCTCCTCCTTTCAGGGTTCTTCCCTGGCTCCCCCGCTTTTCCTGCAAGGCTTGGCTCTCTTAGTCATTGCACTTGCCTTAGGTCCTGCTTGTCTCTGTAATTGGCAGCATCTTCCCTAGACTAGGCTCAGGGCAGTATGGGGCACAATCCTCTTTGTGTCCTTAATGCCCAGCAGAGGGCCTGACTGAACGGGAGGTGTTCAATGAAGTCTGCCTGGATTGGTGGATGCGTGGGCGGGTGGACAGAGGGAGGGATGGATGACCTGCCTGCTCTTTGTAGGGGGTCTAAGAAGGAGCTTTACTTGACTGGGAAACCCAAGTGGAAACTTTGGATGGCCGTACAAAGCACTGGATGCTAGTGCTTTCTGGCCTGGGTAGGTGTTTGTAGCTGAATTAGGCAGATAATTAGCCCCAAACTCCAGTCTGCCTGATCCTGGCTCCTGCTTTCCACCCCCTCAGTGGGCTGTCTGAGTCTGTGCAGGGAAGCAGACTCCGAGGGGGAGGGACTATTTTGGGTCCTGCTGGCTACAAGCACAACCGGAGGCAGACAGTGAGGAGGCCCAGTCTGGTCATCCTCCTGACATTGACCTCAGTGAACTGGGGCAGGGGTCTAAGCCAGAGCAGGTCTATCCTCTTTTGTGGGAGCACACAGCCACTCTGGCTAGAGCTACTGGCCAGGCAGGAGGTGGGGAGCTGAGATGTAGGTTCCTGGATGCGTTCCCACATGGGGACAGGCTCACAGGGCCTCAGAGGTGGGCAGGAAGAAGGAGGATGTGAGTGAGGTCCACCTGCTCTGATGGAGGAGGCTTGGAGCCTGCCCTCACTGATCTCCCTGTCTGATGGAGGAGACAGAACCCTATTCTCAAGGAGCCGGAGGCCAGCACCGAAACCAGTCCTGGTGTCTAGGAAACCCTGCTCTGATGGGGACTGATGGGGGATTTGGGGAAAACTGATTTCGTATTGTGTTTTGCTCCGAGATGCATTGGTTAGGTTTGGCTGGTCCAGGAAATCTTTTACTCACTCCGCCTTCCCGCATACCCCCTGGCACTTGGGAGAACCAGGCATTCTGAGACTGATCCAGGAGGCAGTGGTTCCCCTTGCAAATGCTTTGCCAGGTAATTCTGGCTGGGTTCTCATCCCTTCCCCATCCCCCCAGTGCAGATAGAATGGTAGCCCTGGCCTCTGGGGACAGGAGGGACAAGAAGTCTGGCAGGATTTGGATTTCTCCTGGCTCCCATTTGTTCAGCCCATATTTCTTGGCAGTCTGTTTCATTCTTCCTGTGACGTGGCCCCTGCTGCTCTGCTCACCAGGTCCAGCTGTGGACCCAGCTGAGGGCTCCTCCCTAACTTCAAACATGCTCTTGCCAGATCTGGCTTTTGTCTCGTTCTTTCAGTCTCCTTCCTCAGTTGCACCTTCTCTGCTGATGAACCTTCTCACCATCATCTACCCAGTTCCTGGGATGAGCCTGCCCCATGTTAGAAAATATCACCTCAGATTTTCCTGATGCTTATGTCATTGGACTGACAAGGTAGAATGTTTTTCAAGGTTCTAGAAATGTTTTGGTTTCTGTCAAGAGTGGCCAATTCTAGAGAAGTCCCCAAAGGTACATGTAAGGCATACGTTTGCCTTACACATACGTTTAAGATCTCTCTACTCGGCCTTCCAGGGCTCATAGATCAGCACCTGCCTCTGGGGGTGAGAATGGTTCCTCGGGGTGGGTGCCTGACCTTGGGGACTCTTCTCCGTGGCGATGAGGGCCGGGATGAGTTGGCTCATGCAGGTTAACTCCACAGTTTATTTGGGTCTGTGTGGCTGTCCTCCGTGTAGATTTTAGAATTGTAGCCTGCTGGTGGGTTTAGTCTGTGTGTGTACGTGTGGCGCATGCACGTGAGTGTGTGTGAGAGGTGGAGAGAGGCTGGGAGCCGGTGTGTGTGCAGACTTTCGAGAGTGTGTCTAGCCTCAGTGGTGCTGTTGCAGGAATTGTGACCTTGACCTTTCACTTTCTGAGGGTGGGCCTGGGCGTATCCTCAGAGAGGGGTCACGGAGGTCTTTCATTCTATCTCGTGCTCTGCTTAAAAATGGACATGTTACTCATTTTTCTCTGATTATAAATACACATTCGTTACATAAAATTTGGAGAATATAGAAAAATGACCAAATAGGCATGCATTGCCTTCAGCCAAGAACGCTATCTGAATGAACTGCAGCCAATGGGTCGTCCTCTACCCTTGCCTTTCCCCAGGCTTCTCTTTCTGTCTCTGATTTTGTCTCTGACTCTAAGTTGGACTCTGTTTCTATCTTTAAAACAAAATTGGGGGCTTTGTGTACTAAGCTGCTTTTTCATTGAGCTAGTTCTCGGTGTTCTGATAATCAAGAGGGGAGAGACATGGTGTGCAGGAACACAGAGTGCTGCTCCCCCCATTTCTTAGAGAGTCTTAAAGCTCAAAGTGGAGGTGACACCCCCATCCACTCACTTGTCACTGCCCCCCCTTTCTATGCACTAGATGCCCCTGGAGTCACCTGGTGAAGGGTGACATTTGCCTATCATTCTGAGAGACCACCCTGGGCAGGGGGTGTCCTTTTTAAGTCGGCAGAGAAGGATAACTTCTGGAGGTGGGGAATTTGTGTGTGTTGAGGAGGGATAAAGAGCAAGAGGACACTGGGGACATTTTCAGTCTGGTGGGGAGACAGATGAGGGATGTGTAGCCGATTTAAAATGAGATGCTCAGAGTGACAGCAAAGTGATGAAATGCTTTATTAGCAAGGACACAGAGATCTTGGACTCTTGGTCCTTGGAGGTCAGTGTGGCCAAAGCAATCAGGAAAGCTGCTCTGAGGGGGTGGGGTTGGAACAGCAGAGGGGAGAGGAAGGCTTTCCAGGTGGGTAGAGAGGCTGGGCAAAGGCTTGGTAGTGGGGCTGTGTGAGTGTGTGAGTGTGTGATGGGCTTGGGGGTTATGGAGGAAACCCAGGCTAGTGTGGAGGAGGCTTCCCAAGGCCTGCAGACCTGTTCCCCATGGCTGTGGGGTGGGGTGGGTGGGGTGCTGGGCCTGGCTGCTCCCTGCCTCCCCAGCTTGGGCTAATTTTGAGCTGGCTGCTCTGGTTATAGTCTTTGGGACGCCGTGAAGGTGGAAATGTGCTCCCAGAACCGGAGCAGCAAATTATGCCTGAGTCCCAAAGGGGAACGTGTAATTTTGGAAGCTGGACCAGATCTTTGGAGCACTATGTTTAGCTTTATTTTTTCTCCCTCATGCTCTGGTGAACTGCCGGTTTCCCTCTCACCTTTCTAAAAACGAACTGCATTAAAAATAACAGTAAGGCTTCTGTGAGGTTCAGGATGAGAATAGGAGGGGTGGAGCTGCTGCTCTCTGGGCAGCTGGGGGTTTCACATGAAGTTCATCCGGTCTGTTCTGAGGGTCACACCACACCCACCAACATGTGGCCAGCCCCCAGAGCAATCCAGTGGCCTGGCTGGGTGCCCACTGGCCTCTCTGTCTTTGTGCCCAACTCTGGCTCTGACCAGCCCTGAGGGCTAGTTTAAGGGAGGCGAGGGTTCCCTCAGTGACCCCCCTCCACAGAGCAGGAGTGGGTCTGTAGGTCCCAGACCTTTTAGGCATCATCATCCAGGTATTCCTGAGCCCTTCCTAACCCTCAGGTGAGCATGTGTCCCCAGCTCTTCCTGCCCAGGAAGGGAGGATGGCTTGGGGCTTGGCCTCCTGTGGACATTCCAGAGCTCCCTGCTCAGGTTCAAAGGAAGAGAGGGTCTAACCCTGGGAGCCCTGGGTTCAGCTGGTCGCCCACCTCTGTAGCCCCGTGTCCTTGGCCCTGAATGATTCCCTCTCTCTTGAATGTGCTATGCTTCTTTCTCCCTCTATCTCTTTGCACTTGCCAGCCCTGCCTCTCCCTGCCTGGAGGCATCTCCTGGTCTTGTCCATCTAGACTAGTATTCATCCACAGAAAGCCCCATCTGGGACTATTGTCATGGCCTCTGAAAAAGTCACCTATCTCCAGTCCTTACCCTGAGGCCCTCTGGTCCCTGTGGTCAAGGGACCTACCCTATAAAACATTGGTTCATAGTCCCAGAAGATGGCAGGCAAGGATCTGGTGTCAGAAAAGAATGTAGAAAACTTTCTGTAGTATAAGGGGGCATGCTGGACCATAAAACTCTTAGATCCACCTTTATACAGGATTTTGGGAAGGCCACATGATGCCCTAGTTCTTGACCTTGAGGAAAGAAGACTCAGAAACCTGCACTAGGTTGGGAAAGGGGCCCAAGCAGGGCTGGTGTAGCTCAGCTGTTAGAAGAAACCACGGGGTATTGGGGAGGTTTAGAAGGAGTGGGGGCATGTGAGAGGGGCACTGGGTCCATGGTGCCAAGCAGTGAGAAAGCAGGTGAGATGCAGGTGTCGGCTGCGCCCCTTCCATGTGCCTCACCTGTGCTAGGTGTGCATGGTCTTTATCTCATCCTCACTGTCACCGTGTGAGGTGCAACAGATGAGGATGCTGACTCAGAGGTCAGGGGGTTGGCCAAGGTCATGCAGTTGGTAAAGCAATGGGGCCAGGATTTGGCGCCAGGCTTGTTCAACTCCAAAGCACATGTTCCTCCCACAACTTGCACTGCCTCCCTGGAGGGAGAGCAGAAGGCGTCTGGTCAGAGAGCAACACTTCCTCGGGGCTGTCCGGCCTTTTCTGAAGTGGTTTCTCTAAACCTGTTGCTAACCAGCGTGTTTAATTTGTAGCTTGCAGACGGTCTGTCGGGTTCGGCCCCCACTAACATGACATCTTCTCCATCCAGTCCTCATGTATGTATTGTTTACCTATTTGTGGGTTCCTTGATTTCCTTCGGGGGCCGGGAGCGGGAAGGGATGAGGAGGGGGGAGTGGAGGGGAAGAAAGGAAGTTATTTCCTGAGTCCCAGCAGAAAACAGTTACTTGTCCTGGGACGTGATGAAGCCGGTGGGTAGAAAGCCAAAGGAAGATTCACAGAAACATCCCTGAGTTATCTGTTGGTGCATGCTGGGATTTTCCTTAATCCTGTTTACTTGCATGAGGACTGGGGGTGGAGGGGATGGTTGGGGTTGCATGGGCCAGTGGAAACAGGGAAGTCTCTAAACTAGACTCTGACTGCTGGGACACGGGACACGAGAAACCTCTGGGGGCAATGGCAGGTTGACTTGCTCTGCCCCTCCCAGAGGCATGAATCTGGCGGCCCCCAGCAGATTCCGAGAGGTCTGCCAGGGCCTGTGGTCAGCTCCTGCAGTTCTGAGCAGGGCTGCTTCTGTCCGCCTGTGCTGATTTCCTACATGTCATCTGTATGGGTCATGGGTCCCTCTAGAAAGAGGACTTTGATGTCTGGCCTTCCACACACACTCATGAAATCCCAAGCTGAGGGCGGAGGGGAGCAGCCCCTGACCTGTAGAGGAGTCAGAGAGATAGGAACTGCCAAAAGCTCAATTCCACTCGTGGCGCCAAGGGGCGGCATCGCTGTGTTCGGTGTTTTATGGGCTTTTAGGGGAAGACGATCTATATTTAAATTTTTTCCTGATTTTTCTGTTGTAGAGAATATAGGAAACACAAAAAAGTGTCAGGCAGAAAGTTAAAAACATTTGTATTCCTACCAGTTGGAGATAAGCCTGTTAAGATTGTGATATGCCTACATTTTTAGATAAATTTTATGCACATGTACATACTTTTTTTTACAAAATGGAATCATTTGTACTTTTTTTATAATCTGCATTTTCTTTTGCTTAAAATATATTGTGAGTGTCTTTCCATATCTTTATATTTTTTAAAATTGGGTGGGATATCATTTCATTATAGGGACCTCCATAAGGTTTTAACTATTGCCCTATCACTGGACATTGAATTTTCTAATTTTTACTGTTGTCTTATTTTATGTACCTCGGGGGGGTGATTTTTAATTTAATTTGTATAGGTCCCGCCCATTTTTTGTTAAGTTTACTCATAGGTATTTTACAACCATTGTTGCTGTCTAATTGGAATATCTTTTCTTCTTATGACTTTGTCTAACTGGTTATTGCTAGAATATAGGAAAATAATACTTTTATATATTTACTTTGAAACATACTCTTTATTAAGCTCCTTTATTAGTTCTGACAATTGTTAACTAATTCTGTTGGGTTTTCCAGTGAGGTAAGATTGTTTTCTTCAAACAATAATAAGTATGTTACGTTTTTCTAATAGCTATACCTTACTCCTTTTTCCAAAATAACATTCAGTAGTTGAGCTGCTAGTGAGCAAACTTGTTTAGTGACTGATTCTAATGAGAAGGCTGCTGCCAGTTTTTCATTATGATAATGACTGGTAGTTTCAGAGAGATATTCTTGATTTTGTGAAGGCTGTGTCCTTTATTATTAGTTTATTAATAGTTTAAAAATTGGTATGGGAGTTTGATTTTATCCAGCGGTATGTGGCATTCATCAAGTCGATCGTTTTGTTTTCCGTCATTCTGTTGGTAGAACGTACAACCGCCCTGCGTTCCTGGAGTAAACGCAAACAGGTCCGCTGATCAGCATGAGGGTCACTGCAACGGAAGTCCCCTTGTTCACTCACTTAGGAAAGGAAGACGGTTGGCCAGTGGAAAAAGCTGATTAAACAGGACTCATTAAATGCCATACATTACGTACCATAAAAAATTTATTTCTAGCTGTATCCCTGTACCTTCAGTTTGCAATTATTTGACATGAGCTAAGGCCTCTTTGAGTTTGGACTTGGCATTTGACGTCCCATCATTCTTTGGGTGCAAACCACATCCACGGTGTATTACCTATGGTTTTTTCTTTAGGTTGCTTAAAGTTAATGAGATCATAAGAATACCTGCCAAAAATTTGTGTGGGGTCCTTCTAAAGTTTCAGGTCCCCTCCTCCCACCTTTTCTGTTATCTCACACATCTTTAACTTCCATCATTAAAAAAACACACACACCACAGCAGCATTAAATGAGTTTCATAGACAAATGCCCTTTCTTTTTAAATTCAAATTTTATGTATTTTTGTAATATGTGCATTGATCTGACGACCACATTTGTACAGCTGCCATAAATGGGTTTAAGAACAAGCAGAGCTGACTCTTGGTCAACATGCAGCTCATCCACGTTGAGCTGCGGTGGACGTTCTAGATTAGCTGCAGGTTTTCGGCTGGCTCTGGGCCACAGTCAGATTGCCAGTCGAGAGAGTGGAGAGTGTTTGTTAATCCTGGTTAAGGGGAAATTGGTGACTAGAACTTCTAAAGCATATCATTGAGTTAGATTTGCTTTTACTTATTTAGGATTTTTGCATCTCTATTAATAAAGATTACTTTTAGATTATCTTTCTAGGTTTTGATATCAGGGTTATAATAGTTTCATAAAATATTTTTTTGTGGTGTACTCTCATTTTCTGTGCTCTTGAACAGTTTTTATGGCATTAGAATTATTTATTTAAATTTTTTTTTATTGATTATGCTATTAAAGTTTTCCCAATTTTTCCCCTTTACCCTCCACCCAGTCCCCCCAACCCTCCTGCATCCCCCCCTTAGTTCATGTCCATGGGTTGTACGTGTAAGTTCTTTGAGTCCTTTGTTTCCTATACCATTTTTTATCTCTCCCTATCTATTTTATCCCTGCTAACCATGCTTCTTCTTCCCTGTACCTTTCCCCCTCTATTCCTCCCTTTTTCCTGCCCACTGAACTCCCTCCCTGAGATGTCCATTTCTCTGATTCTGTTCCTGTTCTGGTTGTTTGCTTAGTTTTTGTTTTCATTGTTTTTCTTTTCTTTTAGGTTCATTTGTTGATAGCTGTGACTTTGTTGTCATTTTACTGTTCATATTTTTGATCTTCTCTTTCTTAGATAAGTCTCTTTAATGTCTCATATAATAATGGCTTGGTGATGATGAACTCCTTTAACTTGACCTTATCTGGGAAGCACTTTATCTGCCCTTCCATTCTAAATGACAGCTTTGCTGGATAGAGTAATCTTGGGTGTAGGTCCTTACCTTTTATGATTTCAAATACTCTTTCCAGCCCCTTCTTGCCTGCAAGGTTTGTTTTGAGAAATTGTTACAGAGCAGAGGAGGGGTGGGGTGGTTCCTTCACGATAAATTATTACAGAAAGGATTCCCCCTTTCTGTCTCTGGAGGTTCCTTCCCCCACGCCCACCTGCTAGGTTCGAAATGCCCGCCGCCAGAGGAAAGACGTCTCTCAATGCCAGAGACTGGTGAAAAGGAAAGGAATTGTTTATTTGAAAGTTACACAAACTTAGAATAATGACCTAATGTCTTCAATAAGATACTAAAGTCCTCTAGAATACCCACAGATACACAGTCCTTCCCTCTCCCTGTGCCCAGTCCGGGGTACCGTGTCTCAGGAAAAGAAGTAGAAGTCCGTGATTCAGGCTCCCGGCACCATCAGCTGTGTGGCTGCTGCAATCTCCAGTTAATCCAAAGCCATGCGGCGCCTTCTCATGGCCCACCAGCAAGAATCCTTTCTCCCCTTTTCTATGGCTGCAAAGTCTCTCCTGCTGCCTAAGCCGCGTGGCAAGAAGCAGCACTCCAAAACCTCATGGTCCTCTCTACTCTCCTTCAGAACCGTGTGGTCCTTTTCCCCACTTCAGAACCACATGGACCTCTATCTATCTACTTGCTTCAGAGCCTCGTGGTTCACTCCTTCCTTCAGAGCCGCATGGTCTCCTCCCCATTTACTTTGGAGCCGCGTGATCTCCTCTTTCTCCCCCAAAACCTTGTGGTCCTCCCTACTCTTTGAAGCCGCGTGGTCTCTTCTTTACTTCAGAGCCGCATGGTCTCCTCTTTTTCTATGGCTGACGGGCCTAGGTTTAAATCCCAGCACCCATCTTCCTTTGCAGCCCATTTCTGACTCCTCCTACAGTCAGTTACACCTGCCAGCATCCCCATATTCTTTCAGCTTTTCTGAGCTGCCATAGTAAGTCTGGGCAGGTGTGGCCCCATGGCATGGAGCCAATCATCTCCAAGCTCTCACGCAGGCCCTGTAACCAGGGGGAGTTGCTTCCCAGACCCATCTTGGGTGGAAGTCACTCCCATCTCCCTGGCTCAAAGCAGGGCCACAGCTATTTAACATATCTATGAAACCAGTTAAAGGTTATAGATATGTTAAATGACTGTGCCAGGGGTTAGCTGCAAAGCTCTTGCTACCCAAAACAGCTCTGAATGGCCCTGTTCCATGTGTCCCATCCCCCTTGGCTCAGGCCTGTGGGGGTGAGGACATCCTATACACATTTTTCTAATATTTCCTGGACACCCCAGAGTCCTGCACCCCCTTACAAATCCCTTCTTGGGGCCCTCCTCTTGGCTGCACCCTGCTTCAAAATGACCTGATAATCTACTGGGAACTCCTTTGTAGGTAACTGTTTCCTTTTCTCTTGTTGCTTTTAGGATTTTCTCTTTGTCTTTAATCTTGGGTAATGTAATTATGATGTGCCTTGGTGTGTTCCTCTTTGGATCCAACTTCTTTGGGACTCTCTGGGCTTCCTGGACTTCCTGGAAGTCTATTTCCTTCATCAGATTTGGGAAGTTTTTCTTCATTATTTGTTCAAGTAAGTTTTCAATTTCGTGCTGTTGTTCTTCTCTTTCTGGCACCCCTATAATTCAGATATTGGAACATTTCAGGTTGTCCCAGAGATTCCTCAGCCTCTCCTCATTTTTTTGAATTCTTGTTTCTTCATTCTGATCTGGTTGGATGTTTATTTCTTCCTTTCGTTCCAAATTGTTGCTTCGAGTCCTTGTTTCCTTCCTGTCACTGTTGGTTCCCTGAATATTTTGCTTTATTTCATTTGGGGTATCTTTCATTTATTCTTTCATTTTCAACCAAGCTCAATCAGTTCTGTGAGCATTTTGATTATCAGGGCTTTAAATTCTCCATCAGATAGGTTGGCAGTCTCCTCATTGCTTAGTTCTGATGTTTTGCTCCATTCTTTCATTTGGGCCCTATTTCTTTGTCTTGGCTCAGCTGATAAACTGTAAGAGGGTAGGGCCTTAGGTATTCACCCTGCAGGGCAACCCTCCTTACTTCTCTGCAGCGCTGCCTGTGGGGAGGGGCCAGAGAGGGAATGGTGTTGTTCGCCTGCTCCTCTCTAGTGCACTTTTCTTTTTTTTTTTTTAAATATATTTATTGATTATGCTATTACAGTTGTCCCATTTCCCCCCCCACTCCACTCCATCCTGCCCACCCCCCTCCCTCCCACATTCCCCCCCCATAGTTCATGTCCATGGGTCATACTTATAAGTTCTTTGGCTTCTACATTTCCTACACTATTTTTACCCTCCCCCTGTCTATTTTCCACCTATCATCTATGCTACTTATTCTCTGTACCTTTACCCCCCTCTCCCCCTCCCACTCCCTTATTGACAACCCTCATGTTCTAGTTGTTTGCCTAGTTTGCTCTCATTTTTGTTTTATGTGTGGTCGTTAATAACTGTGAGTTTGCTGTCATTTTTACTGTTCCTATTTTTGATCTTTTTCTTAGGTAACTCCCTTTAACATTTCATATAATAAGGGCTTGGTGATGATGAGCCTCTTCAACTTGACCTTATCTGAGAAGCACTTTATCCTCCCTTCCATTCTAAATGATAGCTTTGCTGGATACAGTAATCTTGGACGTAGGTCCTTGCGTTTAATCTTGGGTAATGTAATTATGATGTGTCTTGTTGTGTTCCTCCTTGGGTCCAGCTTCTTTGGGACTCTCTGAGCTTCCTGGACTTCCCGGAAGTCTATTTCCTTTGCCAGATCGGGGAAGTTCTCCATTATTTGTTCAAATAAGTTTTCAATTTTTTGTTCTTCCTCTTCTCCTTCTGGCACCCCTATAATTCGGATGTTGGAACGTTTCAAGATGTCCTGGAGGTTCCTAAGCCTCTCCTCATTTTTCCAAGTTCTTGTTTCTTCATTCTTTTCTGGTTGAATGTTTGTTTCTTCCTTCTGGTCCATACCATTGATTTGAGTCCCAGTTTCCTTCTCATCACTATTGGTTCCCTGAACATTTTCCTTTGTTTCTCTTAGCATAGTCTTCATTTTTTCATCTGTTTTTCGAATAGATTCAACCAAGTCTGTGAGCATATTGATAACCAGTGCTTTGAACTGTGCATCCGATAGGTTGGCTATCTCTTCGTCGCTTAGTTGTATTTTTTCTGGAGCTTTGAAGTGTTCTGTCATTTGGGCCATTTTTTTTGTTTGTTTGTCTTGGCGCGTCTGTTACTTTAAGGGGAGGAGCCTTAGGTGTTCATCGGGGCTGGGTAATGCTGGTCGCTGCGCAGTGATGCTGTACGTGGGGGCGGGGCCGAGAGGGAGCAATGGCGCCCGCTTCACTCTCCTCCGGATTTCAGTCTTTCACTCCGCTACCCACAATCAAACTGGGCCCCTCTGGTGCTGGTTCCCGAGTAAGTGGGCCTGTGCACACTCTAGGCCCCTGTGGGTCTCTCCAACAACCTCTCCTGTGAGGCTGGGAGTCTCTCCTGCCGCCCCAACCCCCAGGGGCGCTTTCAATCAGAGGTTTGAGGCTTTATTTCCCCGAGCTGGAGCCCTGGGTTGCGCAGCGGTCTGCTTCTCTGCCCGCCGTTCGTCCGGTTTATCTGTGGGCGAATGTGGTGCCGCAATGTGCTACCCGCCACTCTGCCCGCCCCACTCTCCGCCACTCTGAGTCCGGCCCTCTGGGTTTATCTGTGCAAATGTGGGACCGCAGGGTCTGCTAGTGCTCGGACTGCCTGCGCCATTTGTCCCACACTCCGCCAGTCTCAGTCCCGCCACAGCCACGCGAGTCCTCTCCACCCCAGTGCCGTCTCCGCCCCTCCTACCAGTCTGGATGAATGATTATTTTCTGTTTCCTTGGTGTTGGTCCCCCTTGCTGTTTGATTCTCTGTCGGTTCTGGTTGTGCGAGGAGGCGCAGTGTGTCTACCTACGCCGCCATCTTGGTTCTCCTCCCTCTAGTGCACTTTTCAACACACTCTATTGTCAGAGTGGGAGAAACTCCCACCATGGCAACCCCCGCCTTAGCCCTCAGTCAGCTCACAGTGTCCGTTTCCCCTTAAGTCAGCCCCTGCTATGCAGCCCACCCAGCTCAGCAGCCAGCCCCGCCCGCAAGGCTGCCGAATGGTGGTTTTTCTCAGTGGGCCCGGTCCCGCCTCACCGGTCTGGTTATTCTGGTTGATTTTTTCTTTAATTCCTTGGTCGTTGGAGTTCCATGCAGTCTGATTTTCTGGTGCTTTTGGTTGTTTATTGATTTTAGATTGGTTGTTATTCTCCTTTTGGTTGTGTGAGGAAGTAAAGGGTTTCTACTTATGCGTCCATCTTGGCCAGAACTCTAGAATTATTATTTCTTAAAGAGTTAAATACACTTGTGCCACTTTTTATGAATTTGAATGGTGCAAGTTGGAAATGACATGATATAAATATTTTAATAGTCCTTGCTTATGTACAAAATAGGTAATAATATAAATCAAGTTACATTTAAAAATGTAAGTTGATTTAAAATTTTATGTTATTAACAGTTATGTAATTTAAGTGGTGGCCAGGTGAACTGTAGTTATGGTTTAGCTGGTTAATAGGATACCATTATCTTTTCTGGAACACAATGTTATATGAGTTTTGAATTATAAAAGATTTTCAGGAATGCAAATCTTGTGTAATTGTATAGCAGGCCTCAATCCTGTGTTCCTTTGCAAAATTGGGCGCAGCACCCACTGGGAGGGGACTCTGGATCACTTGCCACTTTTAGTCAGTTTGGTGACTTAGGTGTTCCCAGATATTGCCTATTAGTACTTATTATTAAAACAAAAAAAATACTTCAGTGTCTGTTACGTTTTTTCCCCTCATTCCTAATTTTGCAGATATGTGTTTTTTTCTTTATTATTAGGCCTAATAGCATTTTATCTATTTTATAGTTGTTTTTCATCCAAAGAACCAGCTATTTGAAAATATCATTAGGTTAATTCCTATAATTTCTAGGCTCTAGTCATTTTTAAGATCTATTCCTGTGAAATTCCTATGTATATTTTGGGTACCTTGGGTTATCACTTTATCTCTCTCTCTTTCTTTCTGTTGCTTCAACCATTTTTTTTGAAAAGACATATTTGTGTATATTTTTTCTAAAAATTCTAGAGCTTTGCTTTCCACACTTAAGTCCTTAATCCCTCTGAATGGATGCCTGTGTATATGTAAGGTGTGAAGTAGGGATCAGATTTTTCTCTTTTTCTCAGGTAGATAACCAGAGAACTCATACCATTGGATTATAGAACGACCTGTCCTTTCTCATTGGTCTATAAATGAATGGCTGTGGCACGTATTGGGTTTCCATTTACGTGTGGGTCGGTCTGTGGGCTCTCTATTCTGTCACTGGTCTCTCTGTCTGTCCTGGCACTAATGCTACACTGTCTTATTTATACTATTATTGCAGGATAATGAGCCTTGATGTCTGGTAAAGGAAATAGTCCACCTTGTTCGTTTTCAGGAGTGGTATTGTTATTCTTGTCCTTTGCTTTCCCACCTCAGTTTTGGAATCAGCTTGTCAGTTTCTTTTAAAAAGCTGCTGTGATTTGTGATTGAGTTACTGTGAATTTCTGGATCAATTTGTGGAGAACAGTATTTTTATAGTGTTGTCTTTTAACCATGAGCATAATATATTTACTTAGATTTTTAAAATGTCTTTCAATAAACATTTAGAATTTCCTCCGAAAAGTCTGGTACTGCTTTTATTAGATTTAGTTCTAGCTAGTTTATGCTTTAGTGTTATTTTCACTTGGGGTTTTTAAGGTACATTTTCTAATTATTATTTTTTGCTCATATATAGATGAAATTAATTCTCGTATGCTGGTGTTATATCCAGAAACTTTGTGGAACTTGCTTGTTAATTCTACTGATTTGAGGATTCGTCTGGGGTTTTTTTGTGTAGTAAATCATACAATTTGTGATTAGTCACAGTTTTGATTGTTCTGTGTACTTTTATTTCTTTTTCTTGTTTGTTATTTACTTTTCTTGTATTATTGTAGTGGCTAGGGCCTTTAGCTTAATATTCTATGTAACTTGATAATAGAGAGTTTTATTATCTGCTCTTAATTTAAAAGTACACATTTTTATTTTTCACAAGTCAGCCCCTTTTCATTGAGTATGAAATTTATCAGCTAAATGATTACTAGTTAGCAAAGAGGTTTTTTTTTTTTATCATGAATGATGTTAAATTTTATTGAATGTTCTTTTTGTACCTGTTGAGGTGATCATATGATTTTCTTCTTTTAATCTGTTAATGTAGTGAATTACCTTAATATATATACTTACATATTTTTATAAATATAAATACACACACACACATACACATATATACTTAATGCTGAAACAACTTTGCATTTCTGAAACAACCAATCCTGGTCATGATATATTATCTTTTAAAATTTATTGCTGGATTCAGTTTGCATACATTTAGCTTAGGAATTTTGTTTTTTGCATCAATTTTTATGAGTGATAATGGCCTGAAGTTTCTTTTTTTATTTTTATACTGTCCTTTTAAGCTTTTGGTATTTCAGTAATACTAACTTAAAATTACCTAGGGTGTATTTGCTCTGTTACTAGTCTCTGAATGAATGACAAAAGATTGCCATTATCTCGCATAAATAGTAGATTCATTTGTCAACTGTTTAGACTTAGCGTTCTTCTTAGGGATATTTTAAACTGGTGATGAAATTTAAAAAATGTTTATAGGACCTTTGAAATTTTCCGTTTCTATGTGAGTCACTTTTAGTGATTTATATTTTATAGGAGTTCATCCATTTTTTCCTAAAAATTATTGATTCATTTTTATAATAACATTTTTCTTATTCTTACTTTTTAAGAAACATTTTCCCTCAATCTAGTTATGCCTCCTCTCATTCCTAAGGTTTTATTTTATTATTCGTGTCAGAAATTAAGATATTTTTGTCTCAACAGAGAGCCAATTTTTAGCTCTGTTCATCTTCTATTATGTCCTTGTTTTCTAGTTTATTAATTTCTTTTTTAAATTATCTCATTACTTCTATTTTGGTGAGGTTTATATATATTTTTGTCTTAATTGCTGTATCTAATTTATTGATTCTCAAACATTTTTTTTTCAACAAATGTAAACACAAGGCTGTAAACTTCCCTCTAAGTACTGCTTTCGGCATCCTGCAGGTTTTGATAAATGATATTTTCATTATTTTCCAGTTTGAGTATTTTCTGATTTCTGTTACATTTCTTTTTGACTTCTGGATTGTTTAAAAGTATGTTTTGGAAGTTCTGAACTTCTTGGTTCTTGTTGACGTCTAGCTTAACTGTACTAAGGTCTAGGGAATTTGGTTTGTGTGTGATGTTTCTTGACACTTGCTCTATGGCCTCGTATAAAGTCAATGTTTGCAACTGTGCTGTGTGCACTTGAAAGGAAGGTGTATTTTGCAAGTGTGTTTTATATGTAATATATCCATTCAGATCAGACTGGTTAGTTGTGTTAGTCTACCTATTATTTTCTGACTTTTGTGTGTGTGGTTTATCAATTTCTGAAAGAGGTATATGAAATATTCTGCCTTGTTGTGATTTTTGTTGGTTTCTGCCTACTTTTTCTTTATATGTTTGATGCTGTGTAATTAAGCAGAAGCAACTTTTTAATACTTCTATCTTCCTAGAGAATTGAATCTTTTCACACTATGAAGTGAACCCCCACTCCTTTGCTTTTGATAATTTTTACTAATGAACTTTGCCTTAAAGTCTGTTGTGTCTCATGTTAATATAGCTACACCAGCTTTCTGTCAGTTAGTATTTTTCTAGTACACCTTTTTCTATCTTTTATCTTTCAATTTTTCTGTGATTGTATTAAGTGTCTCTTCTGTGAATAGCAATTAGGTGGATTTTTAAAATACATTCTGATAATATTGTTCTCTTAACTAGCAAATTGGAGAGTCTAATATATTGTGTTTATTTATATACTTGGATTTATTTTTGCTATCATATTTTGTATCTCTATTAGTTCTGCCCCTTTTTTCCTCTTTTTTTTTCTCTTTGGCTTGAGAGATTTCTCCCCCCTTCATTCTTTCTTGTCTTTTAGGTTTTTAAACTATATGTTGTTTATATTCCTTCAGTGATAATTGCACAAACTTTAATGTACCTATTTAACTTAGCAACGTCTAAGTTTAATTGGTACTTATAGCCTCCTCCAGAATATTACAGGGAACTTAGAATGCTTTAATCACATACCAATTTATAAATTTTTGTTCAATATTTTAGTTTTACTTTTATAAACTACCTTTTTAAGCATTATCTTTTAAGCAATCAATTTTTCTAGTAAAAAGTAACCCATAGTTGCTATTTCTTTTCATATGTCAGACTTCTTCCTCTTAGTATCATATTATTTATTTTTTTAAACAGTCACCTGAGGATATGTTTATTGATTCTAGAGAGAGAGGGAAGGAGAGAGAGAGAAAGAAACATCAATTGGTTGCCTCCCATATGGGCCCCCACTGGGAATTGAACCCGAAACCTAGGTTTGTGCCCTGACAGGGGATCGACCCTGTAACCTTGTGGTGTACAGGATGATGCTCCAACCCACTGAGCCCCCCGCCAGGGCCGGCATCATCGTTTCTCTTTATGAAGTAGAGCTTATAGATATTCCTTTAATGAGGGTCCGTTCATATTTTTATTTCACCCTTAGTTTGGAAATGCTGGTTCCACTGACACGTGTGTTCTCTCAGAGCTTTGAAGGTTTGCTTCACGGTCTCTCTTCCATCGTGCTCTTGTCCTATATCTGAGGGCTGTTTTTTTGTGTTTCTTTTAATTAGGTCTAGACAGTTCTCCATCATTATCTTTTCCAATGTTACATAGGCCCCATTCTCTGTCATTTCCTTCTGGAACTCTGCTTACATCTATGTTGGACTGTCTCTATTTTTCATGTCAGTTCAGCTTTTTCAGATTACTTGTATCTTTGTCTTGCACTCTGGTTAATTTCTGAAGACATATCTCCTAGTTCACATGGTCTTTAGTTGTTTCTAATAGCTGTTTAACCCTATCAATTGAGTTTCTAGTTTTAATGTTATATTTTTTACCTTTAAAATTTCTTTCCCCCCCAAATCTGCTTGTTTATTTTGGAAAGTCTCTAGTTTCTTTGCCATATGTTTAACGACTTTTATTTTTTAAACAGCTTTTTTTCCTTAAAGTCCTAATTTTGCTAATTCTGTTGTGCTAGCAGGTCTGATGCGCAGTTGGTGTTTGTAGCTGACTCTTGCTCATGGTGCCTTGTTCCTTGTGCGTTTCACCATTTTTGATTGTGAACTCATGCTCCTTGGAACTTTATCTGAGAGTTCTTTGAGGTCTGGACGAAAGTCACATTCTTTCAGAGAGGGTATGTGTTTACTTTTACCAGATGCCTGGAAATACTACAAACCCAGATTCCCTTGAAACTAAATGTTCAGCTTGGGCTTTTGGGGCCCACAGTTAGTTTGCATTTTGGTTCCTTATTCCTCTGGATTTTTGCTTACTTATTTGTCCCAAGGATTTTTTTTTTTTTACATTCCTATCAGCTGAGTCATTCATTCAAAAAGGGTTTTGAAGATGTCTGTTAATTTAGGTATTTTTACTTGGAGGGTTCCTCTGGTCCTCTAGACTGTCATTTTGCTGGAAATCAATATGCTTTTTAAAAATTGTTATTTTATTACAGTTGTCCCAATTCCCCCCCACTTTGTCCCCCTCTGCCCAGCGCACCCCCTACCCCCACAGTCAATCCCCACACTGTTGTTCATGTCTGTGGGTCATTCATACATGTTCTTTGACTAGTCTCTTCCCCTTCCTTCCACCATTATCCCCTGCCTGCCTCCCCTCTGGCCACTGTCAATCTGTTCCATGTTTCCAAGTCTCTGATTCTATTTTGTTCATTATATTCCTCTTAGAGTTGAGATCATATGGTATTTGTCTTTAACCAACTGGCTTATTTCACTTAGAATAATGTTCTCCAGTGCCATCCATGCTGTCGCGAAGGGTAGGAGCTCCTTCTTTCTTTCTGTTGCATAGCATTCCATTGTGTACCAGGGTTTTTTGACCCACTCATCGACTGATGGACACTTAGGCTGTTTCCAGTGCTTGGCTATTGCAAATGTTGTAGTTTTAAGTTTGACAGTCACATTTGTCTTCATGCAGGTTATTTTTACTTCAGGACCACAAATATGACTTCTTATCTGTGATATCCTCTTGAGACTCGTATGTGCATAAATTAGTCATTTGTTTTGTTTTTTTACTCAATTCTTTATCGTACCACTTGTCTTAATCATCATACCACTCCCCTTGTTTTGAACCTTAATCTCTTCTTTCTGTCTGTCCTTACAGAGGGGAGTCCTTGTTTGTCAAGTATTGGGAGCTCAGATGGCTTCTGTTCATCAGTGCAGAGATTCCTTCTAATCTCAAACTCAGATAAAAGGAAGAAGGAAACAGTCAAAGGATGCGGCCAGTTAGGAATCCAGCAGGGTGGAGAAGGAAGAAGGGAAGCAGGGTCAGAGTCCTTTCTGTTGGGCTAAAGAGTTGGTTTTCTGTTTGTTGTGGTGTCTGGGGTTAGCTAGCTAGGTCAGGGCCACAGTTCTTGCCTATGATTCCTACGTAGGAATCTTTTAAAGTAAAGGAGACCTGACTCTCTCCCAACAGGCCTACCAGGAGGGGTGTTCTTTTAGGGAGGTCCCTGCAGTCTTGCCTGGGTGGATGGATCCTTAACCTTGTGGGTGCAGATCCCTGATGGGTCAGTTATACATCTTTCTCAGGTCTCTAAACCGAGGTTGCCAGTTTGTGAGATGCAGTGAGATGTCCTTCTGCCTAGGGCATGTGACCTTGGGTGTGGTCCAGCTGTGGTCCCTTGATAGGCTCAGCAACTGGGAATCCAAATTGTGATGGGAAATGAGTGAGGAATCAAAAGGAGGAGGGAGAATTCTGTGATTGGAAATTTAGTGGCAGCCGACCAGGATGGATGGATGCATCTGCCTTCAAAGGTGAGGACGGCTTTAGTCCCTAAGCCCATCTCCCTTCTCCCCTGATGGTGCCGATGTGAACCACTGTCAACAGTGAACCCTTACTCCACGTTTCCTCTATTTCCAGGACTGACAATTCCTTTTTTCACGGATATATTCTTTCTTTCGATTTATGAATACAGTCTACTCGCTTAGGGTTAAGGCTTAGTGTAGGAGCCACTCTTCCCGGGTGAGGTGATTTTGCCTCTCTTTGCTTTGAACAACCACGCATTGATTTCATGGTCTAATTCTCTAAGGACAGACCCATTTGCCTTAATTGGGGGGAATGCCTCATTGCACAGCTCATGAGTACTGACAACAATTTATCCAAAGTCTTTGAAGCAAAGGTTTTCTGAGCGAAGGAATCAATTACAGGGTGTGGCTCCTAAGTGAGGAAGCATTTCCAGAAGGCATCCAAGGCAGTTTGTCTGAGAACTCATGGTTGTACCTCTGAACTCAGGAGTTCGAGGGAGAGTATCTTAACTTTAATAACGTCAGTGGTTTTACCTGCACTTTTGAATATTTCATTGTTTTAATTAGGAAGGTACTTACCTTCTCCTTAAAATAGGTTTCTTAAGGACATGCATTTGGCAATATTGGTTTAGCAAGAATTACTGTATGTGCTTAAAACGAACAAAACTATACTTCTTTAAAAATATCGCTGGTTCAGATGTGTTGCCAGTGCAGCCTGGCCTCCCCCCACTCCCATTAGTTCTGATTAGGGAGGTTTGATGCCTGTCACTGCGTGTGATCTGGACCTTCCTTTGTGAGTCATTCCTTCTCTCATTTTCTCAGAGCAAATACAAATCGCCCATCAAATGACAAGTGAAGGCACAGGGGAGGCAAGGGGAGGGAAATCAGAGCCGAAATCTGTTAGCTATTTGGAGTAATTGGTTATTTGCTGTGTTTGCTGGTTGGGAAGCAGAGCACATACTTTACGGTCTCTCCTGTTACGGGGGCTGGAGTCACCCGCCGATATTGGATCCTCCTTGCCGGAGCCCTTGGCTCAGGGCGCCTTTCCCCTGCTTGGCATTCCTGTGGTCTCCTCGGAGGTGCACCCCTCCTCCCTGGATGCACACTGCAGGGGGGACAGCCCAGGGTGAAACTCGTCTGGAAAACTCCAGGGCCTCATCAGGGAGGAGGATGCCCCAGCCCCCTCCCACCAGCCGTCCTTGCTTCCACCTCCTCTGCACCAAACTCCCCTCTTCCTGAGAGGTCTTTCCCTTGGTCTGCAAGAGACCTGTTTTCCCATCCAGCGAAAAAAGCTTCTTCTCTTCCCCGAGGGAAACTCTCAGCTTTCCTGGGAAATCTGCAGTACAAGAAATTCTCTCTGAGGTCTAATTTAATGCCTCTTTTACCCCTATTGGTCCTGTCACCATCCCTGTCCCCTTCTGCCCCCTAGCCTGGGTCAAAAGAGTGCTTGGAACTTGCTGCTGAGTGCAAGTCCCCCTGAGGATGCTCAGTGAAGCTTACTTACCTCTCCTATATTCATTGAGACATGGGGAAACAAGACCAAATTAGCAGCAAGTTCAAAATATAAAGTATTTCAAAAGTAATGTGATTTTGTGTATGGAAATGCACACAGTAACTAGAAAGCTGGTTGACTTTGGCACATAGTAGGCGCCCCCAAAATACTTTTTAAATTGAATTTAAGATAGCTAAGATTAGTGTCTATAGTTTGATGAATGCTTCTGCAGTTCTGGGAAGGCCTTCAAAAATAGTTTTTCTCTGAAGTAGATTGTTGGAACTCTCGGTAAGCAAAATTGTCTACACAAGCAGAATGAAGGTAAGGTAAGCTTTGGCCTGGGCCCTGTTGGAATCATCTCAGATTCTGAATTAGTGATGTCTCACTGCTTTCTTCCTAAGTTTGAAGACTCTGATGGGGTCTTCTTTCATTCAACCTATTGGATAGATTCCATTTTTCTGGGCTTTCTATGGGGGGCATGTGGTCATGCTGTCCTCTGAGGGCCAAGTCATGGACCCACATACCTACGTTAGGCTCCTGAGTTGGGAAAGGGCCAGCAAGCTGGGATTCCCCACTCCATTTGAGTCCCACATCTGGAAGAGGCCAATAGCCAAATTGGCCCTTCTCTGCTCACCATCTGCTTGACTTTGCTAGATTTCAGGCACATTTATTCACTGGGCCTTTTGGAAGCAATTCAGCATTTTGGTTAAAGGTCTTCCCTTCTGTCCTACCTCTGCTGGTACAGCTTGAAGTGAGAGTAAGCAGAGCAATGATCCCCCATCGACAGACATGGGGGCAGGACTGCAGAAAGCGTCAACAAGAGCTTGAAGGCCCAGTGTTCCCCTTGTGGAAATAATTAAGTGACTTTTGTTATGAGTGTGTAGGGTTCTGCTGAATCAACATGGTAGCTGGCTGTGGGCATATGTTTCTGTGGTTAGGGGGGGCATGAGAGGTTCAGTATGCATGGGGTGGGGTAGGTTTGAAATTGGGGTATCTGCATATCTGGGATTTTGTCTGATCTACATGTCGGGATGAGTACTTGTGTGTTATGTCTGTGTTTGTATTAGTGTATGCGTGAGCAAACAGGCTGTTTCTTAAGCTTTAGGACATTTGTAAAAGAATTAGAGGAATCATCATATTGTGTTTTCAGTTCTGCACATGTCAAGCTATGGGGCAGCAGTGTTGGGGATCAAACCGATGACTTTGGCAATATCAACGAGAACATCTATCACGGTAAACTGCACTGGCCACAGAGTGTCTTCACAGACGTGAATGCAAGGCCTCAACAATACCCCCAGTGTTGGGTTGTTCTATCATTACTATCTTGATGATAATGATCTGTGCTAGGATAGAAATTAGTTTCCACACAGTCTGCATGTCTGCCTCTGGGGTGACATAGACAATGAAGGCCTGTTTAAAATTATTTAAAAAATGGACTTTTTTGTTAGGGGCGGGTGTGTGGGTCAATATGGTGGCCCAAGGTGTGGGCAACGTTATAACTTGGGTGGTACCTGCATTTGACCAGGAACTCCTCTCTTTGATCACATGGTCACTATGCGGGACAGAACACTAGTGATATGACCCCTTCCCTTCACTTTCTTCACTTCACAGAACGGCAGGCTTGGATTATTGTTGTCAATTCTGCTGCTCATATTCATGAAACATGTTAGGCCCACTGAATGAAAATGGGAGATTAAATGTTCGGAATGTGTTGTGCTGATTTGGGTCTTCAGAGGGATTAGAGTGCCCATTAGCCTGGATCAGGCCTGGAGAAGCATGACTTTGTTGCACGGCTCTGGCTGCTCAGGAACTGAGTGTTGGCTCTTGGCTGAAATTGGAGAGGCTGCCAGTCCATGCCTTGATTGGACTTTTTTTGCTTGGCCGGCTGAATGATGAGGGGCCTTGAACCTTGGACATGGGAAAATAAAGTTTTAATGGTCAGACTTTTTGCCAAAGCCTGAGATGACACTTCAACAATCAAGCCTTTTGCATTTGTTTTTTTTCCTTGCCACAGTCCAAGACTGGATGCCTAGCTATTGCAAAATGAGGTCAAGAACACACTTGGAATTAGAGAACATCTGACCCTCTTGGAGCTTTGGGCTATGGGCTTCCACTAACATCCGAGGGTTGGCTGGCTTTGGCACATCTGAGTTAAGACACGGAAGGGCTGTTCTGTTTCTGTGGGGCTCATTGCTATAGGCATGCTAACTTATTCTTGGACTTCCTGAGGAAAAGTAGAAGTGGGCTTCAAATTACTTAATTAGAAGTCAGATTAGGGAAATAGCAGGAGTGATATTTTCAAGTCACACCTATAATTTTTCTGAAATGTATCTAAAACTCTCCGTTGAACTCATATTTTTTCCTGATGGCAGAAAAGCCCTGGTATTCTTCAACAGTGTCAATTTAATAATCTTGGTCACTTTGGGGCTTTTCCTCCTTGTCCTCACCCCTTGGCGGCAGCTAAGTTCTGGATTGGGCTTTCATCATGTCAGACGTCCACAGGGAGGGACTCCTGGTCCTGAGCACGTGTCCTCCCTGGATCTGTCTGTAGGTCCACTGATTTCTGAGGACATAGACCACACAGTCTTGTCATATTGGCCATAAGGCCCTTTCCAGTTTCTCTAGCTCTTTTTCCCTCTTGTAGCACTTCCCAGTCCTCCTGGAGAGCATGGCACAATTTGGCAGCTCTTTCATGAACTCTGGGATCTGCAGGAAATGACGGGGACTCCCTTAGGCTTTCTCTCCCACAACACCCCTCAGCCATGTTCCGCCAAGTGCCTCCTGCCCCAATTCCTCTGGCAACTTCTAAGCGGCTGCTATTTACCAGATCCCCAAAGTTATGGAGGGATATCTTCCACCTATAGCTTTGGGGCTAACATGGGGAGCAAGGTGTGGGGTGCCTTATCAGAAACCGTCATAAATTTCTAGTTCTTGCTTCTTCTCCCTCTGTACATTTTCTTTTTCTCTTTTTAAAAATTTTATCCTCCTGTACATTTTCATCTCATCTATACATGGTAGGAAAACTGGCTGGACAAAACATCCTTTTAAACCCATTCTTTTAATGGCATGTCCTCTACTTTTGAAAATTTAGAAGCCAAGGATCACCCATCCCCCTGCTATCCCCCTGCTATTTAGGCATTTACATTCATCAAATATCAATATTTACTGAGCTGCAAATATGTGCCAGGTAATGTTCTAATACTGGAGACATAGTGTTAAAGAAGATAAAGCTTTCTGTCCTCATGGGGAAGGAGACACAATAAACCAACACCTGAGTAAAATACATACAATGTCAGATGGTGTTAGTCGGTAAAGAGAAAAAGCAAGGAGGGAGGAGTAAGAATTGCTGGGAGGGAGTTGTGATTTAAAATATGGTGAATAAGGAGGGTAAAGCAGATTACATTTAAGTCAAGACCTGAAGGAGGTGGAGAAGTCAGTTACGGATCTGTCATGGGAATAGAGTTCCTGCCATGGGAAGATCATGCAGGTGCTGGGAATGTTCAAGGGCCAGCATGAGATCAGGGGTGTGTGAAAGCCTCATCATGAGAGGCTTTAGCTTGTTGCTGTTGTAAGGGCTCTTAGCTCTATTCTGAGTAAGCTGGCAAATCATTGGAGGGATTTGTACAGAGAGGTGACATGTTCTGATGTGTGTGGCTATTGTGTTGAGACAGATTTGGCAGCAAGGGTAAAAGCTGGAAGGCCATTGGAGACCGGTTGCTATAACCCAGATGATGGGGAGCTAGGGGACAAGTGGCCCAACTCTGAATATGCACTGGAGATGGCCCCAGTAGGATTCGCTGATGGATTGAATGTGGAGCACAAGGTGACCACATTGTTTTTGGCTTGAGCACGTGGAAGGAAGGAGTTGGCATCTGTTTACAAAAGGAAGACTGTGGAAGGAGCAGGTGGGTGGGGGATGATCAGAAATTGGATTCTGGACATGGTACATGTGAGAAACATAGTAGATGTCCAGTGGGATATGTGAAGTAGACAGCTGGAGTTCAGAGGAGTCATCCATGCTGAAGAGAGCTCAACATGGGATTCATCAATGTGTGGGCTATTTAAGACGTAAGACCTGAGGAGAATCCCGAGGGAGCGAGAGTGGGTAAGGCGGATTAGAGGTCTGAGCACACAGCCCAGAGGCACTCAGATGGTCAGAAGGTGAGTGAGGAGGAGGAATTACCAAAGACCGAGAACGTGTGGCCAGTGTGATGTGGGGAGATCACTGTGCTCTGCCAGGCAAGGGTAGTTCAAAGGGGGGAGTGACTATGTCAAATACTGCTAGTAGTTTGATTATGGAGGCCTGAGTCATTGGGACCTGACAAACATGTTTTGGTAGAGCAGAGAGAATGGAAAATCAATAGTTAGAGACAAATGTAGATAAGACTTTCAAGATGCTTTCTGTAAAAGGGAGAAAGAAATGAGGTGGGAGCCAATAGAGAATATATAGTCAGAGATTTTTTTTTAATGATGGGGAACTAGTGTCACATATTTGAATGCTGATGGGAAAGATCTAGGAGGGAGGGCAGTCTGATGGTTCAGAGGAGGGTGAGAAGAATCATGGAGCAGTGTCCTTGAGTAGGCCAGAAGGCACGGGACCCCGGACGCCAGTGCAGGGTTGGCCTTGGGTTGGGGTGCAAGTAGAGCATCCACCATAATAAGAGGAAAGGTAGGATGCCACTAATTTGCTTTTTCCTAATAGCTTTGCCTAGTCCAGACATTCCACATAAATGGAATCATACAATATGTGGTCTTTTGTGTTTAACTTGTTTTATTTGGTGTAATGTTTTCAAGGTTCATCTATATTGTAGCATGCATCAGTTCTTCATTGTTTTTTATCAAATAATATGCCATTGAATAGATATATCATTTTCTTTATCCATTCATCAGTTGATGGACATTGGATTGTTTCTACTTTTTGGTAATTTTGAGTAATGCTGTGATGAAGAGTCATGTACAAGTTTTTGTGTGGAGATAAGTTTGCACTTCTCTTGGGTGTGTAACTTGGAGTGGCATTGCTGGGTCATATGGTAACTTTCTATTTAACTGTCTAAGGAACTGCCAGGCCATTCTCCAAAGTGACTCTCCATTCCCCAGCAGCAGTGTGACAGCTCCAGTCTCTCCAGATCTTCACCAATACCTATTGCTTTCTGCCTTTGATTATAGCCATCCTAGGGGTGTGAAGTGTTTTCTCATTGTGGTTTTGATTTGCATTTTCCTTATACCTAGTGTTGTTAATTATCTTCTCATATGTTTACTGGCCATATGTATATCTTCTTTGGAGGAATGTCTATTTAAATGCATTGATCAATTGTGTATTGAGTTATTTGTGTTTTTATTGAATTATGTGAGTTCTCTATATATTCTGATTATAATCCCTTATCAGATATATAATGTGCAATATTTTCTGTCATTCTGTGAATTATCTTTTTACTTTCTTAGTAATGTTTTGAAATATCCTGCTATCGCTTTTTATTTTAAAAATCTTTAATTTTTAAAATTAGGGAAGGACTATATGTACACAGTGAAAAAATTAGAAAAAAATGAGTGATACACAAAAATAAAAGGAATAAACAAAACATTTATAATCTTATCATTCAGAGGTAATTGTGGTGAACATTTGGGGTTCAGTCCTTTTAGTAAAATAAAATCACATTATTCACTTTTTAACCATTTATAAATTTTATCACTTGAGAGTAACTTTCCATATCAGTAAATACATTTCTATAGCATCAATTCTATGTTGCATAACTTTTAATCATATAGATGCTCAGTTTACCGAAACGTTCCTTATTGTTGAACACTTAAGTTGTTTTCCAGTTTTTTACTATTATAAATGAAGTCAATTCTTTGTGAGTATCTACGATTACTTCCTTGGGCTAGATTTCGAGAACAGGAATGATGGGGCAAAGTGTAATCCACATTTTTAAGGATGCAGAAACATGCAGGCAAATTGCCTTCTGGAAAGCTCTGGCCAGCTATGCTCCTGCTAGCAGTCTGTGAGAGAGCTAGCCTGGTCCTTGGACAAGAAGCCAACCTGGTCCAGACAAAAGGAATAATACTATTATCAGTATTAGCAGTAAACACATTACATTTATGCACTAGGCACTACTGTAAGCAAATTATACATATTGACTCATTTTATTCCTCACAATACATTTATCAGATTGGTGCTATTATTTTTCCTTTTTACAGATAAGCTAGTTGAGGCACAAAGAAGTTAAGTAGTTGCTTAGGGTCACAGGTAGGAGTGGCAGGATTTGAACCCCGCTAAGCTGACTCCCAAGTCCTGGCTCCCAGCTGCCCTGATTTTACTGCTTCTTTATATCCATTTCATGTGAACACTATTGGCAGAAGCAGCCTTATGTCCGAAAGCCCAGGAGGGAGAATGCCTGGCACTATGAAGCACAATGCTAGTTATTCCTTTAAGGTGTTCTTTTTATGCTAAGAAAACTTGCTTTTATTCTTAATTCACTGAGTGTTCCATTT
This sequence comes from Desmodus rotundus, assembly GCF_022682495.2. Lineage (NCBI taxonomy): Eukaryota > Metazoa > Chordata > Mammalia > Chiroptera > Phyllostomidae > Desmodus > Desmodus rotundus. The sequence goes on along the minus strand of NC_071391.1, from coordinate 143,900,739 downwards.
GGGAATAACTGAAAAATTTTATCATCCCTTTCACCCCTGCTTCTTTTTGCAGGTTATGGATCAGAGGTTGACAAACTTTTTCTTAAACGGCCAGATAGTAAATATTTTAAGCTTGAGGACATAAAGTCTTTGTCACAACTTCCCAGCTCTGCTTTGTAGCTGCAAAAGCAGCCATAGGTAATATTTACATTATAAAACCTGGTGGCCGGCCAGTGGGCCATAGTTGCCAAATTTCTGTTATAGGTGATCAGGTGGGTTTTCTCTCCTTACTCAGTGGTATGGAGCCATTCCTGCCTTCTGGAATAATTTAGCTCGACCACGTCAGATCTACTGCAGTAATGCATTTGTTAGTGTTTTCTGTGGGATCTTCACATCTTTATTTGGGAATGGAATTAGTTTGTGTGTGTGTGCCTTGGTCAGGCTTCACTGAATGAATGGGGAAACTTCATCTTTTTTCTGTGCTGTGTAACAAAGGATGATTTATTCTTTGAAAGGCTGATAGGATTTTCCCCCAAAGAAACCATCTCAATTGGCTTGATGTGTTTTTTTCTTTTTTTTCAAGTACAGTAGTTCTTTGAGATCTCTTCCATTTTCAGGGTTACTGATCTATGATGTTTTCTATTACTTTTGAATCAATTTTGGCAATTTAAATTTCTTCTAGAAAATTATCCCACTTCTAGATTTTCCAAGGCTTTGTCATTGATTTGGGTGTAGTAAACCACTTAATGTTTTTATTCTCCACATAATATCTTTTTATTTGATCTTTCTGAGTTTTAATGGTATATCCACTTTTTAACTTTAGATTTGTTAAATATTTATTTTATTGGTCTTTTAAAATTTACTATGGGATTCAATTATTAATTGTAATAGCCTTTTCTTTCTAATATATTAATTTCTTCTTGTCATTTTCAGTTTTTGGTCTTCCTACTTTTCTTTTTTTAATTTCTTGACTTATCAGATAATTTATTTTCATTCCTTTTGTATAAAAGCAAAAATATTTAACACTGATTTTCCTCTGTGTGCACACTAGGCTACCACTCACAGCTTTGGGGATATAAGCTTCTCACTGTTGGTATTTTCTAAGTAGCTGTGATTTTAGTTTTGGTGAGGGTTTTAAGAGTGTACCTTTAAATTTCTAAAAGTTTGGGATTTTTAATTTTGAAATTTCCCATTGTTTTTCAGTTTTATTGTATCTGCTTAGAGAATGTGATTGATAATGGGTTTATTTTTTGGACTTCATTGAGATTTGCTTTGTGGCTTTTAATTTTTCAAAGTGCTCCAGTGGTGCTGGACAAGAAGGTATATTTTCTGTGTTTAGATTACATGTTTGTCTGTTTAACTGACACTGTTAATAATATTATTCTGATTCTCTGTCTCCATATTCTTTTTTAAAAATTTTACTTGGTTTTTCAAGACTGAGGGAAGTATAATAACTTTCCCACAACTGTTGTGTTCCTGTCATTTCTTTGTATAAAACACATTGGTTGTTGCCTGTTTATGCCTGACTCTGAGCCTGAGACATAAACTCAGATCTTTAAGTACCTGGGCTGGGGAAGAACGTAAAGACTGAGCAGGGCCCAGACAGCTCAATGAAATTCCATTCTAACCATTTCTACCTCTGTGTACGTATTTGCCTGCGTGTTAATGTGTGTATTGTGGGGGGTATATGTGCATTTTAGCATGGCTGCATAAATATAGTCTTCCATGTGTTGGTGACTGTGTGAGTTTGATATGTATGTCTGTGTGTGTTTATTGATCCATAGTATCTTTTTCTTTAAATTGAATTTAAAACATCAGGGCTAAGGTCTGTCTTGCCCTATGCTGGCTTTTTCAAGAGTGGTTACAAGTGAGAAAGCTCTGCTACCCTATGTCTTAACACATCTGAACCTCTTTTCCTCTCTTCTGGCTGCAGAAGACCCTCCTGGTAAGTTGTTCAGACAAAGCTGTCTTCAAACTCAGCTTCGCTCTGACACCTGTTCTCAGTGCTGGGTGTCTGGGAACCACATTCTGGCCACACAGAGGCTGTTAAGGGCCACAGTTCCAGGATGGGTGAGACTCTGAGAACCTCATTCACCCTTTCCCCATTGTGCCCATTCTGGTTCCCACAGACTTTTCCAGTTTGTGCTCAACCTTAATATGTTGGAACTCAAAGGACTGGGCATTGCTTTAAAGGGAGCCAGCAACATTTCCAGAAACTCCATGATAAACATTCAATTTGTTTTATAGAGTCAGAGCAGACTCCAGGGAGATGTCCTAGCTCACCCCCTCATCTAGAAGAGTCTCAGATGTTCTATCCTTAGACCTTGTCCTTGGCCCTTCCCACTGAACTGGTGAGCTTCAATGGTACTCAGACCAAGTGCCCAGCCCTTGATGACTTTTGGGGGAGGCTTTGGGAAGAGTGACCATCCCACCTTTGGGAAGCTTGCTGCTCACTGGGTGATAGGACACACACACAGAGACAGGACACAGCTGGAGGAGCATTCTAGACACAAAAGCTATGAGACCTTGTAGACACCGCAAGTGCAGGGGGAGTTGAAAGGTGGAGAGACCAGTGTGTGCCACCGCAGGCTTGCCTACCTTTTCCTATAATGTGAGTAAATGGAGGAAGGTCAGGGCGGGGAGTGGGTTGTCACAGACTTCCTTTCTCCTCATCTAATTTCTCCCATGCAACGTAGTATCTTGGATATTGGACACTTAGTCAGTACTTATTGATTTTTCAAGGATTCAAGCTTGATTTGACCTTGAGGGAGGCTGAGTTCTGATTTCCGATGCTTGCTTGCTTGCTTTTCTTTTTCTTTCTTCCCTTCTTTTCTTTCTTTTCTTTCCTTCCTTCCTTCCTTCCTTCCTTCCTTCCTTCCTTCCTTCCTTCCTTCCTTCTTTCCTTCCTTTTTCTTCTGGGTTGGAGAGGTGGCAGGATAGCTCTTTGTGGGTCTGAGTTTTCCTGGATCTACTGCACTTTATTTATAAATAGCACATTGATGACATTTATAAATGACATTATTGACATTTTTCCCAAAGAGTTACCCTGTGTACTGTCAAAGTTTAGTCTCAGCTATCATGATGATTTATACCCAGTTCATAGAAAAGAAAAGGGAGACCCAAGAGCTTAACAGAATCACACAATGAATGGGGAACAAGGCCCAGGCTAGAGCCTCTGTCTCTTAATACCAAGCAAATGTTCAAACCTTTTTTCTGGTCTGTGCAGTCTCGGTCCCTGGAGGGATGGGAAGTTCCAGCTCTCTGCTCCCCTGAACTGACCCAACAGGGGAACTTTGAAGTCCACGCCAACCTGTTGGTCTTGCTAGGTGTTCGGCCCAGAAGAACCTTGCTTGGCCAGTTCTGTTTCTGAAATGGTGGGTGTCTTTCTACCCATACAGGAGGAGGAGTTCATTGATTGGTGGAGCAAATTCTTTGCCTCGATAGGGGAGAGGGAAAAGTGTGGCTCCTACTTGGAGAAGGACTTTGACACTCTAAAGGTAAGGCCTCTCTCCAAGTGTTCTCTTCTATCAGTCCCTGGGCACATGCGATGGGCAGTAGGAGGCACAATAGAAAAAGAATATGTATATACATATATATACACACACATACATACACATATACATAAACACATATGTATATACATATATATGTATAAAGAATATATTTATGTATATATACACACCTTTATGTGTATATATATATGTGTGTGTATATATGCTTATATATATGTATATTTATGTTTGTTTCCTCATTTGGTGCCTGAACTGAATAACCCTAATAAACTAATTGAGGTGAGAAAGGTTACCTACAGATTTAGAGCAAGAAGACAGTGTGGGCTGGGATAACCAAGAAAGTATTTTTGGGAGAATGCTAGAAAGTACTTAAGTGCTTATGGGTGAAATGATGCCTGGGATTTGTTTTATAATGTTCAAAAAAAAATAGTGAGGGGGAAGATAGATGGTATGGGTGGTCCTCTGACAGATTTTCAAAATTTTAAAAATTATTGAAATTGCAAAATATTGAAAATTGTTAAAACTTAGAGATGAGTAGATAGGGATTTGTTATACTATTTTGTATCTTTTGAAGTTATTTGAACTTTTCTATAATAAAGGTTTGTATCAAAGTAGAAAGGAAAGTCCCTTGAGAATGTTGCTCTGATTATCCCACACCTACAATTTACTAGAAATTACCTAGTAAATATAAAAATATGGTAAACTTTCTTTCTGTGAAAATAAAAGAAGCCCTCCTAAACAAACAGAAAGACAAAACCAGGGAGGAGTCAGAAAAATTCTGTTATTTTGAAGAAATTTCACAAGTATAATTATGCTTTTCAGAAGTAGCCTACTTTTGAAAAAGATAACCAGAGGTGACTCAAAATTGCTTCCCAAAGGAGTTATGTAGTGTCCTGGAGAGGGCTGCCAGATAAAATTCAAGATAATCAGTTACCCTTGAATTTCAGATAAGCAGTGACTATTTTAATATAAGTATGCTTTGAATATTTGAAATATAAATTTATTTATTTGAAATACAAATTTAACTAGCTGTCCTATATTTTCACTTGCTGAATCTGGTTGCCTTACTTAGAGAAGGACGGCAAAGGTTGTCAGACCGTGGGAGAGGCTCAAAGAGCATCCTACAGGGGACGTGATGAATGGGAGTTGGGGCTCATAGAAGGAGTAGGTGGCTAGGACTTTCAGGTACCTCTGCTGGCTGAAAGCCTTTGGTGCATACTCTGGAGGGTGATGTCACAAGGTGTTGGCTCCAGGTGACTTGTATCTGGAGACCTGGACACACAGAACAAGGCCTTAGGCAGCAAGTTCTTCATTGACTTGGTAGTTGGATGTGTGAGGCTGGGCAAAGAGACAGAGCTATTTATGAACCAGGAAGAAGGTCCGCCACATTAGGTTTGGCATGTTTTTACTGTAACCTTGCCAAAAACATGAGAAAAACCAAGTAAGAATGAGAACTCCTGCTAGGGTGGCCCATGACCCTGGCCCTTTGCTGCTCCTTCGGATGTTGGATAACTGATTTGGCGCCCAGCCCTCCAGCCTGACCTCTCTGAGGAGATCCCTGACGGTGTCCAAGTAAAGATGGGCTGTCTGAAACAGTGTGCTCAACCTGTCACTGGGGAGAAACCAGACCCGGAAAGAACGCTGGTCCTTTAAGGATAAGTAAATAGAAGAAAACCACCACCACCAACATGAGTCTTTGAAAAACAGCCTGTAGCATTATGGAGTGAATGGCATACGCAATGTGAAAACACAAAAATATATTTTGATAATTATTAACATAGGGGAAAAAAACCAACTCCTAGTCTCAATTGCAAAAGATAGAAAATGAAAGGTACAGTTAGAAGGCATAAAACCCCCTAGGAATCATAGAAAAACACGATAGAAAAAGAATGAAATATATTAGTTTTCCTAATAAATTAGATTAAATGCCTCTATTCAATGATAAGGACTCAGATTATATCAAAAGTTAAAATTCATTACTGTCTTTTAAAGACATGTCTAAAGAAATACAGCTTGGAATGGCTGAAAATTAAATATTTTGGCAATCAAAATAAGATCAATGCAAACAAAAGAGAGATAGAATTTAATTTAAAAGCAAAGGAAACAAAACGGAGTATTTTATAGAAATAAAATGTGTACATCTGAATGAAAGAAGCTCCCAAACGTGTTTGCACTATAAAGCTGAGAAATACTTAAAGCAAAAATGATAGGAGTATATAAACTAACACTTCACACGAGTGAAAGCATGACATGACAGAGACTAAAGTCGCAGTGGAGATTTTGATGGGCCTCTCTTCTCGACAGACAAAGCAGCACATAAATAACCAGGGAAATAAAATATATAAATAACAAGGGAAATGTTTTTAAGCTACATTAAAAGCAGCTTTAAAATAAAGAATAAACGTAATAAAGAAAATAGAGAATACATTTTTTCCTAATGCTCAGAGAACACGTACAAGATTTGATCATATGTTAGTTCAGTAATATGTTACCAAGAGCAAAAATCATACAAGATGGATTAAAATGTACTAAGATGAGAAATTAATAACAAAAGTTTAAACAAAAAGACCAACCACTTAGACATTTAAAAAGTATTTTATTGGGACTTCCAGTATGAACATGGCTGCATACGTCAGCATTTTCCTCCTTTTCTTCTGGAGATCATTCAAACCCACAAACTCCATTTTCAGTAAAAGTTGGAAACAAATAAACCTCACAGACTCTAAAATACATATAAGGGTTGTCCAAAGGCAACTGGAATTGGGGAGAAGCCGCTCGGCAGTAAATTAGGAGACGGTGCACGGAAGCGATGAAAGGTCACCATGGTAGCAGGTCTCAGAAAACCCTGTACTCCCTAGTAAAAGAATGCTGACAATTATTTAAGACAGGTTACAGGTACATGGGGGCTTATTATCTATTCTCTTTACTATTGTGTGTGCTTGAAAATTTTATTAAATAGTTAAAAATATAGTTACTGAAATTGAAGTTTAACCATAAAATATAAAACTTCTCTCCCTTGTTTACCACAATGAATATGGGAACTTGGAAGACAGACTCACGCTGGTGACAAAAGCCTCTTAGAGCCTTTTTAGTTCAGAGAAGCTGAGAAGGTGGAGCTACACAAAAATCACACAGATGGGCTATATTTGCAGGGAGATGTCTGTATCTGTTGTGGAACAAAAAAAGTAATTCATCTAAGAAAATCCAACACATTTAATGACAAGTAATAATAATAATAAAAAGCATTAATTGTAAAACGTTATGAAAAAAGAAGAGAAAATATACACCATAGCCAAAGAAGAAGATAGGTACTCACCAAAAAATTTTGCCAAGGAGCAGACAAGATAAAATATTTCACTATAAACTTTTTAGAAATGGGCAGCCAGCATGCAAAGCAGAAATGAAAGAATTCAAAGGATCATAGATGCGAAGAGATGAAATATGAGCTGAAAGGATTCAGTAAAGGAGAAGGAGACGTGAGATTGGAAGGAGCCCAGTGCAGAATGGCCACACTGGGAAACACAGGAAGGGGCATGGAGGACAGAAATATAAAAGTAAGCAAAACAAAATGAAAATAAAGAAAGCGTCCTAAAAAAATAAAGAGAAAATGACATCGAAGTCAGGGAAAGGAGCTCTAACATTTGCATAATTGGAGTTTCTGAGGAAGACAACCAAAACAAGGAAATAAACAGTTTAATTAAATTTTACTGAAATGGAAGAATACTCGAATATGCATATTAGAAAGTCTACTTTGTGTCAGCACAAACTGACCCAAATTGGTCAATCCTGAGATGTATCCGGGCATATGTTAATGGCCTTTAGAGATAAAGAACATTTTGGGGTAGGCACGCCTCTTTTCTTCCAAAAAATATTACGTCATTTAAAATAAAAAGTCAAGGTGGCTTCAATTTCTTCACCCAAAGACAGTAAGGCACCATCTGTTGATCACGAGGGAAAGAAAGAGTGACTGAGGATTCACGCTCAGACAAGCCACCTTTCAGCACAGAGGTCATGGACACCCAGGCACACATGTTCAGGAACAAGTGATGTGGTTCCCATGAGCCCGTCTTCAGAAACTCCCAGGGAATAAACGTTAGCCACCTAGGAGATGACTGGGAACACCACAGCAAAAGGACTGGTTGTGACCATGTTTTACCTTAGACCCAAAGTCAAAATAAATGGAAGGGTCAGGCTGACAGGACAGAGTATAAATATATATACTAAAGATGTACAAATGATGCAACTGACAAAAATTAAATGAAGGAGAAAGGGTGATATGATGCAAAGTAAAGACACTGATTGCCATATTATAGAACAAATAGTATTGACATTATTTAAAATTGGCCAATCAAATAATGGGTGTATGAGCAAATTATAAGCAAAGAGTACAGGGGTACATATTAAGGAAGATAATATTCTCTAATACTGGGTGATGGAGAGGGAGAGGGCAGGAGATAAAGTTTAATTAATTAATCATTGCTATAGTAGGGAATTTATAAATACTGTTCCTAAGGCATATAGGAATAAGTGTATTCTTAGTATATATAAATTTATAATAATAGAATATAAACGCAGATAATCCTAGATGTTGGAAGAACCACACACACACACACACACATACACAACAGAGCATGCAAGCAAAGACAAAACAAACATCTATGAAACTAGAAAATTATAAATATATAACTATATATATATAAGCATAAAAGCAGACTAAAAATATCTGTCATTGATGCAAGTTGTATCAATCACTTATTAATAACAAAATTTAAATCAGATATGACAACAAAGTCAAACTTTAAAATGAAGATATTCATAAAAGCTAAAAATAAAAAATGGGAAAAATGTGTGACTGGCAAATGCACCTAAAAAGAAAGCAGGAGTCACCATCTTCCATCTTCATATTAGCTGAGAGCGTATTCACGTTCCCAAAAGTAAGTGAGACAAAGAATGGCAGCTGATAATGCTAAATGGTGCAGTTCCAAGAGACGATAGTTTTGAGAGCATCTATGTCCTAAATAATACAACATCAGTATTTGCACAACAGAAATTGTAGGAGATAGGAAGAGAAGTGGAAGCATGCTGGTAGGTAGGGGGAGAATTCAATTTTCTTCTTTCAGTTCACGTCAAGTCAAGGGTACAAAAACATGAGAGGAAATAGAAAACCAGCATGGTTATTAACTTGATTAAACCCTGCAGCCTGAAAATAGAGACTACGCAGTTACGAAAACTGACCAGGTAATAGTCCATGAAGAAAACCTTGATAAATTTTAAGAAGTGGCAGTGCCACTGACAATGTTTTTTGATTATAATACCATAAAATTAGAACTTAATAACAAGATCTAAAGGCTCAAGAGATTCTTCCATCTAGAATTTTTTTAAAAACCCTTTGTTTTAGCAATTCTTGGTGAAAGAGAAAATATAAACCAAAATTGCAAAATACCTGCAAAATGATAAGATGCTTCATATTAGAATATACTGGTTATAGCTAAAGCAGTGTTCAGAAGAAGTTTATAGCCTTAAAACTTACACTAATTAAAAAGAAAGAATGAAAGCTAATGAAGCACCTGGATGTTGGATCGAATAATAAATTTAAAACTATGGTTATGGAATGCCAAAAAAACGAAAATGAAAACATTGTACAGCAAAATCCAATGGGGCAATGCCAACGCAGTGGTAAGCAGAGGCCATTTCATAGCAATAACTACTTTTCTTCTCAGAACAGAGGTAGCAGAGTAAATAAAACTTCAACTGAAGAGGTTAGAATAAAAAAAACTTAAAACAATAGAAAGAAGAAAATAATAAAAATAAAATCAGAAATAAGGAATTAGAATAGAAAAAATGGTAGAACTGACAAAGAAAAAATGGTCCTTTGATTGAAATGAATCAACTATAAGAAAAAATTCAATGATACATATCAAATGTTAACTAAATAATAAGTTGTTATTTTTTGAGGATCAGAATATAAGGCAATAATAATATTTCCTTTATATTTACTTGTATTTTTAATAATGAACCTACATAACTTGTATAATTAATTCCTTCTTGGAAGAGATAGAATTGAGCTAGACCTAAATGAGAAATAATATCTACCAATATGAGAACTTAAACTGAAGTGTTACTTTCAAATATAACCAACTTAACATGTATGCAAAATTATTGAATATTACTATTGATTAGGTATATATTATCACCTATAATAAAAAAACCACTGCCTTGTTTAGATCTAAGCAACTCCAAAACACCGCTCTAACAAATAAAAGTCATTGGCTGTTTGAGAGGAATGAAATAAATAAATCGAGTTCACCGATTTAAAGTGGAACTCAAAAGACAGGCTTGGCTGGCATTTGGGTCCATCGCCATTGGGATATCCTGGACAGCCAGCACTGTGGCTGGACATGCTGACCCCTGAATTTTCCAGAGTTCTGACCTGATCCTCAAACACTGATAAAACGTCAGTTAGCTTTTCATGTATTTGTTTGACTATGATCTTATTCTCTTAAAAAACGCACCACCTATGTACAAGATGATTCTTAGATAACCTGGAATACTGCATTAATCAAAAAACCATATTCCCCAGTGGCCCTGAACAAATGTCTTCCTCTCTTACTCCCTTCTCTGGTTTTTTTCCCCATGTGTTCTCTCTCTTTAATCTCCTTGTTATCTGTGTCTTTGTTCTTCTTTCCCTCTCCTGCCTCTCTTCTTTCTCCGCCCCCTCTTTTATCTCCACCTCTCCCACCTGCCCTCCTCTTTGCCTGTCATTCTCTAATTTGCTTGTGGTCTTTCTTCCTCATTCTCTTCTCTATCTCTTCTCTCCCTCCCTTTCTTCCTCTTCCTTTGATCTTCTTCCTTCTGTCTTTCCCTATCCCGTTCTGTTGTCCCCACATGTGGCAGGTCTATGACACTGAACTGGAGAATGTGGAGGCCTTTGAGGGCCTGTCTGACTTTTGTAACACCTTCAAGCTCTACCGGGGCAAGACTCAGGAGGAGATGGAGGACCCATCTGTCATTGGGGAATTTAAGGTAAATCCTTGAGGACATGTTCTTAATCCAGGGAGGCGAAAGGCTGGAGGGGCAGCAGTAAGTAAAGGGGGCAAGGGCGGGGGTGCTGTAGAATATCCATGATGCCCGTAGTGCTGATGTTGGTGACCATGTGCGCAGTGTTCATGACCATGGGGGTGACGGAGATGGTGATGCTGCTGACGCACAATCTGTTGGTGTTGATGGGATGGCATCGGGCTTGGTGATCTCGGTGGAGATGAGTCTGGCAAAGATGAAAGTAATGGTCCTAGTGGTGATTGTGTTGGTGACAATGATGATAAAAATGAAAGCTGACTCCTCCTTCTTTTCAGGGTCTTTTCAAAATTTATCCCCTCCCAGAAGACCCGGCCATCCCTGTGCCCCCAAGACAGTTCCACCAGCTGGCTGCCCAGGGGCCTCAGGAGTGCCTGGTCCGCATCTATATCATCCGAGCATTCGGCCTGCAGCCCAAGGACCCCAATGGGAAGGTAACATTTCCAGAGTTCTCACCTCCACCCAGAGGTACAGATGGGCTGCAGAATCTGGACACAACTCCACTCTAGGAAATTCACAGCAATCCAGGGCAACCAGACAAAAATATGAAACTGAGATGTTGCTGGATGGGGAAAGGGCCCAGTGCTCTAGGAGTTCAGAAAAGGCCGAAGTTAGTGTAAGACATTGGAATAATGAGGAAGGCTTCCTGAGGGAATGGGATTCTTAAGGATTGATGGGGTTTTGATAGGCTGGGAGGGAGAAGAAAATAGTATTTTAGTAGGCATCAAAAACCTCGGCAAAAGTTTGCCAGAAGACTTCATAGTATGCGTTTAGCACAAGGATGAGGCATAAGGATACGCGACATCGAAGGTGTAGGCCAGGCCTGGACTTCGTAGGACTGTCCGCGGTGGGGGAAAAACAGTGGAACAGGATCAGTACCCCTGTGCTGATGAGATGGGGCCCGAGGCAAAAAGAAAAATCAGTGATACTGATCCTGTCTTTATTTAAACTCTTGATCGTGGACTGTTGGCAATGATTTTAATTTTTTAAAACATTGCATTAAAATATTGTTTATCTTGATTACTGAGGTTTTTTGGCTCTCCTTTCAATTTTGTGCCTGAGGCAAGTACCTCATTGCTTCACTGTAGACCTGGCCTTGAGTGAGAGATGGGAACTTGAAGGAGGGCAGGGCTCTGGAGTTATGGGGAGGTGGTGGGGGAGAGGCAGAGTAAAGTCGGAAAGAGAGAGAAAGAGGGAGGAGGAGGGGCAGGTGTGGGGGTGACTGGAATTCAGGGGTATGAGGCTAGTGTTCTCTCCTGTTGCCTTAGATGGGTACAGGCCTAGCATGTACCCCTGCAGTTGTGGGTAAAGGCTTGGTGTCTTACACTTGGAGCCCTGCTTTCCAAGGTGAGAAGTCATAGCTGCCCCTGCTTTTCTGGGAGGTCACAGAGCACAATGGAGCCATCCCCAGACTAGGCACCACCAGTAGCCTCCAATGTATGGTTGTGGCCAGTGGGCAGTCCATGCACTTCCAGACTTCTTGGTGCCAAGACTGACCCTGAGCGCTCTCCAGCCCTAGCTGCTCCCGGAGGCTAGCTGAGAGGATGCTGTCACTTGCCGGAGGCATTCAGGGAAGGCCAGCCAGGGCTGGATTGGGCTGACACAGTCTGGCCCTCTTTCCCTTCCACCTGCTGAAGCAGAGGTCACAGAGATGACCCCGGCTTGACCTAATCCTATGTGTCATACAAAATGGTATGTTTCTGAGGATATCAGCCTGTCCTCACCCACCTTATCCCAGTGGGGAAGTGGATTGGAAGTATGAAGGACTGAGGTAAGCCATGTCCACTGCTGGACTGTGGCTAGGCGCCCACATCAGGGCCAAGTGCTGTGACCTGCAGGATGGGGTCTCTGGTCTGGCAGGATGACAGGATGGCAACTCCTTGATGGCTGGCCACCTAATCCCATCTGGGGCAGAGGACTGGAGAAGCCTCACAGATGTGCTGGGAAAGTGGTTTTGCTGAAAACCTCTCTGTCTCCCTTTCAGTGTGATCCTTACATCAAGATTTCCATAGGGAAGAAATCGGTGAGCGACCAGGATAACTACATCCCCTGCACTCTGGAGCCTGTGTTTGGAAAGTAAGTTGGGGGCAGCCTGCGCCTTGGGGTGGAGGATAACCCACAGCCCAGTAGGGGAGATGTGGCTGCCACTGGGAAGTCCCCGGTTCCTGGAGCAAAGCTGCGTTCCCTAAGTGTTGCATGTCTGGAGTGGCGTAACCTCGGCTAGTTCTTCATTGCATGCTAAAGGCTTGACTCCTGCCAGAAACTCCTAGTTAAATATGCAAACAATTACCTCAAAGATCAGAAATCTAAACAGAAGCCCAGAACATGC